>NW_024962274.1:177160-277378 GCF_019238085.1 Lagopus leucura | reverse complement strand
AGCCCAGGAGCTGCTCATAGCTACAGACACCACCTCACCTGGGCAAAGGCGATGAAGAATAGCTGGTCGTGGGTGTACTTCAGGTGGTGCAGGGGGTGCTCGGGGCCATGCTCCCGCACCCACTTCTGGTAAGCCTGGAGAATAAGAAGTGCCAAACTTTGCCACAGAACCCCCAGAAAGCAGGAGTGCTGTGACCCTGCCAGGGCTGTGACTCCCCAGGCTGGGGGACACTCACATAGTAGGCGAGCTTGAGTCCCCCCATGTCAGCGATGTTCTCCCCCAGCGTGTGTTTGCCATTCACCTGCCAAGAGAGGGGCAACATGGGTTGAGCAGAGGTGTCCCCTCTCCCTATGATGGCATGAAGGCAGTGCCTCAGTTTCCCCCTCAGGGCTCTGAGGGTGTTCTCAGCGGAGGTGTGCTAAGTGGTGGGGTCCCTGAACATCGCTGTGGTGAGGTCTCACCCGCTGGTTGTAGACAGTGAAGTTGTCATAGAGGTTGACAATGCACTGCGCCTTCTTTAGGAACTTGCTGTAGGACGTCTCTGTCCACCAATGCACCAGGTTCCCATGTCGGTCATACTGTCCCCCTGCAGGCACCACTACTTGTCATGCTGAGGGAGCTGGGTGGCCCCGGGACCCCCTCCCCTACCCCAGCAGGGTGGAGGTCTCTCACCCCAATCATCGTAGCCATGGGTCAGCTCATGCCCGATAATAGTGCCGATCCCACCATAGTTCAGCGACCTGTCAAAGGGAGCAGTGGTCACCCCCGGAGCTGCCCCCACCCAGAGCCCTGCCCTGGCCCCCTCCCCAGCCCCACACTCACTGCGGGAACTCAGGATCATAGAGGGTTGGTTGCAGGATGCCAGCAGGGAACACTGGGAACAGAGGACAACATTGCAGGGTGGGGACAACCCTTTCTTACCCCGCAGCATCCCCTGGTGCCAGGGGACCCCACATTGTGCCCCCATCCAATGCTGGGTGATGCCTCACCCATCTGGTTCTTGTTGGGCAGGTAGTAGGCATTGAGGGCCTGGGGGGGCAGGAGCCACCTGCAAGGAGAGATGGAGGCTGTGGGGACATGGAGGGACAGGGAAATGCCACCCCCTCGCACAGCTGGGATGTCTCATGGCCCCTCTCCCAGATAGAGTGATACCCACGCAGACTTGTCCACCTCCTGACGGATCTTCTTCACTGAGAGCCTGATGCTGAAGGCGATGCTGTTGAGGATGTTCTTGAAGTAGGTCTTTTCATCCACCTCAAACTGTGGGGGACATGGCCATATCAGAGGGGACTCCAGCCCCAAAGTCCAGCCCTGTGTTCTGTGTTCTGTGGGGAACAGAGCTAAGGTGTCCTCCCACCCCTATGAGCCTTGAGGACAGAAAATGTAGAGTTGTGGTGTTGCGCTGGATGGGGTACAAGTGCTACTGTGTCCCCATCACCTCCCTGGAGTTCCTAGGTGATCAGGGGTAGGGACATCTTCAGTCCTGCCAAGAATGGTGTGCAATGTGGGGAAAGGCTGCACCTATGTGGCTGTGGTCATGCAAGTGATCTACCGGGAGTTGTATTGAGGTAGTATCTTCCCATCCTGGTCTGCCTGCACCTCAAACTAGCCAGATGTAGGGCCCATCTCCCACACTGGGTGCCCCTGTGTGCCCCTTGCCTCGTACTCCTTGTCGATGGCTTCTGGCTTCAGCAAGAAGTCGGGGTACCCAATCATCACCATCATGTACTGGAGCTGTGGGCAATGCAGGCGGAGGGGTCAGGGCCCCTGTCCAACATCTCCCCATGGGGACAAAGACAGGGGAACATGCTGGGGATTGCCACCTTGGCCCTGGCAGCTCTCCGTGTCTCCTCGTCCATCCAATCCAGCTCATCCAGGCGCTGGTCCAGGATGTATTTGATGTCCTCCACCAGCTGCTGCACCTACAGTGGGTCACCACAGGTGGTGGGACAATGTTCCAACCACCCATTTGCAGGATGGCACCTTGACGAAGGGACAGGAGGGCACCTACCTTGGCCTTGCTGGCACTTGAGAAGTACTCCTCAACAAAGAGAGCACCTAGGGCCATGCCAAAGTGCTTGTTGGCTTGGCTCAGGCAAACCTTGCCCAGCTCCAGCTGCTTCTCATTGCCCTCCATCTCTTTGGAGAGCTCATGGATGGCATCACGGAAAGGAGTGGAGAGGTGCTCACTCAGCACCACCACAATGCGCCACAGCATGTAGTTGTGAAGGATCCTGAGGAAATGGGGTGGGATCAGGTCCTTTTTGGGCATGTACCAGAGAGGGGACATCCCAGCATGGTGTACCCATGTCCCATGGTACCCATGGATGAGATGGCTCTGTTGATATCCTGGCAGTGTTCACAGCATGGTGCAGGGTGATGGCTTTGTTGGCAACCACGATGGGGAAGTTCTGGTGGGGACTCATGATGCCGCCCTCCACCAAGGTTTTGAGGGTCCATCCACAGCTCCCCTTGTGCCCACCCCACTGTGCCTTATCACCCCCTCACCTGCTGGGTGTCACACGAATGAGGTCAGACACCTTGTGCATGTAGTCCGTGGCCAGCAGCACCACCTCTTCATCCTCTGAGAAGTTGTCATGGAAGATGCGGTCCAGCAAGCGCTTCCACTTGAGCTGGCAGCAAAGAGCACATCAGGTTGGGGACCCCATTCGTGTCACTGGGCTTTCAGCCTTCACCACCCCTTCCCATGGGACCAAGTCTGGTCCTGACACTGCACCCAGCACCCAGGGAAGTGCAGGATGCGCTCATCACCATCCAGAGTGCATTGATTTGGGGGAGCAGTGCAGAATATTTCTAGGGACATAAGGGCATTGCAGCACAGGGCTCTTCTCACCAGGGGACATGGGAGTGGCAGCAAGGAGAGTGATGGAGCAAGAGGACAGGGACAAGCAGGGGCACAGGGCAGGCAGGATATGTGGGTAGCAGGGTGCTGGTGGGGGGGAACGCACCGTGGGGGTGATGCGCTGCAACTCGCCCAGAGTGACTTTGTGGTACATGCTGCTGATGTCCCTCCGCGCATCGTCGTACTCAGACACCGTGATCTGCATGGGTGGATACAGTTGTCACCTCCCCACTTCCCATCCAGGTGAATTGGCATAGGGATAGGCACAGCTCTGGGGCAAGAAGGGCTGTGGGCCCATATCCACCATGTCTCGCTGCCCAATGGGAGTCCCAAGGGCTGACACAAGTTCCCTCAAAGCTGCAATTTGTGTTCCCCAAGTTAAGGGCATGGGGCCAGCAAGGAGCTGGGGCACCCAAGGACTGGGCATGGAGGTCCCTGAAGGTTGAGACTGAGGTTCCCTAAGATATGGGTATGGGGTACTTAAGGGCCTTGAGTGGGTTCCCAAGGATGGGGAATGGAGCTCCCCTAGAGCGAAACTGGGAGTTTCCAACATGGTGAGGCTGGAGCCCCTGTGAGTCCCATAGACAAGACATGAAGGTCTCCAAGGCCTTAAAGTGCCAGATGTCCAAGGGGATGGAGTCCTCAAGGGCAGGGCAGGGGCACCCCAAACCCAGGACCCCCACTCACATTGGCGAGATGCTGCTCCAGCTGGAGGATTTCCTGCGCCTTTTGCTCCACGTGCTCAGCCCCCAGGAGTGTGAGCAGCCTCTCCATGAAGACACGGTAAGCAGCCAGGATCTGTGCCAATGGAAGGGATGTGTGTGCCACCCGTGCTGCCCCCTCTCCCCCTTTGTCCCTCACTCCTCACCTTCTCACTCTCCTCATCCTGCCCCAGGTACAGGGTGCGCTCAGGCAGTGTCAGCCCATCCTGGTCAATCTGTGGAGAGATGGGGGCAGGGGGTAAGCAGATCTCCAGGGTGAGTGGGGAGCTTCGCTGGTGGCAGGGCACTCCCTGACCCCCCCAATAGTGTCCTCACTCCTTTGTGCAGGATGCCCCATGGGGAGCACAGGGATGGGCAATGCTGCACAACCGAACGCATCGCACGCCTGCATCTTCCCCATCACACAGACCCAAAGCCTTTTCTTGTGACACACGCTCCCTCTAGTGTACACACACACTCCTTCAGCACAGCCACTCTCCTTCCCGTCCCCTGCCTCACACACAGTCACACACACGCCTACACAGTCACATCCCTCATCCGCAGCACCACCAGGCAAGGGGATCAGAGAGACTTCATGCCCACCACTACCACTGCCATGCTCATCATCTTGTCTCCACCATGCCGTCCCCATCCTCACCATGCCATCTCCATCCCCAGCATGCCATCTCCAACTCCACCATGCCATCTCCATCCCTACCATGCCATCATCATCCCCACCATGCCCCCTTGGTGTCCACCCTTATGTTCCCACATGCCAAACCACTGTTCGTTCCATTGCTGTGCCCCACAACCATGTCATCATCATGCCCACCGTGATGTCCCCACCATGCCACTGCCATGTCCCAGCTGCGCCCACTGAAGATGTCTGGGGCTTGGCCACTTGGACAGAACCCACCCATGCCCTGATAGCACCCTAGGGTGAGGGACGTGGGTGGCAGGAATGGGGCTGCTGTCACAGCAGTGCCCCTGGGATGAAGATGAGAAGGTGTCCTCACCCGGATGACGTAGCGGGAGGTGTTCCTGTCGTCCAGGCTGACAGTGAGCGAGAACAGCACAGCGGCACTGTAGACCCCCTGCGTCTTGTAGAGCAGCTCATTGAGGTCTCCACTACCCGGCGATGCATCCCATCCACCACACTCCCCAATCACCTCTAACATGGGCCGCGGCCCCAGGCGGTCAATCTCAGCCCGATTGAGGCACGAGCGGAAGAACTCCTTCACCTTCCTCTCGGCTGATGTGGCGGCACGGCGGCGCACCGGGCGGCTCAGCAGTGCCCGCAGCTTGGCCTCATTCTGCTCGGCGATGGCCCCAATGGTGCCGTACACCAGTTTGTCCTCAGGGATGCCGTGCCGACGCAGCCATCCTCCACAGGCAAAGGAATAGAAATCCTGGCAGGGGTCGATGGTGGCGTCCATGTTGGCACTAAGGAAGCGTGACGCCCGTAGGAAAGCCTTCTTCTCCTGGCAGCCCTCCAGGCAGTAGCTGTCCCCTTCAGCCGCCAGGTACTTGAGCACCAGCATGCATGTCAAGATGATACAGAGCCCGGCAGCAAACACCAGCCCTGAGAGCAGGCAGATCTCCCTGCGGCTCCAGCGCGGCAGCCCCCCACCGCCACTGCGCTTCTTGGCCCCAGCACCCAACTGGAGAGCAAAGCCATTGGGCAGCGTGCCGCTCTGATAGCGGCTCACGTACTTCACCTCCTGGAATTCGTCGTAGTGGGCAGTCAGTGAGTATGTCTTCTCCATGTTGGGGGCTGCAAGGGGCGCTCATGGATCCCAGTTCATGCTGGAGATGTCCAGGTAGGTGAGATGCTCCTGGAAAAGGCAAAGGATTGGTGTAGGGGGAAGCAAGACGGGGGATGTTTCTTGCTGTCATCATCTCCCATGTCATTGTCCCCAGCGGTGCAACATGCTCATGGCATTGGTGACCATAATGCCAGGAGCTCAGAGGCATCCCAACCCTGCTGCTGTCCCCTCCGCCCCCTTTGTCCTTATCTAGTGCTCTGGCAAGGTTCCACCTGCACCCAGCCCATGGCTCAGCTCCATCCCACCCATCTGGAGGCAGCACTTCAAGTGCAAATCCGGTGATCCAGAGAGCTCAGCATCACACCACACACCATGGATTGAGGGGGTTAGAGGGCTGCCAGCCACTCCAGGCGGGGTTGCAGAAGGGTAAGAAGTGCTCTGGGGAGATTTTGGGGGAGGAGGACACAGCACAGGGTTGGGTTGGGTGGTTGCACACCGGGTTCCATAGCCTTGCACTGCGTCGTGTTGCGTCGTGCCGTGTTGCATTGGGTTGGGGTGGGTCACGGCGCTCTGCGTTGCAGTGCGTTGTGCCCGATTGTGTTGCATGCAGCACACTGCGTGTGTGCAAAGTTAGCTCCTGTCTGGAGGGGTCCCTGCATCCCCCACAACCCCCAAAAATCCCTCTCCGCCACCCGGTGTCCCGTGGTCTCTGTTCTGGAGATGGGGGGGCTCTGCTCATGGGGAGAAGAGGGATAGAGGGTGGGGAGGACTTCAAAAGGAGACCCCAGTCCTTGCTCAGTGCACACTGACACCAGATTTGCAGGTGTGGGCAGGACATGCTTGAGACAAAGGGCTGCTCAGTGGGGGTGTGGACCATATTGCTGCAGCAGGACCCCCTCAGCACCCCCAAAGCCCCACTGCCTCTGCTCCCTCTCAGCAACTTAGGTGAAGTTGTGCCTGGGCATCACAGCCCTGTGCTGGGGAAAGGTTGTGTGGCTGCTGCTGCCACCGGAAAGTTTGTGGGGTGAGCGGTGAGCACAGAATTGGGGGGGGGGAGGTGGGCTGGAAGGGCTGCAAGGAATGAATGGACCCTGGGATGGTCCCCGGCATACTGGAGAGATGCTCAACCAAATGCTCGGGGGCTGCTCATGGGATGCTCGGGAGTGCCCAGTGAATGCTGCTCAGGATGCTTCGGGGATGCTGCCCAGGATGCTCGGGAGGTGCTCTCCGCGGTGCTCAAGGGATGCTCGAGGGATGCTCGGGAAATGCTCCCCGGCATATTCGGGGGATGCTCACCGGTAGGTTGCGGGAGGGTGCTCGGGGCTGCTCGGGAGATGCTCGCCGGGATATCCGGGGGTGCTCGGGGGCGCGTCCCTCTTGCTCACCGCGGCACTCGGTGGCTGCTCCGGGCTGTGCTCAGGGGATGCTGCTGGGGATGCTCTTGAGGTGCTGCCCGGGATGCTCGGGGGGTGCCCGGGGGTGCCTGGGAGGTGCTCACCGCCGTGCCGGGAGATGTCTGCAGGCTGCCCCGGCGCTGCTGTCGGGTCGGTCCGGCGGTGCTCGTCCGGCTGCGCGCCCCGTGCCGAGCTGAACGGAGCTGCGGGGCCGGAGGGAGGGAGGCAGCGGGGCGGGGAGGGGGTGGCGTCTCCAGCCCGGCTCTCCCGCAGGCCAGGCTCCATTAACGAGATTATTATGCAAATAGAGCAGCCCTGTGCCACCCGCCTGCCTTACCTCATCCCCGGCGGCGGGGAGGCAGGGCAAGGGGAGGGCGGGGGGATGCCCGGACCCCCACCCCCGGGGGACTGGCGTAGGGTTGGCAGTGCCACCAAGGCTGGCACCGCTGTGTGGGGACGCCTGTGCCACATCCGACAGTCTGGCACATAGGGTGGGCACTGCCCTTAGGCACATCGCGACTGTCGGACCCCCCTCCCCCCCCCATGCGGTGCCTGATCACCCCCGGGTGCCCGTCCGGTCTTCCCAGGGGGGATGCAATGGGATGGGCAACAGATGGAGCCTGGGAGGCTCCAGGTGAGAGAGAGTGGGCATAGGGGTAGCACAGGGAGGGGGGATATGCTCACTCATACACACGCACACGCACACACGCAAAGGTCCAGGAATATTAAACTGCATTGCAGATAAATCCCCAACATAAATATCGTGAGCTGCTCTGCCACTGGGGGGGGGGGGCAGCAGAGAGATTTATGGCCCATCCATTGCATGGCCCAAACAGCAGCTGCAGACCCCCAGCCCCACTCAAACATCCTCCTGGGTACCATGATACCCCCATCCCACTCAGTTCTGGGTGCTTTGGGTGAGCATTGGGTCTTCTAGTGCTGGGGTAGGTGCTGTGCTGTGCCGTGCGGCATGGGAACACTGTTTGGCATGGGGACTGGTGGCTCAGCCATGGGACACACTCATGCACACTCACACCACCTCTCGGTGACACAGTGACGCTTTTCTTGGCCTCACACCATGCTCCATGAACCCCATCAGATGCTTCCAACTGGGCATCACCAATCCCAACAGGGCACAGCAGCATCTGAATCCGGCACCCAGACCCGTAGGTGGGCAGGGGATGCCCAGCCCTGCTGTTCACCAGGGGAGGATGAAGGGTCCCAGACCCGCTTGGCACCTTGGTGGGAGCATGACAGATGCATGCAGGAAAAGGGGGGGCGATGTTATTAACAGCCGTGGGTATTGCTCCAACAGGGCCGTAAAAATTAAAGGCGTGTGGATATAAAAGAATGGATAAATCTGAGCCGGCCGCAGAGCACTGCGGCGTCCCCTGGGGGGTGGCAGCTCCAGAGAATGGGGTACAGCAACCATGGGATGGGCACTGCATGTGGATAGATCCTGGGGCTCCGGCAGCACCCATCCCTGCTGCAAAGTGTGATGCTCCAGCAAAAAAAACCGTGGGCAGTGCCAACCTGTGGAGCTGGTGCTGCAGAGCAATAGGCTGCTCCTAAAGCAGGGCTGGAGGGAAAAGGGGTTGCATTGGCTGGTGACGGGCATGGGGTGCCCACAGCCCACACACCCACCCCAGCCTTAAGCAGTGGCCCTGTGCCATGCACCCTGATTTGGCCCAACCTGGTGGGACTGGGGGTCCTGCAGCCCCCAGCTCTGACTCCCCCTCCCCACCAGCCCCACGGGCCACCCCGCCAGCATCCTCATTTTCCCTGAGATTAGCTGCGGCGCGGGAGCCCCTGCGCACCGCCAGCAGGTGACAAATAAGATTTTTCCACTCTCCCGAGCACCCGGCATGGGTCTGTCATTGAAAATGCAAAGCAGCACAGTGCCAACCTCCATCGCTCACCCTCCCCTCCGCCCGTCCCTCAGGGCCCACATGGCTGAAAACATTGCCTGCTGCCGCTGGGACCCCAAAACGCCATTCGCTCCCAGCTGGGTGTGAGCGTGTGCCCTCATGACTGGCGCAGAAAGATCCTTGAGAGGTCTTAGGAAGGGGATTGTTTGGCTGTGTCAGGCCAGGTGGGTGTTGAGCCCTTTGGGTGGGAGAGTGACAAGGGGGGGTGGCTGCTGGGGGTCTCCGTCAGCTGGGTCGTTGCACCCTGACAGTGGTGCCAGGCTCTCACAAGTGATAGCAGCATGAGGGTTTGCCCCCCATAGGAAGCATGTGGCCCTCGGGGCGAGCACTGCCCAACATACCTATCCCAAGTGACCCCCATCCCAGTTCTGAGTGGAGGAACTCAGTGGACCCTCACCCCAGAGCTGAGCACATCTACCCAACACTAGTTACCCAAACCCCTCCATCCCAAAAACCTATTTCCCTCCCCCAGACCCTTCCGTTCCCTCCAGGCCCAGCCCTGGGCCCTATTATCCCACACCTCCCAGGTTGAACAAAGCCCCGCAGCCCCATCCCTGCGTCCCCCCCTCCGCTATTGTTACAGGGTTGCCTCTGCCTCTGTTTGTGAAATTAATTCGGAGGTGGAGAGGGAGAATTATGTAAAGTGTGGTTATTCTGGAGCGGCGGGGGAAGCGCGGCTGATGGCAAAGTGCCTTTTTGTGTGTTTAATATGCATTTTTTTTTCCAGCGGTGCATTTTCAGGCGGGTAATTTGCTGTCTTTTCAGACCCCGATCAGTATCATTTCTCCGGCAATGACAGCTTTTATTTGCTCTGAAATGAATGCTGCGAAATTTCCAAGAAATAGCCGAGGCCCCATTGCCTGCCCACCCCCGCGGGCACCCCGCAGCCACGGCCCCATCCAGCGCCAGCACCGTGCACACGCGTGTGCACAGCCCATGTGTGTGCTCACACATCTACGTGCACACCAATGCACATGCCTTTAACGTCACACCTAGCCCTCCCATAGCTGCAGACAAGGCTCCCATTGTGCTCTGGGGGGGAGGGTCCTGATAAGGGTCCCTCTGTGCACCCCCCTCACTCAGCACAGCCCAGCTATTGGAGAAACTGAGGCACGGATGGGTGCTTTCACCCCAACCCTTGCCCCAGTGCTGCTGGGTGCCCCCCACCCCAATGCTTGGCACCATCCCACTGGCCCATTCAGCACCTGAGGAGCACCCAGGGTAAGCCAAGGGCTGGAGGTGCCAAGAGCAGGGACAGAGGGCGCTGGGACTGGGAACAGCCCTGGGCACCACGAATATGGGCACGGGCAGCTGTGGGGGTGCAGAGGGTGCGTGCATGAGGAGGGAGGAAAGGATGCTGTTTGTGTAGGTGTGCATTGAGTGGGCGCTGTGCTGGCTTTGCAGCAAGCTGTGCGTGTGTGTGCACGTCTTGGAGTGTGCGTGTGGGACTGCATCAGCACCCCGGCCACGTCCTGGTGCATGTGCAAGGTGTGCAGGGTCACACGTGGCCGTGCGATGCGCTCACGTGTCATGCTGGATATAGGGGTGCACGCTCCCAGCACGTGTGCACCGTCCCACATGTGATGAACGGTGTTATGTGGATAAGGCATAAACCCCAAACGCTGCACCCTAATACAAAGCCCACTGGGGGTCCCCACCTCCCTGGTGCCAGGGCCTGGCATGGCCAAGGTTAACTCTGCCAGAGCCCGGTGGCGTGGCACGGCGAAGCTTTAATTTAATGAAGTGTGAGGCTTTTTTATGGGCTTTTAATTATGTGGTGATAATTAACATTATAGGCTGCCGGGTCCCGCTGGTGCCCGGCTGCCCTATGCCAGCTCCTGACTGTAAATAAATGCAGTGGGCAGACGGAGCCGTGTGGTGCCCACGCTGAGGGACCAACCTCCCACCCACAGCAGCAGAGCCAGCCCTAAGTCCTTCTGGGAGGGAGGGGGGGGAGGCACAACCTCCCTGCAAGAAGTGGGGAGCAAGACTGCTCCCCTCTATCTCCTCATAGAGCACCCAGCTATCCAGCCCTCTGGCTGAGCACAGTTGCCTAATAGCACCTTGGTGGCGATGGGAGTGGGAGGCAGTCTGACCCCATCACCTCTCCCCCCCCCCCCCCCCCCAGCCCCTGGCCCTAAGCAGCCTCCACACCCATTGGGGCTAATAGGAAGCAATTCATCAAGCAGCATCCAGGCACGCAGCCCACCTGCCAGGCACCCAATAGATTTATCGCCATCACCCAGGCAATTTCCTGCCCTCCCCGAGTCAATACAGTTGGGTAAGGGGATGGAAGGGGGAGGATCATGGGGAGCTGGGTGTCAGGGCAATGCCACTCTGCCACTGCTCCCTATAGGCATGGGGCTACAATGCCCCACCCGGGCAACCCTTCATTTCCCCCTCTCTGGGGGCAGCAGGACCCTCACCCCACAGGGTCACACATCCACTAAGGGCTGCCTCCTCCTTCCCCAGCCTGAAGCAGGGAACTCAGCCGCACGGGCTCCCATCCCCCACCCCCTTCCCACTTAATTTTCCCTAATGAAAGGCACGGAGGATGGCAGGGAGCTGGGGCACCAAGGTCGAGGCTGCCTTTAATCAATCCCCACTGCTGGCTGGGTGCCCGGAGGAGCCTGTGGAGGAGAGCACGGGGGAGAGGGCTGCAGGCAAAGGGCTCCCAGTAGCAAAACGGGACTGTCCTGAGGACCCCAGAGAAAAGGCACAGTGAATGCATTAAGTGCCCGGATCCCGCCAGGGCAGCTTTAAATGCTGTGCCTCCCCCCCAAAACCAAAACCCCCTACTCTCCTTCCAGCACAGCCCCTAGAACAAGGCCTGCAAATGGAAATCACGGCCGGGGCCAGCTCCCCCCAAGCCGTACCCAGCCTGGGGCTGTAAGGCACTGACTGCAGGAGGGTTGGGGACATGGGGACAATCCTACAGCTGGGTGCTGGTGACAGCGCTCACCCCGTGCACCAGCACAGTAGGGCCAAGGTCGCGGGTGAGCAGCTCCAGCTGCCGCAGGTACAGCGGGTACAGCCCCGTGTCAGCCGGGGGCCGTGGCAGATAGAGGAAGCGGACAGCAGGCGCCGGGCCCTGCTCCAGCACCATCTTGTTGGCGGCACAGACGTATTCATCCGACACTTGGGTGGTGTTGGGGGGGAAGTTCACCGCCGCCTCTTCCTCCTCAGTGGGTGCCGGGCCGCCCGGGGGTCCCCGTGGAGCCTGCCAGTGCAGGCGGACCACCCCATCCCACGGCACCAGCTGGATCTGGGCCTGGATGCGCAGGTCCTTGAGGAGCTGGCGCAGCTTGTCCTCCTGCGCGTGGGGCATGGCGCCCGCCTCAACGCACAGGAAGAGGCGCAGGCGGGCCCGGCGCCAGGCCCGCGCCATGTTGAGCACGCAGGCCATCTGCAGCAGGAAGAGGCTGCACGTGTCGGCGTAGCGGGCGCTGTCGGGCCGCAGCAGGTTGACGGGCCAAACGTGGATGGAAGGCGGAGGGCTGGCGGCCCGGCGCAGCTCCCACACCTTGTCCAGGCTCTCCAGGTGTCGGACCAGCAGGACGTTGCGGAGCATCTTCAGGGCGTCAGCCACGATGCCGACATACTCGCGTGGAGACAGCAGCTTGGGGGCGGCGGCAGCCCGCAGCGGGGGGAAGCCCAAGGGCAGCTCCTCACGGGTGCTGGTGAAGGCAGGGTGCTGGGCCAGGCTGTCCTGCGGTGCCGCGTCATCATAGAAGCCCAGCACCAGCGTGTTGGGGCGCATGCCACCTGAGGAAAGACCACAAAGGTGTGGGGTAGGAGCGAAGGATAGGACCCTACCGGCCACTCAGGTAGCCCCAAGCCCCAGCTAGGCTTTGACATTGCTCATCCAGGTACCACGAAGACCCACCATAGCCCACAGCAGTTACTTTGGTACTGCCCATCCAGGTGCCTTCAAACCCCGCAGCATGACCCATCCTAGATGCCTCCAAGACTCAGTTTGGCTTTGGTATTGCCCATCCAAGTGCCTCCAAACCCTTCAGTATGACCCAGCCTAGATACCTCTATGACCCAACCTAACTTTGGCATTGCCAAGTGTGTTAAAAACACCTGGTGTGGACATCACCCACCTATGTCTGCAAGTCCCAGCTTGGCTTTTGCACTGCACGCACAAAGGTGCCTCCAAGCTCCAACCTGGCTTTGGGGGAGTGTCTCCACAGCCCTCAGCACCGCTCACTCTGCAGAGAAGGCAGGGTGGACTCCCATCAGTGCCCAGCCCAGTGACACTCACCAAGGCCAGAGGTGAAGAGGAGCTGCCGGACGCCATGCCGCACCGAGGGCGCAAGGGTGAGGCTGATGAAGGCCTTGACATTGAGCTTGTCCACCAAGCTCAGCCACGAGTCCTGCTGGGGCTGCAGTGGGTCTGAGGGCAGTGTGTCTGGGTGGGAGGACAAGGACAGCATGAGTCACGGGGTTCCCCGTGCTGGGGGTCTCTCTGATGTCTTCACAGCTCCCCAGCACGGCACTGAGCACTCCTAGCACCATCTTCCCCCTGAGCAGCCCCATCACCTCAGCACACATGAGCATAAGGAAGGCATAAGCAGGTGCTTCCATCCAGAGATATGAAATTATACATAAATATATAAAAAATACTTAGCCCCATCCCCCTCCCCAATTTCAGGCCATTAGTCACCACGGCAACAGTGACAGGAGCGGGGAGGGGGGGAGCAGAGCCCATGCATCCGCTGGGGGTGGGGATGGCCATGGCAGGGTGAGCACGTGTGTGAAGGAGCACATGTGCAAATGAACGTGGAAACACATCTGAACCATGTGGATGGACACAGGAACACAGGTGTGCAAGGCTGTGCCGAGTGCACAAAATGCCCACACTTGCTGGGTGTGCATAAGACCAGTGGAGTTGGGGTGGCACATGCCATGGTTGCGTGCCTGTAGCAACATGCAGGAGCTCCATGTAGATGTGCAAAGACGTGAGTAGGATACATGTGTGCACACAAATTATGGGACAGAGAAGTCACCTACACCCCTTACATTACGCCAAGCTGTGGATATGTCCAAAATGCTGTTATCTCCCTCCCTGGATCCAACATGCCCAGCTGGGAGGTGGTGTCACCCCAGCCAAGGAGCAATGCTGAGGGCCACAGCATCACAGAAAGGGACAGAGGCCACCAGTGCTGGGACAGGGCAGATCCTCACCCAAGTCTTGTAGCTCCACGTGGCCCAGGACATAAAGGCCACTCTTTTTGAGGTCGTTGACAAAATCAATGAGGCGGGCGCTGCCCCGCGGGTTCTGCACCATCAGCAGCATCTGCGGGCGCCAGAACTTGACGTGGTCCTTCCGCACATCCAGCATCAGCAGGTACTTCCGCACCTGGGGGCAGGGAAGGAGGCAGCTAAGGATT
The DNA here is from genome assembly GCF_019238085.1 of Lagopus leucura. Lineage (NCBI taxonomy): Eukaryota > Metazoa > Chordata > Aves > Galliformes > Phasianidae > Lagopus > Lagopus leucura. The sequence continues at coordinate 263,330 of NW_024962274.1, read as the reverse complement.
CCTTCAATGTGCCATCCCACAGGGATGCCAGCCCTGAGGACATGCAGCTGGGACAGGACTGCTACAGGGATGCCAGCCCCAGGGACATCAGCTTTCCAGCCCACAATGGGTGAGAAGAACAGGACTCACCTGGTGGAATATGAGAGCCTGGCTGATATAGCCCCAGGTGCTGCTGGGTGAGAGGTAGTGGAGGGCAAGGAGGAGGATGAGGAGGAAGCCCAGGCTTGCAGAGGCTGACACGGGGCTGATGAGGAACATCATGACGCAGCAGCCGGCAATGCCCAGCAGGCACGTATGCCAGGTAAAGTAGCGAAAGGTGGGCCTGGAGCAGGAAGAAAGGGACATCTAAATTAGCCAGTGTGGCTTATGGACTCCTTGCAGCAGGGGGGTCAGCCCAAATGAAGCTTGGCCTGTGATTTTGTGCCACTCGCTTCACGTCAGTCATGTAGACTGGCTATGGGCAACCCACATCAGGCACAGGCAAGCTGGCATTACCTCTGTCCTTATCAGTGACACCATATAGTCCGTGGCACTCAGCTGTGCTCAGCTGACCCAGGAAAACCCCCAGTGAGAGGCAACAGTTATGCACCAGGCTGTCAAGGGGATCGTGAACTAATTACGCTGGGGACAACCACAGCCTACATCAGGGCTGAGCATAGAAATGGCAATTTCCATCCCCATCAGCCCCTTTCAAGGCTTGAGGGAAGGACAGCCTGGAAATGGCACCCAGGAAAAGCCACTCCAGACAACTATCTCCCCCTGTGACAGATTTGGTGACACAGAGAGTAGTGGCACAGAGGGGGACAGGGCACTCCTCTGTTGTAAGGCATATACTTCACAAATGGAGGGGAGATGGCACCACACAGGGTACTGGGCAGACCTACACTGCCTGCCCCTGGCAAACAGGGATGACCTGAAGCAGCAGGGATGGCCTGAGGGTGGGCAGAGCTGGGGGGCACACAGCAGCACTAACAAACGAATACAGCACCCACTCATCCCAGCACAGGGAGGCGGAGGCGGGAACGCGAGATGCTGTTATTTTCTCTAATTGTTGTTTTTGCTGAAAGGTAATTAAAATCCTTTTCCGCTGCGCTTGATGGGAGACCTCAACGGGGAGGGGGGGAGAGCACTGAAGCGTGAGATGAGCAAGGGATCCTTTGCCACCCAGTTCCACAGCCTCCCCACAGGCACCAGTCCATGCCCGTCTGTGCCCCACATCCTCAGACACAGGGAGGGGGAACGTGGGCTGAGCTGGGGGGTGGCTGTACCCAACCCAGGTCCCACAACCACCCTGCCTTGCTCCCCCCAGCTTAGGGCAGCCCCACACCCACCGCCCCACGCCGCAGCTGCCTGTCACACACTGTCCTTCCTGGAAGATCTTCTCCTTCCCCCTTAGACAGGATCCCCCATCCTCCCCCTTTCCTTGTTAGTTTAATTAGCGCTAATGGAAAGTGGGCTCCATCACTGCTTGGCAAGCTGCCCGGGGGATGCCGGGCGGCACAGCCTATAAATTACCTCTGGAAAGCCTACAGAGAGGGGACCCAATGGTGCTGCATTTATCTGTGCCCGCTCAGTAGCACAGTGCCAGGGCGAGGGGATTGTCCCCTTCTGCTTCCTGAGTGGTCTCTGCCCTCCTAATGCTCAAGGTGGTCACAGGATGGACAGATGGCAGATAGATGGACAGACAAGTGGGTGGACAGTCCATCCCAGAGCAGGCAGCAGATACCTGAAGTTGGGGGCCGATGCCCACTCCAGTGCCAGGCAGGCCAGGTTGACAGTGGCATAAACCAAAAGAAAGAAGGTAGTGACAACCCCTGCAATGGTGTTGAGCTTCCCAGAGAAGAGCACCAGCTGCAGGCAGAGCACACAAGTCACAGCAAGTAAACAAATCAGGGAAGTCCCATAAAGGGACACACAACACGGGCACAAAGCCCAGTGACAGGGACAGGAGCATCACCAGCAAACTCACCTGCACCACCAGCCAGGAGAGGATGACAGCCATGATGGGGTTCCCGCTTGCAGATGTCTTCTTGGCAAGCGCCAGTGCCCGGCCTGCAGGCAGAACAGGCAGGTTGGACAGGCACAAGGCAGGAGGCAGCCCAAAGGCCACCAACTAGTTTGGCAATGAGCCCTGCCTCCATCCTGAGTGCTGGGGTTGGCGCAAGTGCCAGGGCACAGGGGGGACTCAAGTGTTGGCATCCCTACAGGCAGACTGGTGTGCAGGCACGTCCCTAACCTGGCAGAACTACGGTATGCTCTATAGACCCCACATCATCTGCAGGGGCACTGCCAACCCCAGGTTGGAGTGGGTATTGCTGAGCAGAACAGAAAAGGAGCCTCAACACCCCAAGTCCACACAGATTCACAAAGCATCATCACCCCAACCACAAGAGGAGTTCATTTTGTGGGAACAGCCCTGGCACCATTTGGGTTCAGGCTGATGCCAGCACACTCCAGGCACTCACCAAAGAGATCATCCCGTGCCAGAGCATAGAGGATGCGGGATGCCCCGATGAGGTTGCTCATGGCTGCAGAGAGCGTGGCAGCATAGATACCCACCGTCACCAGAGGTGGGAAGATACTGATGTCACGCAGGAAGCCGTAATCTTTCTGCAGGAGGGTCCTGGAGAGGGACACACACACGGTAGCACTCACCTTGGCTCAGGTCAACACCAATAACTCCAGAAAGGAACGGTGGCTGTACCTGTTGCAGGTGGCACACATGAGGAAAGCCAGCAGGTTGTAGACGAGGTAGGTGAAGAGCACAGCAGAGATGGTGCCCCGCGGGATGGAGTAGCTCGGGCGCTTCAGGTCCCCTGCAGGCAGAGCAGCAGTGTAACCAGCCTGTAGGTGCAGCACTCCCTGCACCATCCAGCTCCATCCCAGTGCCACCCTGCTCCCTACCTGACATGTTGGAGCCTGCCATGATGCCGGTGCAGCCATTGAACATCACTGCGAAAACAGTGCTGAAACTCATCATCTGCCCCGTGGTGTAGTCCACTCCATACCCACCTGCAGGACACAGAGGCACAGGCTGTGACGGCCTGCTTGGGGTGGCACAGATCTGCCATGTGCCCTCTCCTTAACACCCCTGTCCCCAAAGGAGGACCACTATGGGACAAACCACCCCACGAGCCCACGAGCCCCCCATACCCTCCATTGAGCCCATGCTGATGCAGAGGAAGGTGCCACCCCTCCCCATCCCAGCAGGTATAAGACCATGATGGGGACCATGGGAAGCCCTCAGTGTCCTCACCGCCCAGGTTTTCTCGCAGAGTGGCAAGCGAGAAGCCAGTGAAGCTGCCGTTCTCAGTCTCCGAGCTGTTGAGGTGCGGCATGCGGATGGGCACACCGAGGGGCCGCGTGGCGAAGAAGCTGACAAGGATGGTGCCCAGCACACCCGCCACGATGAGGAAGATGAGGAAGGTGGCTTTGGCATAGATGGAGGCACCCACCAGGCACACGACGAGACACAGGGCCAGCAGGATGGTGCCGTAGAGCAACTCATACCAATAGCTCTGGGGGAGGACGTGGATGCCTGAACCCACTTTCTGCCCTGGGCAGAGACACACAGGGATCAGTAGGGCTCAGTGCAGGCACCAGGGGTTGGCCAAGCCATGCCAGGCACAGTGCTAGGCACAGTGCTAGGGCTGCTTGGGGAAGGGATGCCCGACATCCCCTGCTGTGGGGTAACTTACCTGGCGGGATCCCAAAGCTGTCCACCACCGCCTCCACCAGCCCCAGCACGTAGAGGGCACTGCCACACACGTTGGCCAGGAAAAACATGATCCCAATGCTGCCCCCAAACTCCGGGCCCAGGGCACGACTGATCATGTCTTGGTGGAGTCAAGGGAATGTGTCAGCAACCCAAACTAATGCCCATCACACCCATGGCCCCATTGTGGCACCCAGGTGCCACTGAGCACCCCCCAGGATTTCCTGCACACAGCAAAGGATACAATAGGCTCCTCCAGCATCCAGTGCACCGTTGGTGGCAATGGCACACACCGACAGCACCGTCATGCCAATGATGAAGTAGGCCACCGCAAACATGGCCAGAGCTTGGTATAAGCCAGCATGGCCCACCACAAACCCTGTCAAGGTCAACCTACAGTTAACTGGTCATGAACAACCCCACAGAGCTGCCCTATCCCCATGCATGCCAGCCCAGTCACTGCCCCCAGCCTCAGGGCATCCTCCTGCTGTGTCCACAGAGCCACACACCCAGAGAGCAAACAAACAGGGAGGGAGGAGACAGCAGGGTGGCCCACTGCAAACCGGGAAGCAAAAGCAGCCCAGGGAGGGTGTCCCTGTCAGCCAGGCACCAAGCCCAGCTCCAGCAGCCCCTGGGGGTTCAGTGGGACACTTGGACTCCCGCAAGTCCCTGCCCAAGGCACGGTTAGGCTGCAGACAGTGAGAGGGACTGTGGGCAGGAAGGGGTTGCCCACAGCAGCAGTGGGAGATGCCCTATCTCAGCCACGAGATTGGCCACAGAGATGCCAAGGGGAGGGCTTGGGGAAGTGGGGGGAGCAGCAGGGAGCCCTCCTGGGTTTTCTCCCTCCATTCCAGTGTTAAAAGCTGGGGGTAGAGATAAGAGGCGACAAGAGAACAAAGTGGGTGCAGCCAGGAGGGGCTGGGGGTCTCCAGGTCATGGAGACACAGAGGTATGTTTGATTCGTGCAGGAAAGGGGGAGGGCAGCTGCCTGGACCCCCCCGAAGTGGGAGTTCCTCTTCCCGGCAGCTCCCCTCCCACCAACCCCAACTTCCCCTATGCCCTTCCCATAGGTAACACCACTCCTGTGAGGGTCTGGGCTCAGTGTGGGGCTGGAAGTGCCTTAGAGGGCAAAGCTTGTGGGGTGGGAAAGGATGAGGGATGGGGCTGTGCCTCCCATCTCGCAGCTGGGATATCCCATAGCCGCAGGAAGTGGCTCAGGGCCCCCTCCAGGCCCCCTGGCAAACAGCCAACTCCCGCCCAAGGCTTTCCACCGTCAGAAAGCAAAAGAAGAAAAGCCTTCCCTGTTCCTGTTTGGGCCTCTGCCTGAGATGGACCAGGGCATCCCAACACCGGGGTACCTCCAAAGGGCTGCTGCCTGCCCCTGGTTGGGCCCAGCCTGCATGCCCCTCCAAGGTCCTTCATACTGCCCAGCACCAGGGTTATAGCTCAAACTGGGATCACACTGGGAGCCAATGTGTGTCTTCTCAACAGTGTGGGAGAGAGGTCCAATTCTGGGGCATGACGGATGGGTGCAGCCCTGGGAACACCATAGAGAACACAGAGGGCACTGGGGTGCAGCACTGAGGGATGCTCAGAGCAGTGGGATCTCGGTACTGTGGCGTGTGGGGACACAAAGGCATTGGGATCTGACTTACAGAAGGGATTTGGGGGGGCAGAGGATCCTGTCCCAGGGACAGGGGCCTTCAGATTAGGGGTGCTGGGTTCCTGCCCTGAGGGTACCACTGGAGCCCTGAGACTGAAGGGGTGTGTGGTTGAGGAGCATAAAGCACTGGGACTCCAGACTGGGAGAGACCTGGATGGAGTACAGGAACTTCAGCTTGGGGTTGCAGGATGCAGAAGGTGCTGGGAGCCCCTAAACAGGAGGCCTGGTGGAGAGCACTGAGATTCCAGACTGGGATGCTCATGGGAGGGCACCGGGAAGACATAGGGAGCTAAGTGGGGAGCACAGGGCAGCACTGGGACCCAGACCAGGGGGAGCAAAGGGTCCGCAGCAGGGGGAGCTCGGGGTGGGCACTGAGGCTGCAGAGAGGGGATGCCCAAGGAGGACCCGGGACCGGGGAGTCCAGGAGATACTCACCGAGGCGCAGGAAGAGGACGACGCTGAACATAGAAAGCAGCGTGGGCACCACGACGCCCAGGAACGTGGGCAGCTTGCGAGGGGTGGCGGCGGCGGCGGCCCGGCCACGTTCCCGACCCCGCTCGTCTTCGCCGGAGCCGCCGCACAGGCGGTAGGTGAGCAGCGCGCTGCGCTCCGAGCTCGCCATGGCCCCTAACCTAACCCGGCCCGGCTGCACCAGGCCCGCAGCGGACCCAAACGCGCCCGCTCCCCGACCCGGGCCGCGCCGCCCCGCCCGCCGCCCCTGCACCGACCCCCGCGCCCCGCCCGCCGCCCCGCCCTCTTCCTGGCCACGCCCCCCTTAATGACCACGCCCACCGATCTCCCATTAAACCACGCCCCTGTCCATCCCATCACTGGCCACGCCCCCCCTGTCGTGACCACGCCCCCATTCCGCGCCAGGCTTTTGCTGCTGGCTTTGCCCCAGTCCCGAAGGCGATCCTCTAGCCCCAAATACCCCACTTTAGACCCGCAGTCACCCCGCAGCTGCCCCCCTCCAGCCCCCGGACTCCACACCCTGGACTGACCCTTCGTCTCCCACCACCTTGCCAGCCCACAAAGGACCCCCCATCATCGCCACCCCCACATCCAGGTGGGCACCCCAGAGGATGTCCCGCGGTGTCCCCCCCCCCGGCCAGGGCATGTCGCCATGGTGGCGGCCGGGCTCGGCTGCTCACGCCAATTATCGGACAATTGGGGGCCTCGGGGGCAACGTCCCACCCGCTCTGGGGTCCCACTGCCACTGCCTGCGCCAATTAGGTTAATGGGGTTGGCACCGGCACCGAGGCTGGGGGGGGGGGGAGAGCGGGGGGGCACAGTGGTGCCGTGGGACCGGTGAGCAGCACCTCTGTGGGTACCAAATGCTGACCCCATTGCATGACCTCATATCACCCAGGGGCGAATGGGGACAATACGGACATGGCCGTGCAGGATGGGGGGTGGGGACGCTCCCAGTGGTGGGGTGACACTGTGTCCCCCCGGAGCGTGTCCTTTCGGTGTCCCCATGTCAGGCAGGCAGAGAGGGGGGCCGAGGTGGGAGCTTTCACGTGGGGCTGTCCCGGTGCCAGCGGTGCCCTCGCACGCCGCCAGTGCCGCTCCTTTGATGTGCCACTGAAGCGGCATTGTCAGCGCCCTGCTGGCACAATTAGGACCGGGGGTGGAGGGTGGGGGTGGGAGGGGAGTGCAACACGGCTGTGGGCACGGGGGCACCCCTGTCCTTAGAGGGGATGGGAATGAGTTGCGGGCACCCCTAAGTGGGCATGGGGACGTGGGCACCCCTTCTTCTAATGGGGATAGAGGCACAGGAACATGGACACCCCTTCCTCTAATGGGGACCGAGAGAGAGACGTGGGCAGAGATAGGGATGTTAGTATTGCCAGACCCCAGTGGGTTTGGGGACACAGGCACCCCAAGTGGGTGATGTGGCCATGGAACATGGGGAGGGTGGCAAAGGAGGCACCTCCAAAAGCGTGGAGCTGCAGGCACTGGGGGGAAGGGTCTGTCCGGCATCGTGGGCTGCGGGGACACAAAGCCACCCCCAGCTCCATGGGCCCCCCATCTCCTCATCTCGGTGCCCGCCAACCACCTTTGAAGCACCCGCCACCGCCGCCAATGCCGTCGCGTTCCCACCCCCCCGCGGAACCCCCCCCCCCCCTCCTCTTCCTCGCTCCCAGCTGCCCCTTCCCCGGGGCCCGGGGCCGAGTTCGGGGGGCACCGTTGGGGAGGAAGGAGGGTGGCGGGGCCGAGATTGGCGTGAAAATGATCAAGGGCCGCGGGCAGCGCCGGAGCGCAGCGCCCGTCTGATGCTGCCCGCCCAGAGGCCCCGTCGAACAAAGGCAGCATTGAGGCCCCGAGCTGCGTCCCCAAGCCCGGACCCCCCCTCTGGGCTGGCATCTTGGCGCGACATTAATGAACTCGCCTGTTTGTGCTCCCCTGGCCCCTCTCTCCTCCCACCACCCGGGGGGCACTGTATATATCCGCGCCTCCTCGCCCGCCTCGGGCACTTTAGGGCTCACACCCTAAAACCTTTGCCTGGCTGGGATCGAGCAAGGAGGGAAGAGGATGTGGGGTGCTATCCCCATGGTCCACCTGTCCTCCCCCGTGATGCTGCTGCTCCTACAGCTGGCTGGGGGTGCTCCCATGGGCCAGGGGCTGTACCCCATGCCAGCTAGCGTCCTGCAAGGTCAGTGCCAGCGGTGGGCATGGGGCATCATTTGGGCAGGGTTTTTACAGGGGAGCTGTAGGAGCTGGGATTATTCTTTTATTTTATTTTAGGGGGTGGCACAAAGAGGATGCTCAGCTCCCCATCACATCCATGCCACCTCCACCCACTCATGTGCCAACCCCATGGGGAGGTGACATCACCCCAAGCAATGCCAATGGGACTGCCAGAGCCTTTGCCCACTTAACGCCTATCATGGAGATACTGGGGCATGGGTGGTAGGCTGGGGGCTTTGGGGGGGGGAGGGCGTCACAGTGTTCTGAGTGAGCCCCCTGCAGCACTGTCGAGCCGGGGGACGCTGGTGTTGGAAGCGGCACTGAGGAGCGCGCTGCTGGCACTGGAGCAGGCACTGGCTGAGCAGCAGAAGCAACGGGGTGCCTGTGGGCTCTGTGCTCCCTGCCTCTTCCCTCCCTGTGCCAACATCACCCGAAGCTGCCCACGTGAGTCTCATCTCCCCGCAGCCCTACCCCATCCCTTATAGATCCTACCCAGACAATATCCCCCATAGCTGCCACCCCTATAGGCTTTACCAAAACAGTGCCCTTTCTGCTAGAGACCCTACTGAAACACTGCCCGGAGACCCTACCCAAGCAGATCCCCATCCTCTTGAGATCCTACCCAAACTGAAGCCCTACCCAAAACACTGCCAGACCCTTTCTTCCCACCCCAAATACTCCCCCAGAACATACCCTGAGATCCTACCCCACTCAGGAGACCCTACCAAAACACAACAGCCCCACCATGCCTCATCCCCACCCACCCTGGGATGACCCAGGCAGGGGGGGGCAGGGGGCAATGAGGACGTGGGGATGCCCACAACCTCACTGTCCCCACAGCCCCTGCCATGCCCCCTGCCGTGCCCCCCAGCTGCCAGGCCCTGCTGGATGCCCAGGATCTGCCCGAACTGCCCCAACGCCACTGGGCTCTGAGCCAGGCGTGTGCCTCCTACCTGCGCCTGTGCCCCCCCCAGGGCACTCAGCCTGCCTGCACCCTGCTCAGTGCCCAGCGCTGCCAGCACCGCCTCCAGGAGTGCTGTGAGTGGGCATCTCCTGGAAAGGGGAGACCCTACAATAACAAATGAGGCATCAGATTGCCTGGAGGGCATATGGGGCAGTGAGGGTGGGATGGGATGGGAGAGGGAGGCTGGGGGGGTGATGGGGTGAGAGGGGAGAGGGAGGTTGGAGGATGGAGTATTGTGTGGTGAAATGAGGGAAAGAAGAACTGGGAATGAAAGAGGAATGTGGAGTGAGATTTGTGGGCTGGAAGCATTAGGATGGGAAAATGGGAGTGGAGGCATTGAGGGGTGATTGGGAACATGAGTGGGATTAGGAGGAAAAGAGCTGGGGATGAAGGAGGGATCTGGGATCCAGATGAGATCTGTGGGATGGAGGTTTTGGGAGGGGTGTGGAAATGGGGATGGGGCATTGGAGATGATACAGGGGAGGAGGTGGGATGAGAAATGAGAGTTCAGAAGTGGGATGGAGCACTGGAAGGATCACAGAGGGATCGAAGTGGAACAGGGCAATATGGGGTGGAATGGAGAGATCGAGGGCACAGACACACTGAGGGGTGGAGGATCTGGAATGGAACAGGACACTGGGGGTACAGACTGGGGACACAGAGCCATTGGAGACAACAAGGACATTGTGCGACACTGAGGGCAGCGGACACATGGCCCCCACCCACCACACCAACTCATTCCACAGTGCTGGCGAAGGCAGCCCCAAATCCCAGCATAGCAGCAACGATGCCAGGTGAGCCGGGGACAGCAGCCCCCGCCACCCCCACAGCCCCCAGCCCCACGCTGTGCCGGGGGCAGAGGTTAGCGTCGGCAGCTGCCGGCCCGCGGGGTGCCCCCGGCCCACTGCCCGCTCGCCTCCGTGAGCACGATGAGGCGTGACAGCGCGTCCTACCCGCGCTGCCCCCTCCCTCCACGGCCACACTCCTCACAGCTTTATCCCCTCAGAGCGCTGCGGGAGCCGGACGGACCCCTCCACCAACAGCACAGCCCCACGAGGACGCATCATGGGCGGCAGCGCGGCCCGGCGCGGGGCTTGGCCATGGCTGGTGTCGGTGCGGCTGCACGGGGAGCTGGTGTGCGGTGGGGTGTTGGTGAGCCACACGTGGGCCCTCACTGCTGCCCACTGCTTCAACGGGTATGGTGTGGGGATGGGGGTGTGGGGCAGCGCTGCTGTCTCACCAGCCTAAATCGCTGCTCTCCATCCTTGTGCCAGGAACCAGAATGAGCTGGCATGGACGGTGGTGGTGGGTGACCACGAGCTGGGCAAGGCGGACCCTGGGGAGCGGGCAGTGCCTGTGCGACGCATCGTGCCTCACCCCAAGGTTGGTGGAGGTGGGCACTTCCAGATCATTCCTACGCTCCCCATAACTCCTCACTTACACTCCCTTCATCTCCCTCAGTTCAATCCCAAGTCGTTTCATGGGGACCTGGCGCTGCTGGAGCTGGCGGAGCCGCTGGCACCATCAGGCACCGTGAGCCCCGTGTGCCTGCCCAGCGGTACCACCGAGCCCAGCCCTGGCACCCCCTGTCACATTGCGGGGTGGGGGTCCCTGTATGAAGGTAGGTGCCAACCAGCACCCATGGGGTCTGCGCTCGGTGCTGAGCCACCAAGCCAAAGGTGGGCATTCCAAGCATGGGATACCCCGTAATGGGCACCTTGCCTGGCAGAGGGGCCGTCGGCTGAGGTGGTGATGGAGGCACAGGTGCCCCTGCTCAGCCAGGAGACGTGTCGGGCAGCTCTGGGCAGAGAGCTGCTCACCAGCGCCATGTTCTGTGCCGGATATCTGTCTGGGGGCATCGATTCCTGCCAGGTAATGCCAACCCACAACATGGCAGTGCCCTGGGCATGGGGTGAGCACACAGCCTGTCCTGCTTGGCCTGATGTGCAGCTGTCCCCCCCCAGGGTGACTCGGGTGGTCCACTGGTGTGTCAGGACCCCTCCTCGCACCGCTTTGTCCTGTATGGCATCACCTCGTGGGGTGATGGCTGTGGTGAGCGGGGTAAGCCAGGTGTCTACACTCGCGTGGCTGCCTTTGCCGACTGGCTCAGCCTGCAGATGGACCGTGAGTGCCAGTGTGGGTCACGGGGTAACATCCCAGGGGGCTCAGCATCTCACAGCAGCAATGTGCCCTCGCAGCTGTTCCTGGCAGCTGGGAGCCAAGCTGCTTTGACCTGCTGGCCCTGTCCCAGCTGCCCCCTGAGCAGCAGCCCCTCGAGCACACCCGTCTCTGCTCCTTCTATGCGGGGTCTTGCCGGGCTGCCCCAGGCCAAGCCAGCTGCACCAACCTTGCCAATGAGACGTGCCGTGCCCGGATGAGGCGATGCGGTGAGATGAAGTGATAGCACAGGGTTGGGGGACTGAGCTGGGTTGGCATGGGGCTGGGGACAGAGCTCTCTTGCTGAACCCACAGAGCTGCATTCCTATGCCCAGACCCTGGTGGGTCTCCTGCGCCGGGCTGGGGATTTCATCCGAAACCAGCTTGACTTCTCTTTCCTCACCCGCACCCTGCCCCAGCTCCTGGGCAAGATCTATGGTCATCTCTTCCCTGTCCGCATCCGTAGAGGTACCCCAGGTACCCACATGGGCTGTGCCTCCTTTTGGGGATGTGCCACCCCTGTGCTGATGGCTGGAAGACCAACACCCTGCTCTGGACCGCCTGACACCCTGTCCCTCCTGCTTGTCTCTGCAGACCCAGTAATGGTCGAGCACCCCACATCTGAGGGACCCCTGAGACCAACCCACAGGTAAAGGGGGATGTGTGGGCATCATGGGTTGTGGCAGAAGAGGGGACAGGTTTTGAGGAGGTCAGCACTGATATGGCTTCTTGCATTCAACAGCAGGGTCTTGCTCTTCCCAAGACCCACCAGGGGTGCATGTGAGGTGGCAGTGCCCAGGGGATGGGTGGCACCAGGCACCCACCTGAGCTCACCCTCCTGTGCTTGCAGGCAGCTGCCCACCTTCAGGGAGTTTTTTGGGTCTGTGGGGCCGCGGCTGCAGGACTGGGTGCAGGCTCTGAGGGCCACAGTGGGGGGCAGCACTCTGACACCCACCCCAGATGGGGAGCAGCTCCCTGAGGAGACATGGCTCTTCTTACAGGTACTTGCAGAGAAATGGGCTGAGTGGAGCACTGCCCCCATGATGGTGCCAGCAGGGACCATACCCCTGCAGCACCCCATGGGTGCCCCACTGTCTGCACTGTCCCCCTCCCCTTCCCTGTAGCAGGGTGAGGAGCTGGTGGAGGAGCTGGTGGGACAGGGCAGAGCCTTCCTCACTCAGCTCCGGGCAGAGATGGACCTTGACACACCGTTGGAGGCCATGCAGGCACTCAGAGAGCCAACTGGAGAGCCAGTTGGGAACCTTGTGCAGAACTGTGAGCCCTGGGGGGGAGGTTTGGTAGGGTACGGGGCTGGTTAGATATGGGATTGGTGGAGCGTGGGGATATCCAGCACTGAGCTCCATGCCCAGGCAGTGCCAACTGAGAGTATCACCAATTATGTTTTCATGCAGGGGCAGTGCACAGAGAGAAACGAGAGCTGGTGCCCACAATGCCAGGGCTGGAGGAAGAGGGGGAGGAGGCAGGCACAGGCAGAGGTAAGCACCCTGCAGCACCTGTGCTATGTGATGCTATGGGGATGGTGACAAATCCAACCCCAGCACTGCACCCCAGCCTGAGGCTGGCTGCAGCACGGTGCCCCTGCACAACCCCTGACACCCCCCTTCCATCTCTCTCCTATTTCCCCCCAGTTGCAGCTTGCCCTGGCCTCAATGCTTCTGCACTGCGGGTTGGCGTGGTACAGGAGCTCTATGCCTGGGTGCTGCAGGTGCCAGAGCCAGATCTGGCCATGACCTTCCAGGAGGTGCGAGCAGTGCTATTGGCAGCATTTCAATATCTCCCCAGCTGTGGGGCTAACAGCGTTTTCCTCCTCCTACAGATCCTGGTGGACCTGAGCTCCAAAAACACCAAGGGGTTGTACCGGGCGCAGGTGCGGGCCACGGTGGGCGGCCGGCCCACGGCTTTTGCTGGGCTGGTGGGGCTGGAGAGTGACTCGCTGGCACGCAGCATGCCTGGCCTCGTGGCCTTGGCACTTGAGGCTCTGAAAACCTAGGGGTGCTGGCAGGGGATGAGGAATGACTCCTGTTCCCCATGCACACCTCTTATTTATTTGTACAGAGAAAGGTTTATTTTTCAATAAAGAAAGGCTCTATTTTCTGGTAGCTGGTGAGGATGAAACAAGTGACATGCTGAGCGGTGCCAGTGAGGTGGGCATCAGCAGGATGTGACACCCGTGTTACCCCCCCATCACTTCCCACCCCCAAGAAACATCCCCCATCCTCAGGTCCTTCCCCTGGCACTGGGGGGGGGGGGGGGGGGGGGGGGGGGAAGGTTGTGTACTCACCACTCACAGCACTCTTCACCCCAGAGAACAGCACCCTGTGCCACCCCAGTGAGGACCCTCACCAAAACTCACACCAGTGTCAGACCACATGTGCCATAGGCACTGATTAGGTGCCAGCACCTCCACGTCTCCCAGCAGCATCTGCTGAGCAGTGAAGGGACTGCTCCTCCAAGCACTCAGGTGACAAGATGGCACTGAGGGGTGGTGAGCCCAGCTGTTCCTGCCTGTCTCCCTTCTCTGGGCGTGGGGGTGCCGGAAGCAGGGGGGCCAGAGTGGGTATCCGGAGCCGGCAGCCTTCCCCCCAGCACCTGGCACCATCCATCTCTGCGGCCGGACATCCGCTCAGGCAGGCCAAGCAGGGAGGTGGCGAGAAGCTGGCACGGCACGAAGGCACCGCAGGCACCGCATGGGGGACATGGCAGTGCTGCTGGCCTTGTTTGGGGCACTGGTGCTGTCGGGTGAGCGGAGCCGTGGGGTTTGGGTACAAGGATGCTGGGGGTTCCTGGGTCACTGCAGTGAGGTTGGGGCTGGGGTGGTGGTGTCTGTGTCCCAGATGAGCACACATGTATCCTTATGTGTCCTAGTCTATGTCCATGTGTGCACCTACCCCCATGCCCAATGCCATGGCTTCTGCACTGGCATCTTGTACTAGTTTGTCCCTACATGGCTCTATATCCATGTGTTTGTATATCCCTGTGTTTGTGTCCGTGCATGCGTATGTGTACTCATAAGTGTGCCATTCCTGTGCACATGCACCACATCTGGGTGCCCATCTCCCTGTCCCTGCATGGCATTGACACGCTGTGCACCCATACCCTCTGTCTGCCTCTGCCCAACCCCTCTGCCTGACCTCGAGCCCCCCAGGTGGGCTCTGCGTTAACCAGGAGGAGCGGCTCATCCATTACCTCTTTGAGGAGAGAGGCTACAACAAGGAGGTGCGCCCCGTTGCCTCTGCCGACGAGGTTGTGGATGTCTACCTGGCCCTCACCCTCTCCAACCTCATCTCACTGGTGAGCCCCAGTGGGCAGTTGTACTCCAAGGGCTGCCTTGGGTTGAAGGTCTTGGTTTGGTCAGGGGGTATGGCCACGGCATCTCAGTGTCCCCCATGTTATTGCAGAAAGAGGTGGACGAGACACTCACCACCAACGTATGGGTCGAACAAGTGAGTAGGGACAGGAGGGGTTGAGGGGACTGGGGCCATCACTGACAAAGTCCTGCCCAGACCCCTCTTTCCTCTCAGTACCATCATCCCCATGCCAAACCCATGGGCAAGGGGTGCCATTGGCGTGGTCATGGTGAGGTGACCCAAGCGTGTCTCCTACCAGAGCTGGACTGATTACCGTCTGCAGTGGAACACATCTGAATTCGGGGGTGTCGACGTGCTCCGCCTGCTGCCAGAGATGCTGTGGCTCCCTGAGATAGTCCTGGAGAACAAGTGAGCAGAGCTTGGTTCACCTCCCCAATTTCCCTGGGCAAGCACCTTCAGCCAGAGCTGTGCTCAGTGCCCAGGGCTCTCCCTTGCCTTGCCATCACCTCAGTTTCTCTCATGCAGCAATGACGGGCTCTTCGAAGTCGCCTACTACTGCAACGTGCTGGTCTACAACACTGGCTATGTCTACTGGCTGCCCCCCGCCATCTTCCGCAGCGCCTGCCCCATCAACGTCAACTTCTTCCCCTTTGATTGGCAGAACTGCACCCTCAAATTCAGGTGTGGGGTCTGGCACGTTCCCAGTCGTTGTGCCAGAAGATGGGAAGAGAGGACAAAGTGGTCGGCACAGACCCTCACCGCCTGTATCCTACCACATTTCAGCTCACTGGCATACAATGCGCAGGAGATCAGCATGCACCTGAAGGAAGAGAGTGACCCAGAGACCGAAAAGTATTACCGGGTGGAGTGGATCATCATCGACCCTGAAGGCTTCACGGGTAGCGCTGGTGCTCCTTGCTGAGTCCTGGGTCAGTGGGACATCCTGTACGGGGCTCAGGATCCCCCATGCTGTCCCGTGTGTCCCAACAGAAAATGGCGAATGGGAAATCATCCACCGCCCGGCCCGCAAGAACATCCACCCCAGCTACCCCACTGAGAGCAGCGAGCACCAGGACATCACCTTCTACCTCATCATCAAGCGCAAGCCACTCTTCTACGTCATCAACATCGTCACACCCTGTGTCCTCATTGCCTTCATGGCCATCCTTGTCTTCTACCTGCCTGCTGACAGTGAGTGGCACCTACACTGGGCATGGGGACACCCAAGTCCCATACCTATCCTGGAACATGTGGATACCCCAATGTCCAACACAGCACTATGACAACTCTGTGCAGGACACCATCCAACCACCCCTGAGCAGGGCATGGGATAACCCAAATGGGACCCTAGGCTACCCCTAGAGCATAAAGCCCTATATGGAGCAATGTAGGGTGGGACACTGGGAAGGGGGACATGGGACGGCTCCCTCTGCTCTCCAGGTGGTGAGAAGATGACTCTGGTGATCTCGGTGCTCCTGGCCCAGTCTGTCTTCCTTCTGCTGGTCTCCCAGCGCCTGCCTGCCACCTCCCATGCCATCCCCCTCATTGGCAAGTGAGTTTTGGGGCACATCTCACAGTCCCAGGGTGGCAGAGAATGGCTCTGCATCTCCCCAGACCCCTGCAACTATACCAGCCCCAGATCTGTGTTCTCCACCCCCACAGGTACCTTCTGTTCATCATGCTGTTGGTGACGGCCGTGGTGGTGATCTGCGTCGTGGTCCTCAACTTCCATTTCCGCACCCCCAGCACTCACATCATGTCCGATTGGGTCAAAGAGGTGAAGGGGTGATGGGCAAGGGAGGGCAGCCACTGTGCGTCATGGCACCGGGGTGTCCGATCTGTACTACTGCAGGCAGCTGTATGCTTAGTTGAGGACAGAAAGTGGGGACACGGTGGCATGTCCTATGCCAGGTGTTCCTGGAGATCCTGCCCCGCTTGCTGCACATGTCACACCCAGCTGAGAGCCCAGCAGGTGCCCCGTGCATCCGACGCTGCAGCTCGGCCGGGTACATTGCCAAGGCAGAGGAGTACTACAGCGTCAAGTCCCGCAGCGAGCTGATGTTTGAGAAGCAGTCAGAGAGGCATGGGCTGTCTAGCCGTGTCACCCCTGCCCGTGAGCCTCAGCCCCCCTGTGGGAATGTGGGGATATGGGGTGGGTGGCTGCTGTCCTTGGGAGCTCAGGGTCATCCCATCCCCAGGCTTTGCATCAGCAGCCACAAGCGAGGAGCAGCTCTATGATCACCTGAAACCTACCCTGGATGAGGCCAATTTCATTGTCAAGCATATGCGGGAGAAAAACAGCTACAATGAGGTGGGGACCATGGGCACAGTGGGGAATGATGGGGCAGAGTGGGATCCCTAGGCTCCCCATGCTCTGCTCCTGGCTCCTTCCCCAGGAGAAGGACAACTGGAACCGCGTGGCACGCACCCTGGACCGCCTCTGCCTGTTCCTCATCACCCCCATGCTAGTGGTGGGCACTCTCTGGATCTTCCTCATGGGCATCTACAACCACCCACCACCACTGCCCTTCTCTGGAGACCCCTTCGACTACCGGGAGGAGAACAAGCGCTACATATAGGGCAGCCCTGAGAGTGGGGGTAGGGTCCTTTCTGGCAGCCCCTCCACTCCTTCCTGCCTACCTGTTGCGGCTAGGAGAAATAAAGCTGGGTGCTTCACAATGTGGGGTGCAGAACTGGTGGTTAAATGGGACCCACAACCCCCATTCAGACCCACAAGTGTCCCATCGCTCAGTGCCCCACTGGCTCCCAGAGGGTGCCTCCTTCCCTGCACAGCTCCGGTTTCAAGGGACACAGCTGATGTCCCCATGCCGGTGGGGGCCCAGGACAGCTGTCACATCCTCTCCTCTAAGACAGGAATGCACTGACATGGGGCTGAATGGGACTCATAGCCTTGGGATAGGCATTGCTCCCCAGACCGAGCTGGGGACTTCCCCACCCTGGGGACCACTAGTGGCCACTAAGGGGGACACAAAGCACTGGCTGGGGGGGGTTGCAAGAGTGCACACATAGCTGCAGATTTCTGCTATGAAGCTATACACATCACTGCAGGGGATATGGGGAAACTGAGGCATGGAGCTCCTTTGGTCCCCAACCCCAAATCCAGCCCTTCTTCCTAGCACGCTGCTATCACCCCACCAGCACAGAAGGGGAGACGTGGGTTGTCACTCACCCCTCCCTTATCCCTCATTGCTGCTGAGAACAGCTGATGGGATCAGGGACAGCTGTCCCATCCCAGTGGGCGCCAGGCCCAGAACGCTGGTGCGCAGGCGACTGAGCAGAGCCCCAGCCCTGCGCCTGCAGCTCCAACATGCGCTGCTCCGATCTCCTCCTCCTCGTCCTCTGTGCCCTGCCAGGTAAGGTGTGCCCACCCCAGGGAGAGGGGCAGCTCCGGGGAGAGGGGAGGCTGAAGAGTCCCTGGTGTCCCCTTCCACCACCTTTTCCCTGGGGTTTTGTCACCCGTGGGTGCACAGCATTGTGTGCTGTCCCCATGCCCTGCTTGCACACCACCGAGGCTTTACATTCACCCCCTCCTCATGCACGCCCCCAGCCATATCAGTACTGCCCCAAGGGCAGCACTAAGCTTCCCGTCCCCTCCCGGGGTGCCTCCACCCTAAGGCATAAGCTGCAGGAATCAGGAGGAGAAGTTGCTCCAGGACCTGATGACCAACTACAATCGCCACCTGCGCCCAGCGCTGCGTGGGGACCAGGTCATTGACGTCACCCTCAAACTCACCCTCACCAACCTCATCTCCCTGGTGAGACTCCCTCAGCACTATGGATTTGGGGTGCTGGGGTGATGCTGCTGGAGCTGGGTGGCGCTGGTGGGATGGGATGGTGGAGCTAAAGGTGCCTCCCTCCTTCCTTCCCTGTCAGAATGAGCGGGAGGAGACCCTCACCACCAATGTCTGGATCGAGATGGTGAGATCTCAGGCAGGACACCCCCTGATCACCCCTGATGGCAATTTGTGGTGGGCTGGCACCATAACCTACACTCCTTGTTGTGGATGCTCCTTTTGGGGCAGCCCCAGGGAGCATCATGACTCCCACGCTTTGCTCCCCTTCTCCAGCAATGGTCTGACTATCGCCTGCGGTGGGACCCTGATAAATATGATGACATCCAGCAGCTGCGGGTGCCCTCCACCATGGTTTGGCTGCCCGACATTGTCTTGGAGAACAAGTGAGGCCATGCTAGGGTACAGCAGGGACACTTTCCCACCAGTGGTTGGCCTCACTTTGGAGTTGAACCTGCTCTTTTCCCCCCCAGCATCGATGGGACATTCGAGATCACACTCTACACCAACGTGCTGGTGTACCCTGATGGCAGCATCTACTGGCTGCCCCCCGCCATCTACCGCAGCTCCTGCTCCATCCACGTCACTTACTTCCCCTTTGACTGGCAGAACTGCACCATGGTCTTCCAGTGAGCACAGCTTGTGGTGTTGGGGGTGGTCCCATAGGGACAGATGTGAGATGTCCCAATTTGCTCCACAGTGGGCATCTTTCAATGAGTCCTAGAATGGGTGAGTGCCATTGACCTGGCACCTGGCTAACCATGGGTGACAAGAGACATGTTTGCCCAGTTAAACTCCCATACAACAGGGACAAGAGTGACCGGCATGACACAGTGTCACTTTCATAGAACAGCTTAGAGGGGAATGGATCTCAAAGACTGTTGAGTTCTAACACCTCTGCCGCGGGCAACCTCCAACTGCTACTTTCTCACTGGTGCCATCCCTCTGCCCCTCCCCAGGTCCCAGACCTACAGCGCGAATGAAATCAACCTGCTGCTGACAGTGGAGGAAGGCCAGACTATAGAGTGGATCTTCATTGACCCTGAAGCCTTCACAGGTAACCCCATGATCTCCCCATGGCATCCCAAGGACAAACATTCCAAGGACAGGCATCCCACTCTATGATGCCCCACAGCTTGCACCAATGCCAGTAGCTGCTGAAATCAGGCAGAGTCAGAGGGCGGGGGCTGTTAGCAGCCCTTGCCATTACACGGGCACTTAAGTTATTAGTGGAAGAGGGAGCAGGGGGGGAGAGATTTGTTTTACCAGCCCCCCTGGCTCGCAGCACTCACCACTTGGCAGTCCCTCCCGGAGAGCTGCTCCTGGCAGTTTGATTGATGCTGGGAACGTATCTGTCACGGCCAAACGATGACGTTTTCCATCACATTTTAATTGCATATTGAAGGAACAAAATGCTTTTTGGGCAGCGAGATTTATTTTTTCATTACCGGCCCAAGCTGCGATCTTGATTGGGAAAAATCTATCGCTCCTGCAGACAGCGGGGGAAAACAACGTGCCTTAATAAAGCGTCACGCTCGGCTTCCCCACGGCTGCCTGGTGGCAGGGAGATGGGGGACTCCCAGCCCTGCACATAACTCATCCCCAAAGGGCTGCAGGTATCCCCTCCTACAAGCTCCCAGGGGAATTTTGGAGCACCCTTGGGTGCTCAGCTCTCTATGGTGGCTATGGCCCTTTCCTCCCACCTGGTGCCACTTCAACGTGGGGACTCAAATGATGGCATTGCTGCATGGCAGAGAATGGAGAATGGGCCATCAAGCACCGCCCTGCACGGAAGATCATCAACTCGGGGCGCTTCACCCCAGATGACATCCAGTACCAGCAGGTGATCTTTTACCTCATCATCCAACGCAAGCCACTCTTCTACATCATCAACATCATTGTGCCCTGCGTCCTCATCTCTTCTATGGCTGTGCTGGTCTACTTTCTGCCTGCCAAAGGTACTCTAGCTGGTGGGCACAGAGTGCAGTAATAGGAATGTGGGTTAGTGGGCATGGTGGTGATGGGTCAACAGCTGAATTCAATGGTCTTTGTGGTCTTTTCCAGCCTTAATGATTCTATTATACTTGGGATTTGAGGTGGATTTCTGGGCACCTTAGAGTTAAGCTCTCTTGTAGAACTTGGTTGGGTCAGTGCTGGGGCATGGCAGCCCTTTGGCAAAGCAGTGTTATGCCTGCACCATTGTCCCCCGTCAACCTTACCCTTTGCTTTTCAGCGGGGGGGCAGAAGTGCACCGTCTCCATCAACGTCCTTCTGGCCCAGACTGTCTTTCTCTTCCTCATTGCCCAGAAGGTGCCCGAGACCTCCCAGGCAGTGCCACTCATCGGGAAGTAAGTGATGCAAGGGGATGGGGAGCACCACGCAAGCAGGTCTGCAGGTGCCACGGGCAGGTGGAAACCACCTCCAGTCTGCCCATACTCTAGGAAGACAGGGGAGAGGGAACCAGGGCTCACAGACAGCCACATCCCATCCCTCCATGTGCAGGGCTGGCATAGGGCTATCACATGCCCATGTCCCCCTGCTAATCTCCAGTTTCTTTTGGTGTCAAAATGGACTTATCACAGCTTGTAATCCAGTGGTTGCACTGCCTGCTGAGGCCCCATGTTCCCTCCCCAGGTACCTGACCTTCCTCATGGTAGTGACAGTGGTGATTGTGGTGAATGCTGTCATCGTCCTCAACGTCTCGCTGAGAACACCCAACACTCACTCCATGTCGCAGAGGGTGCGCCAGGTAACTGTCTCCATTCTCCTGCCCCGTGGGAAATGGGGTCAGTATCTCTGGTCCCCCCTGCAGACTGGGGACCCCTACACATCCCCAGGGGACCATACAGAACCACCAAGCTACTGAACACTGGGGAGCAGTAGTTGCCCACGGGCACGAGTGTACCCTAATGGGATGCTCCCCAGCGGGGGGAACATAATCACACCTGGGCAATTTGGGTGGGTCATGTCCATGTTCCCAGCTGTGGCTGCACCTCCTGCCCCGCTACCTGGGCATGCACATGCCAGAGGAGGCCCCAGGGCCGCCGCCAGCCACCCGGCGACGCAGTTCCCTGGGGCTGATGGTGAAAGCTGATGAGTACATGCTATGGAAAGCCCGGACTGAGCTTCTCTTTGAGAAGCAGAAGGAGAGAGATGGACTGATGAAAACCGTGCTGGAGAAGATTGGTGAGTGAGTAGCATCTGGGCAGGGATGTGAGGCACTTACCAATGCACTGAGTGATGCTGGGTCATGCAGGACGTGGCCTGGAGAACAACTGTGCGCAGGACTTCTGCCAGAGCCTGGAGGAGGCGAGCCCTGAGATCCGGGCGTGCGTTGAGGCCTGCAACCACATTGCCAATGCCACGCGAGAGCAGAATGACTTCAGCAGCGTGAGTTGGGGGCACGTGGCACAGAAGGGCTGGGGGCGGTGGGATGGGCCCTCATCATCACCTTGGTATGAGCCAACAGGAGAACGAGGAATGGATCCTGGTGGGGAGAGTGATCGACCGCGTCTGCTTCTTCATCATGGCTTCGCTCTTTGTGTGCGGCACCATTGGCATTTTCCTCATGGCTCACTTCAACAAGGCGCCTGCCCTGCCCTTCCCTGGGGACCCCAAGACGTACCTGCCCCCCTGACAGGTCCAAATGGCAGGATCCGGGGGTCCCCAGACCTATCTCCCAATGCCAAGAGTGGTGACTGGAGCATGGGGTGGCTGTGGTAGTGCTGAAAGCAGAAGTAAAGCCCGTGGTGGTCTCATGAGCTCCTGACCATCTTTGTACCCATTGGTGCGGTTACTCTCTTTGGACAGCCCTGGCATGACCCTGAGGGTCGCACTTAACTGGGGACAGGGACGGTGCTACAGACCTTTAAGCCACACAGCACTCCATGGAGGCACTGAGGGGTGGGACAAGGGGGAACCAGAGCAGAGTTGGGCATCTGACGGGCCATGCACTGCAAGATCTGCCAGCAGTGAGATTCACATTGCCCCCTGCAAATCCACAGCCTCAACGCTGTGGGCAAATGCAGGCCCTCGTATCCTCACAGCGGCAATAGGGCAGCAATGGGGCCGCAGGTGAGAACAGGCAATTCCTCCTTCCACTTCTATGCCAGCCACAGCAATTCAGCTGCCGTTGCTCCCTGGCAAGCTCCAGCAAGTGGCTTTGAGTGAAAAGAACAGAGCACCCAAATATTCTTTGGGGATGGTGCTATTACAAGCACCACTTCAGTGCCTCATCTCATGTACTGAGCACAGTCCTTTCCCCCTGCCCCCACAGTGTCACGTCCCCTCTCCCCCCCGCTCCTCCCTGACCCCTGGGACCTGCAGCTTTGTCCCTGCTGGCAGGGGGGGTGCGGGAGCCAGCTTGGGAACGCTGGCAGGCAGTACGTGTCACTAGCAGAGAGGCACAGCAACGTGGCCTCATTTTGCCCCTGTGCCCCCATAGCCATGCACATTGATGTCCTATCACCAGGCCCAGGGTGGCTGGAAGGATGGGAGTGCCCTGGCCAAATGCCGCCAGCCCTACGAGGGACAGGAGCTGATCTCAGCTGCCTAAGCCATAGCACTAGACACATCCCAGCCCCTGGGCTTTCTCTCCCTAAGGAGGTGCAGCATTGATGAGCTCTGGTGCAGGAACACTTTGCAGGTCACCCTGCCCAGAGCTTGCACAGCATGTGCTGCAAAAGGGAAAAATCTCCTCCAGCCCAGCACCAACCCCAGGTGCATGTGCCCCATCAAGAAGCACTAATAAGGGCAACATCTCCCCCTGCCTACCACTACTCACCTGCTCCACCTCCAAAATCGGGGACTCTTTTCACCTCTTTCTGAGTCAGGAAGCAGTTTTCCTCCGTGGTTCCAGATTGGAAACACCCCATAAGCTCCCACCATTATTCTCTGAACCCCCAACTCAGCCATCAGCCCCCATGTGACTACCTGTACCCAGACAGCCAAAGTTCACAGCCTGGCACAGCCCAGCATCCCCTGCCCAGGGAAAGCAAAGACCTGGCAATGACTCCACGGCTTGAAGGAGTTCCAGGCACTGGTGGTTTACTCAAAGGCTGCTGCACAGAGATCTGGGCAAGCTTAAGGGTGGACAAAGCCTTGTTGATGAGAGCAGGGAAGGTCATGACTCAGCACAGATCTGGGGCTCCTACACAGGCTTGCTTCCTGAATGAACATGTGAAACCTTTGCTCGAGCACGACAGGTTCCTTCCCCTCCCAAACAAATTATGACCATCTTTTCACCACTCATACTAGCAGGACTCAGCTCACTCCTCAACTAACAGGAACCAGTGCCTGGGTTCCTCCAAACCTCCACCACAGTGACAGCAGGAAGGAAAGAACAGCCCCATGGAAGGGCTCTTCTGCATTTTCCTTGCAATGATTATTTAAGGGCGAGCACAGCAGGACTGCAGCGTTTTCAGATTTAATAGCAAGCCTGCACTCATCAGCCCAGCTTAGACACAGGGTATCAGAGGCAAGAAGTGGGCGAGTACATGAAATAGCAGAGGTGGACGCGACGCACAGCTGGGCAAAACAACAGGACTAAAGCTCTAAGTGATGTCATCTGCAAGGAGCTAAATGCACTGTGGATGAAAGGAGCCTGCAGCTAGTATTTCAGCCTTGCCTTGCAAGGCTATTTTTGCTTAGATTGCTAAAATGTAATTACAACTAAATCCCCCTAACAAATACCAGAGAGCAGCAGGGGAGAGCTGTATTTAAAAGGAATTTTAAGTAGCAGCTGTAGTAGTACCTGATCACAGTGGGGAAAACAAACTGCGCCTGTGAAAGATCGTTTGGTTGAAAGCTGGTGGAAAACGAGTGGCAAGAACAGAAACAGGGCTGTGGGGTCTTAAGAAACACGAAGAGCGATGCCACAGTCAGGGAAATGGCCTCTCCCCCCTGCCCAGGCAGATGCCAGGAGGTACAAGCTGCATGGCCGTGGGGAGGTGGCCGCAGGGGGCAGTTAGTCATCGCTGTCACTGCATTGAATGCTTCCAGAGACCGCCTGGGACCGAAACCCTCAATGCGGAAAACAAGCCCTTCAGAAGATTGAATTATTTCAGGCTGTCTTCTCTGCTG
The DNA here is from genome assembly GCF_019238085.1 of Lagopus leucura. Lineage (NCBI taxonomy): Eukaryota > Metazoa > Chordata > Aves > Galliformes > Phasianidae > Lagopus > Lagopus leucura. Next base: position 238,918 of record NW_024962274.1, on the reverse strand, counting down.
GTCCTGGCTGCTTTCAGTCTAGACTTCAATAATAACATGGAATTTGCAATTTGAAGACATGAGGCTGAAGGTCTCCCGGGCCCCAAGGCCAGAACTTGTCCCAGACACAGGTTGCTGGTTCTGCAGTCACTCCCAAATAGGTTCCAGCAGCCCCTTCTCCTGGGGGATTGTGCAGAGAGCATAGGGCAGGAGGTGTGCCCCAGCTCCGGCCGCAGCCTCCCCCTCAGGCCCATGCAAAGGCTCTATTAAAAATGAAAGGCAATTGTGCGATTCCCTAAGGAAGAGGGGAAAGGCTAAAGCTGTTAATGAGTACAATTAGTGTTGTAGTCAAGCAGAATCAGAGGAAATAATTAGCTCCTATTGTTTCCGTGGCATCTGAATTGCAGCCATGCTGGCTTCCCAAGCAGCAACACATCAGTCCAGCCTTACCCCAGAGCACAGGAGACAGGGGGTCACAGCTTCCATGCAGCTCCAAGCAGCAGTCCAGGCCATCACCCTCTTTCACTACAGCCACTGGAGTCCATTTCGCAGATGGCTGGAGACTCACAAACAACAGCACACCCCAGCCCAGCTGCCTACAGAAGCATGCACAGCCCCACATTCACCCTCTCCTGATGGTTCTCCAGTGAGATGGCTGGAGTACAGCAATCAAGTGACACCAAATACCTCTTTGTCCTAGTTTATAGGCAGCTTGCAGCCCTCTCCCAAACATGGAAGGCTGGGTGCAAGGCACTGCTAACCAGGGAATATGAAGAAGCAAAGACAAAGTAATCATCTAATTCTTCAAATGAACCATTGCACTACTGCATGTCCACATAACTCCCCCAGTACAATGAAGTTTGACCACCCTGGCATTCGGAGTGCTTTGCTGCTGCAGGGCTAAGGGTCATGGAGGTGGGTAGCTGAGGGAAAGATGGAGCTATCAGAAACAGCCCTAGGGCTTCACTGCAGGCTAGAGAAGTACCACATCACTATTTTAGACAAAGAAGAAGAAAAAAAGACTGAAAGAAACAAAGAGACCCAATAATTTATTGGCAGAGCTGAAAGTGGGCATTTGAAAACCATGGGGCTGACTCTCAACTGGGAAGCTCCTCCCAGCTGCAGAGAGATTTATAATACTGGTATCCCTCAGCGAAAGGCTCTGACATCAAGGCAGAATCCCAGAGATCCTGCATGCCATGTACAGAAAGAGAGGAAAGTGCTGCAAGATGCGGCCCCAAGGGCACACTGCTAATCGAAAGGTTGGCCTCCCGCCCTGCTGCTAAAAAAGTTTGTGTATGACAAAATCAGCCTCTATCATCACCACTGCTGGAGGGCTTCAGATGGATCCTTCCTCCGAGAAGGAGTGCGAGAGTGGCCCATGAGTCCCTTCAGAGGTCAGAGAGCACTGGTGGAAACCTCTCAGTGCTGTCAACACGGAGAGAGGAGCTTAGTGCCAACTCTTGTTCTCACAATGTGATTTTTGTGTTTCGAAAGCTTGAATTATCCCTGGAAAACAGAGGAAAGAAAGAGGTTAAATATGTGCACTGTTCAGATCCCAGCACCCCGTGATCCCACCCACCATGGCTATCAGTGTTGCCAACCCAGCCTGTCACCCAAATCAACGCTTGTTAAATCTCCTTAGCGGATCTGCTTCCTAACTAGAGACTTTCCACCTGAGCCAACCTGCTGCTCCAGAACACAAGGAGACCTTGCTTCATCATCACTCATTGGAAAGAAAAAGGTATTACCTCTTGTTGTCAAAGCATACAGTAGGCACTGCACACCTCCCTGACAGATTCTGGGATTTAAATTGCAAGATCTCTTTCTTCTCAAATATTTATCCTCATGGACCTCCAGGTCCAGTATATTTTGTTCTCATTATCAATAAGTTCACTCTTTTAAGGCAGGAGAGACCAAAGGACTATTTAATCTGAAAATGACAGTTCCCCTAAATTTAAATAGGAGAGTCTCCTCAGCAGCTTTTACTCACATGAGTACAGCCATGGGGCTACCAACAAAGGAGTGCTGGTCCACCACCTTCATTTGTGTAGTCTTGCAGGACGCAGCAGTGACTGAAGATGGGGCAGATTACAGAAATTTGTATCTGCTTACTGCTAGCCTGTGAGCAGCAGCAATAGGCAAAGTATATTTACTCATCAACAGAAAGGTATTGGTTTGTTTTAGTTTGTTTCCTTTCTTATCCAAATGGAATTAAAGGAGATGATGATTATTTTGGGAGAATGGGTTTGGTGCCTTCCCCTAAGCAGGGCAGGACAGTAAGTTGCCCAAACCGACCACCCAAGGATGCCTGAGCACACATTGCACCAAACTGGCACAGCTTTGTTGAAGAGTGAAAGCAGCTCATAGCTTCAGAAGCAAGGTGCTTTGCAGGACTGTAAAACCCTGTTTAAAGCCTTGAGCTAGGTTTGTGCACTGCTAAGAGCCACGTGGCAGCTGTAACATCACAGTGCATGCTGGAGCAGCTCCAGGAGGCAAGCTGGAGGAGCAGAAGGAAGTCAAAACTACTCTTCAGGAGAGTTAACCAAGTTATTCTACTTTTACTTGACAGCAAAAACCATGCTGGAGGCTATCTGTAGAAGACTGGGGTTCACCTTTGTACTTGCAAACAAAGCAGGCTGTGCTGCCATCTGGGAACACGATTCAGAATTCATTAACTGGATTCCAGTTAATTTGCAATAGCAGTATGACTTTTCATCCCACAGTGTACTTTCACCTGTGCCATCTACCCCAGGAGGATGGCACACTCTGGTTAGCTCTTGAAAAGTTTTTCCATCTTTTGTTTTCTCACCATTATCACAATGCCCCCATCCCTCTGCTCACCACTGCTCTCCCTGGTTAGCACAGGTAACTCAATATAGTGGAGAACTAAATCAAATCTGTCACTGTCTTTCTATCCACTTGGCACACATACTGCCTTCTGAGACTGGTATTTAACGAAGTGAGGTGGTTTTCTCTTCTGGAAGGTCACCTGAACGTCCTCTAACAATAAAATTCTGCTAAGTGCTTGTGAAATATTTTGTAAACATTGATCCTCACAAAAGCCCAGATTTGTGAGGAAGGAAAGACTTCAGAGCAAACTATGAAAGCACTGCTTGTCCAAAACTGTGGAAGGTGGTTTGGGAGCAGCGGGACTCCCAGCAGCTCTCCAGAGCTCAGCTGTGTTGGAGCAGCTATATCCCATCACAAGGTGGGATTCAGACAATAGATTTGCTTCTCTCAGTGGGTTCCTCTGCCCTGGCACTTGGCAATACAGCAACCCTATTTGGCTACAACCAAACACAGCCCCCATCACAAGGCCTCATGCAAGCCCTTTTTAGAGAAAGTGCCTGCTGTCAGGAAACTGGGCCCTAGAGGGGAAAAAACAATCACAACAGCACTGAGCTCACCTTGCCTATTTTCTCTGCACATGGCTGGTTGCCATTACCAGAAGTAGCAGGCAGTTTCATCCCTTGGGCCACAGCATTATTCTTATTTCTAAATACAGTAGCTACTGTGTCCTTCCTGAACAAGCTTTTATTGACAGACTAATTTATTCTGCCCCAGCCTACTGACAAGAGCAAAGGCATGTATGCCAAGTTCTAGGCACCTCTCTCAGCATCCATTGCACGGATGTGCTCAGCACTCATTTACCACTTCATAGCTGCTAACAGACAACCCTAGGCAGCAGACCCAAGCTGAAGACATACCTCTCAGCCTCCTAGGACCAGGTCTGGGATACAACTGGCTTGCACAGTGGAAGGACACATTAACAAAGCAGCACACAGCACTGCAACAGAAAGTGCTGAGTGAACGCAGACCACTGTGAATGTTGGTGCCTTTGGTCACAAAAAACGCACCACAACAACAAACAACCACAGCTTTTTGATCTTTGGGAAAAAGCCAGCGGTGGAACCACCACCTGGCCTGCAAGGCAAGAGGAAAACGTGCCAGACCGCGGGAAGAGGGATGGAAGCTGAGAGGTATGCCATGAAGTCACATAGGAAGAAAGATGAGGCCCTACCCTGGGTGTGACAGAGGGGGGGGAGCGTTCGATCAGCGGCCACTGCTGTTCACCAGGCCATGAAACTCCTCCCAGGCCCTGGCAAGCCAGAGGGAAAAAAAAAAATGAAACAAAAAAACAAAAAAACAGCACTTCAGATCAAAGGCTTCTTAACTTTTAACAAGAGCAGAAACATTCAATGGCGTTTGAAAGGCACTCGTCTTCAGAGAGCAAGGCAATATTCTCTGATAGCCCTAGTGGATAGAAGCATCCTTAAAACCCAGCCAAACATCTGACAGCGCAAGGCAGCTTTTACGTTCTGCACAGACATGAAGCGTTCCCACTGGCTGCTGGCGATATAGCCACATTAATACCCAGAGACAGGTATGACCTTCCCAGTCACAAATGGAATATCCATTTCCTATCGCTAATAAAATAGCCAGTGTTTTGTATTTCTGGAGGATTATCACATTCCTTGGCAGGTTAAACTCAGCTAGCTTCTGGCCTCGTGCTTCACCACATCTCTGCAGTAATCCCTACAATAGGGTCTTCTTTTAATGCTGTATGGCTCAGTTAATAGGCCAGTCCTCAGTCAGGCAGCAGAATCCAATTGTTTACAGAAAATCTCACTTCCTATTGTAAACCTGCACCGTTAATAACAGCCCAGTAAAAAAGCCAGAGCTATCAGAAATGAAAACGTTTTCAAACAAGTTGGAGGGACAGGCCTAGCGCTGCATTCCCTGGTGGAGAATGTTACTGACGTACAAAGTTAGCAGACTGAAAAATTGCTGTCTGTTTTACAAAGGCACCATTCTGAAAGCCCCTCTCAGGGAAATAAAGAAACGATGCTGAGGTTAATGTGAGCATGACTACTATCTTCCAGAATCAGAGACATCAAAGGACCTCATCGTTTTTCATACGCAGCTGAACAGTGCTGGAGGCTACAGCACATGCCAAGCCATTCACCAATCCAAAGTTCCACAGAGCCAGAGGGACCCTAAAGGGAACGCAGGTCAGCCATAAACCCAGGCGGTCTTGCTGAGTTTAGCTGCTAAGTGCCAGCCACACCTCACATCCTGTTTCCTGCACTGCCTCATCAGGCCACTGCAACAGACAGGAGAGTACAGAGATGGAAATTCCACAGCAGTTAGCATCTGTGCCTGAAATGGACCCCCAGCCTGGCTCCTACCTGTGCCTCACAGTCAAGCTCCTCATCAGCATTTGCAAAAGCAGCTCAGCTGTCACATGCTCTTTCCCAGCAAAGGCCCAAATAAACAGAATGTACCAGCAGAGTGAATGTCATGGGTACTATGAAAGACTACATCACAAGCAGGCAGGCTTGCTGGGGACACAGCAAACAGGGCATGAGCAAGAAGCTTGTTACCACGATGTCTACCTTGGAATTTGTGACACTACCCTCCTGTAAAGCAGGATGGCAAATCCCTCTTTGAAAGGGATCAGAATTCACCTTTTGAGAATCCCCAGGAGCACAAAAATCTTCCTGATCATGACTAGGATGGACAAGTAACAGTCATCCACAGGAGTCCCAGAGCTACATCTAATCTCTGAGCTGACACTCAGACACTTTAAAGCAAAGAAAACATGAAGAGAAAAAACAGACAGCAAAGGTGCTATAAATGCTGCAAGGACAGCTCTCCAGACAGCTGGGGTTCACTAGCACATCAGTCTTCCCTCAGCACTCAGCTGGGAAAGTGCTAGGCAGAATAAAGGGTAAGTTAGCACAAGGTCTTGCTAAGGGTTCTCACAGATGATTGCCACAGATGATTGCTGAGGTCAGATCTGCAATCCAGCTTGACACACAGCTTTGTCAGAGACAAACCCACCGGTGGCTCATTCTAAACAAGGCACCAGCACAGGCTCCTAAATGGGTGCATTTCCTCCAAGTCTCCCCTGATAAAGCCAACACAGAGTGCCCTGAAAGGCCACAGAAAATTGCCTGTTACCCAGCCAGTGCACAGCACCAGAGGCTGCAGGTACTCTCCAGAAGAAAGTCGGGTGAAGACAAACTTGCAGCCACAATCCTTCCCAACTACTGAATACAAGTTGGAAAGCTACCCACGTCTCCAGCCTCATTCCAGTCTCTACCTTCATATCCTCCCTTCAATTTCCCATTCCTTCTACTCCTACCACATTCCTACTACCAATAACTACATCTCTTTGCTCTCCTGCAGTCCCCCTCAAACCCACAACTTCTGTCCTCTCTGCAGAAGGGACACGAGGACAGATTATCTGCCTACATAATCAGTAATGTACTACCCTTCCAAACCAAGGAGTTCTCAGTTCCAACATCTCATAACATCACACACACAGTCCTCCAGCTGCCAAGCCCTCCTCACACACTGAGAAAAGGATCTTCCAGCCAAGAATTTTTAAGCAAAGACCCTCATACATATTATACTGCTAATTAATCCAACTATCTGCTGACTTGACTGAAAAAATCCACCAAGATGTGTCTGCTCTAATGTACCTAAACTGTGCTAGCGGAGCAAACTGCTCTCCATTTCGTACTGAACGAGGCTGCCAGTTAATTTTGTCTGGCAGAATCTTTATGACCTGTGATGTGCCAAGGGCACAGTGCCAGAGAGTCTAAGAGGTTATTTTTATGTATAGACATTTTTAGTACCTTAGTGCTATACTGTCTGTGTGACAATCAGATACTCAGTGAATTGATCCCCAACACTTAGGTTATTCCCACTGAACAGATGGGAAATGGAAACATTAGCAGGCTAAATAAAGCCAGCCAGAGCTGCTCCTCCACACTCATTCCTGACCCACAACTGTTGAAGTTTCCCACTGTCTCCCTCACTCCCAGGGTCAGGATGCAAGCAGAGCTCCCTTTCAAGTTGAAGGAAAAAAAAACAAATGCAAAAAGAAGCCACCATCACAGACTTCAACAAAAACGGGAAGAACAACCACAGCTGCTTCAAGGGACTTTCTAAATCTAAACTGTGAAAGCAGCACCAGTTGTTTTCTCAAAATCCCAGCAGTTCCCCGTCGGTATTTTTCAACATGGCTCTGCTTCCCTCCCATCTCCTTCCCCAGATAAAATAAAAAAAGGAGATAGAGAGCTCACAGCACACGCTGCTCTCACAGCACTCACCGAGGTCTGTCCCTTCCACCAGTCTGCATGCAACCTGCCAGCACGGCCACCGCTCACTGCACACTGCATACATGGTGCCAAGAGCAGCACTGACTCTTCTGGTGCTCCCCACACTCTAGCAAAGTGCTTAAAGGATTTATCCAAAGCCAACCAGGAACTCTGTGATAAGCCCACAGGCCAACAGCTTTAAAAAAAATAAATATCTAGGATATTCTTGTAGCTTGAAATAATCCTTTCGTTTAAGAGGCAGTATCCACAGCTAAGGCCAGTGGGGAAGCCATCACAACTATGGAATCAACATATCTGAACTGACCTCCTTGAAAAGAAACATGAAGTGGATTACAGCAGCTTCTTTGCTAAGAGACAGGCCACCAAGATATGGGAGCCTTTTACACAGTCACAGATGCTTCTGAAGAATTAAAAATGAAAAGGCAGTGAATCCATCACTTCAAAGCCTGAGTCTACGGAAGTGCTCTTAACTTGCAGCACCAAGAAAGGTTACTGGAATTGGAGAATGGAGTGATAAATGGATTAAGCCAGCACTGCAGAGCCTCAGGAGAAGAGGACAGCTATCAGATCTGGAACCTCACCGCTCTTTTTTGTCTTTTATTCCTGTCCTTTGACTTGATGGAACGAGAGTGAAGCAACACAGCCCTCTAGAGCTGGCAAGATCCAAGACAACCCATTACTCCATCGACAGGCATCAGTGTGCATGGGGCCCATTTGCAAACTGAGCAACTTCAGACAAGGTACAGCTGAAGACAAAGATGACACAAATAGGACAGCACCACTGAAGAGTATCAACTCCTAATGTTCCTGGAAATTAGCAAGCAAATGGAACCTAGTGCTACAAAAACGTAAAGTTTACATAACAAGGAGACTTCTCACCAGCACACCATCACTATCTTACTGCTTCAGAAACACTCATCTGGCCACACATTTACCACTTCCCCTGAGGATTTCTACTGTCACATCTCCCTTGAATTCAAGACTGCACTGCCCACTCCACCCCCACTTTCTTTCCTTTCTTTTTTTTTTTTTTTTTTTTTTTTTTTTTAAATCTTTAAAACACAATAACCTTGTTCCTGCATTCTTCTTACTCTTATTCCCTCCCTAGGATTATCTGCTTGCTTCCTAACTAAAATATTGTCCAAGGCCATTTCCTCCAACTGCCTGCAGTGAAATGAACCCAGTGCCAGCCCTATTAAGATCAACTATTCTTCTCATTTACTCGAGCCATCCCATTAGTTATCAGCAGTGACTTCGAAAGGAACAGAGAGTTTTATACCCTGCTCAGCTCTCACTGCAGCAGGCACTTACAAATAACTGAAGCTTTGTTTTCAGAAGAAAAAAAAAAAAAAAAAGTAGCCTTGCTTTTGAGCTGACAGGACGATCCATAAAGTCACACAGCAACCAAAATATTTCCAGACCACTCAGCTCAGTGGAAGCTCACAGTACAGCTGCACAGCGAATGCCTGGTCTCTCCTGTCACATGAAGCAATGCTGTTCAGCTCTCGTGGGCATCCTGGATGGTGCTGTGGGTGGGAGCTCTCAGCACAGGAGATGGTCATTGACCACACAAGTTATCAGCAAAGAAAAGTAAGGCTGAAAACCCCAGACAGGGCTTTTCAAAAACAAAACAAAAAACAACGCGCAAGAAAACACACCACAAACCACAGAGCATACGTTCTAAAAAGATTTGTTCTTCCTTAATTCCAAACCAAACAGAGTGCTGCTGCCCATAACCCAATGTCAGTGCTGAGCCACGTCACTTCCAAGGTAAGAACACTGATGACAGAACCTTTTACACTGTCCGCTTCAGGTGAGTGCACCTCTGGGAAGGAACAAAGAGAAGCAACCTCTTTCCAGCTACTGAAAGAAGGCAGCCCACAAAATGTGGTGTTCTCAGGTACTGAGTGAGCACTGTAACGTCTAAGGTACTATAAATCCTCTGGAATTAAGAAGAGCACAAGAGAATGCTCGAGCTCTTCCAGTAAGACTGGTAATTAATACAGACTAGGCCGACCCTTCCACTTGCAGGGATTTAGGCAGCTTGTCAATATAGCAAGCAAGAGAAAGGATGAATATGTGAATACTGCAATGAAAGATCTGCTTATCTAGCTAAATGCACAAGTCCCACCACTGTGAGCTGAAGGGACAGAATGCAGAAGAGCTCTTTGGAATAACTGTGAAGCAACAGATACTTTTCAAAAGCAGCCTGGCAGTGCCACCACCTTCTGAAACAAAGGAGGCTGCAGCCTCACTGACAGCTCATGAAAAATGGTGTCTAAAAACAAGTTAATATGAAGTGCAATACCACAAAGGGAATATATAAAACCTGAAACACAGTGCTCAGCTTCCACAGTGAGGGGCACACTACCAATTTCTACCAAAGTGTTCATTTACAGTGTGTCAAAAGCTAATCCAGGTCAATTCACTACCTGAAAGTCAAGGTTTTGAGAAACGCCTGTTCTTTTCTTGCTAAGCATGCTCCCTTTCCCAAAGCACAATCAATGCCAATCAAACCCTGCACACGAGCAGAGCTCTAGAGGAGAGATGCAGCCCATACAAATGAAAAATGCCACAAGCTCCCCTAGAAAGGCAGTCCTGACAAAGCCTACAGCATGGCTCTTCCATTAGAGCCTTTCATAAAACACAGCCAGAGTGTGAATACTGAGCGCTGGCTAGAAAGCCCTCTCGAGCCATAAATCACATGGTACATGCACAGCATAAGTGGAGTTTATTCATGACGGACAGTATTTCAACAGGGCTTGATAGATGGCCGAGGAAAAGGAGCCAGACTTTATGGAGGATAGAACTAGTTACACAAGAGATTCTTCATTAGTGAGAAATCCTTAATGACACGAAGCTTAGCCAAGCGGAGTCAGCCTGAAAGCTGGGGCTGTCCTGCTCTTCTCTGTCAACAAAGCAGGCACCATCGCCTCCCTGCAGCTTGCTGCCTGCAACTCCTCCGTGCTAGCACTGATACTGAGCAAGAAAAGCACAATAAGTCAGTCCACGCACCACTACACAGAAACTCCAATGACAAGCAGCTCTGGTCTGAATTTACACCAGCACCATTAGAAGGAAATGTTGGACTGCACTAAAAGCAGAGTGCTGCAGCTCAAGCAAAGCAATGGAAAAAAAGTTTCATGACACCCTACATGATGGAAGGTTAATTGCTCAGACCTACTCCACTAGGACACCAAACCAACTTCTGACAACCACTCCTACCCACAGAAGGGTATGCGGGAGACAAGCCAGCCTGGTTCTATTTAACAACTGCTCCCAACTGTAATCTGAACCACTAAATTTGATTCCTCAAACACCTGTTATTCTTGGACAAGCTCCTCTTGCACCATACATCAGAAGAATAAAATGAAACCTATGCTACAGAGAAAAAGAGGACAGCCAACACGGTCTGATAGACTACAGTAGGGAAATAAGACCGTGACACCGGATGCACCATCACTCCAGGACTGATGCCTGCCTGAGCAAAACCAGACACAAACATTGCAACAGCAGCACTGTGACCTAGGAAGTGCTGATGGGGATAGCTTATAAAGGAAAAGCCACATCACTTCCTGTCTCAACTTGCTACACAAACAAATATCACAGCTGCAACACAGGCCTGGGATACAGCTTTCCTTACAGAGTCTGGGAGAACAGAACAATCTCCTTCCTCACATCAGAAAGCCACAGTACCAGCTTGCAGTCTTCTACTGCAGAACAGAAGCAAAATATCCTGGAAAATGTCCACATGAGCACTTTGCTACCTCATAACACAGGTAGAGAGTTGATAGTGCCCTCTCCTGGCAAGAAGCACATGAGAAATGTTACTGGCAAAAATCACAAGATTTCAACGTAAGTAGGAACTTTCAAAAACACCAAAGCTTACTGGAAAAAGACAGGGTTTAAGAACAATAATTTCCCTTTTCCTTCTCCTTCCCACACACACAGGCAGGAGGGCCATGTGGAGCACTAGATGCCTAAAGGCAGTTTAAACAGACTCATGTATTATTGCTAGTGACTCACACCCCAAATCAGGTGCTACTAGTAGCTATATTTCTCCTAAAAGCAGGACTGAGCTCACCAAATTCTCTGCCAGCACACCAAAGAGATGGTGTTTATGCAGAAAGGACAAGCCAGCACAATGAAAATAAGTCATGAAAGGTACTTGGACCCTGATTAAGGTTTGGACTAGAAAAAAGCTCATTATCTTATTAATTTGTTTCACTTCTTCCAAGTGTTAATTTAATCAATATGATCTAATTGGTGTATTGGTTCATAACATAAGTCAGGAAAAGAAAAAAAAGCTAAGTGATTCACTATAACCAATACTTGCACATGCAATTCTCTGTCACACTATGGGAAATAAAAGTCACCCTGAATGGCCTGGTATGGTAAGCTATAATAGGTTTATTTAAAAATACAGTTGTCCTCTCTGTGTACCATGATCTTCTAGTCTTGTTAAAGACCCTCTGTCACCAGGGCCTGGAAGACTTAATATACGACGTTTATTATGATTAGAAATCATTTGTACAGCACTGTAAATTCACACAGCTCTTTCCCAAGAACATTTATAAGTCTAATGGCACTATAAATCCCTGTTAGCTTCCGCACTTTATTCCCTTGAATCTCTATTTATTCTAATGATCTCACATCCCCCCCCCCTGCACTGCAATCTTGTGTCTGAATACATGAAGCCACAGTCCCACTCTGGGCAGCCATCTCCCAAGTGACAGGCTGGGTGGATTGCTAACAAAGCCCAGGACTATACACTTCAAAAAGAACACTATTAGAACAGAACGAACCTAATAACAGCACAATAATGACACAGACATTTAGCTTTCAAAGCACACTGGCAACAATCGCTGCTGTTTGTCTTACTGTTCGCACCGAACAGCCCCGATGCACACGAGCAGTTCTCTCCATTCCTGTGATCTGCATTAAATTGCTCGAGCACGCATGCAACCTGCAGCAGTCCCTCCCCCTGCCACCATACGTACTTGATGCTATCGGTGTGTGTTTTATATTCCATGATGGTGTTGGGAGGTAGGTTGAGCACCCTTCGTAACGTGTCGCGTATCCGGGCTGTCGTGGCCTGGTCGCTGGCTGTCTTGTTCCATATCGAGATAATGTCCTCCTACAGAATTGCACGTAAGGAAGGGGTAAGCAGATGGCATTTTCTGCAGCCCTGCCAAATGGGAGCATATGCCAGCTCTCAGAACGGCTTACCTGGAATCGGACAGAGACGACTGCCCCACAGATTTCTTCGCCCACCATAAACTGTTCTCCAAGCATGGCCAGAATGAGATTCTCCCAACATCGTGACGCTAAGCCCTTTCGCAGACGGATAATCCATTTACCACCATTTTTGTTGGCATCATCCTAGGAAGATGTGCAAGAAATCAATTTGTTTTCTTCTAGTAATTTTTCTGCTTCCCACAAGACAGCGAAGCCATAGACAGTAGCAGATATTGATTGGGCGGAGCACCAGGATATCTGGAGGTATTTCAAAGCAAAAGCATTTCACTGCTCCCCCATACAAGTGGAGAAAGAGGAATGCCACTTACTTTGAATACCAAGTATTTGAAACAATGACTCTCAACGTTCCAGAGGACACTATACACCGAAGGCTTGAACCTTCAGTATTTTGATCCCACTAGTGACGACTACAACAACCTATCCATCCGCACACAGAATCGGAGGCAAGAACCCTAAAATTATTCCAAACTCTAGCCTAATTCCACCTTTGTTTAATCCCTTGTATACGTAGCTCTCCTCGTTAGAAGAGGAAAAATCCCTTATCACAGAACATGGAAGGCAGGGAAACAGTTTGAAAAAATCATGTTTAAAAGTAAGGGGAAAGTAGGAACACACTTTCCTTCAGCATTTCCAGGAATGAGCTCACATAGCAAGTTAACACAGAATGCCCTTTCTCTGAAAGCCACTGTCATTATCACAGATACAGATGAACTGTGCTGAGCCAAGGAAATACACAAAAATTGGGAGAAATGAGAGGAAAAATTTATGCTAAGTGCCCAACCCATCACCTCAAAACTTCAATTCTGTATGTTGAACTGAAAACTGCTACGGACTGCCCTGCTTCACAGAACACACAAGCACATCAAACAGCAGTTCTTCCTTTGTGCAGAATTCTCACTGTGGCATTTCCTTGTAGCTGGAAACTCTTAAAGGGAAACAAACTCCATCCAAAGCCCACAACTGAGAAGTAGGAATAAGTCTAAGAGGAGGTGGCAGTTAGGAAGGGAATGAACAGAGGTCGAGGACAGAAACAGAGAAGAAAAGAGAGTTCGCAGAGAAGTGTATTACACAGAACATCCCTGGCCAAATAATTAGCAATCCCCTTTGCCAACCTAAGTGACACTTCAAAGGTGCTAGGCGAGAAAGCCCAATCCATCTTAATGGAACAAAATTAACTTTATTTTAGCTATAAAGCTAAAGGAAGCTATAAAGCTTCTTTAGAACTTAGAAAAACTAAGCATCTGTGTGCTCTCAGAGAAAGCAAATGCCAGTGAAGCAATCCCGAGCAAACGGGAAAATGTCAGCACAAGAGCAGCATTCACCAGACCCCCAGTCTTCATGTAAGTGTTAGAACCCATACTGCAAGGGGAAGGTGTGAGCTCTGAACAAACCTCAAAGCATGAGAGCAGCCACGTGCAAGATGAAGAAGCCAATCAGCAGTAGTTCTAGGAATGTGGTACATTCCCATGAAATGCAAAGCGCTTTCTGATTAAGCATCCTTGTTTTCCAAGTTGTGGACACCCCACTCTAAGAATTAAGTTGCCCAGAGTTCAGCCTTTGGATGCTGGATTTAACTCCTCAAACATTCCACACTGACTTACAGCAGGAAGAAAATAAATTGGTATAGCTCAAAACACCTTAAACATTGTTTAGGAAGGTTCCAGGCTAGAGAGAGAATGGTCATTGGGAAGCAGATGCTGTACTGTGTGTTTCATGGTAATTGTTAGTTTTCTTTCAGGTTAAACAAGCTTTGGTTCAGTCAAGCAATTCATTTCCCTTTACTGGAATAATAATGATCCACGGCCCAGAAAATCACATGGGAACATTATGCTTACTGCTATGACTTTACCCAGAAAAGGCACAGATGGATACTAAAAGAGATCTCTAGAAAAATCTCTCTAAAAGAGATCTCTATCTGTAGATACTCTACATATATGTATACATGCTCACAGAAATTACAGTAACTAAGCTTACTTTCAAAGAGGAAGGAACATAAAGCCCTAAAAAGAGTAGCAAAGAGAAGGGAAGCAACAAGGGCCTTTTTCCACAAGTACAAGAAGGCAACCCAAGCAGAAATAAAAAGAGCCTCTCTGTCCTCATCTTGAAATGGCTACAGGGAAATTCTCTATAGAAATTCTGCTATCATTAACTTGTGGACTCTCTGGTGGACACATTATCAGCGCAGCTGATCGAGAGCTGACTGGAAGTCCAAAGAGGGTTAAGCGTTTTATATAAATTGTATTTGCAGTAACTGGCTGTAAAACACCTTGCTTAAAATAATTGCCAACCAGGGTCACATATAAATTTCTCAGGACCAAGCAGCGTAATTAGGTACTGCAGAGCAACACATAAAATTCTCATATTGCAAATGGTATTGGTCATGGCTGGAAGCCAGCCAGGAACTGGAAGAATGATTTGTTGGGCAAAGATTTTTTTTTTCCTCTCTTTATACAGATTTGGACAGAAATGAACAAATGCAAACCAAGTGCTTCATAAGGAAAAAAGGTGAACAAAAGGCTAAGTATTCTTTCCATTTCCTGTTCTGTGTACAGCTGTAGGCTTTTAAGCATGTGCATCTCCTTGCCTCTTATTTTCTTAGTTCTTCCCTTATTGATAGGTTCAGTCCCTTTTAGAGGAAAGCTCCACGCTGCCACCATGGGACAAAGGAATAATAAGGGGTAAAAGTTAGTATGCAGTGAGCACAGAGCTTATCTGGGCTACCCTTTTTACTGAGCTGCAGGCAACACTGCCCAGAGGTATCTTCTGGACCCACAGCAAGCACAGCTAGAAACTCCCTTCATCTGCCCTCTCCCCAGCCAGAACATCACAGAGCCATCAGGTTCCACAAAACAGAGTTTGGAGAATAAGTTTACAGCAAATTCAGAAGAAAAGGCTGAATCCAAGAGTGCCATTAAGCAACAGAAGTCTCTTCTTCGCAGAAGGTTTCCTCCATCATTCTCTGGGGAAGTATCAAGGCACACATGAGAGTTCCAACTCACCTCCCACATGGGTTTGATGCCCTCTTTGAAAAGATGGAAGTCACTATGGCCTGTCAGGTCCCCAGGACGTACCATGTGACTGTAAAACCTCCAGAACTGCTCCACCTGCAATGACATGAACCACACAGTGAGGCTGCTCAAACTGTTCAGAGCCCTTTCTACAACAGCTAGCCAGACACACCTTCCCCTCTTCTCTTTTTTATTTCTTGTCACGAGGGTTTTTATTAGGATAGCAATAGGATCAGAGTTTGGGTGCCTGCTTCTCATTGGCTCTATCAGCAAGTGACCACCTGGAACATTCAACAAGTGCCTGCAAAAATTATTTGGTGCAGTCTGTGCTAAGACAGCTTCTGCTCTAGAGAACAGTTGCCAGATTCTAGTGCTCAAACTTTAAATTAGTAACATATATCAAGTGCAACAGCTACAGCCAAGCCTCCTTGCACTACAAGAGAACTCATTCCTGCACCAACCACTGTTCTCAGCACTAAAGGAGACTGCGGAAGCCTCCAAATCTGATATATCTTGGATTGATTTTTACTATATCCAAACTGTAAGACAACAGAAACATTCTGGTGCTGTTTTAAAATCTTTAGGTGCCACTCAGAGCCTTTGTTTAAACCCCTCTTATTTCCCTTTACAGCCTGCTATGACATTCTGGCCACTAGAAAAATACCATTTTCCATCATGCCACCCCGTGTCTACTTCAGATAGCCTGGCCAGAACTTTTAATTTTTAAAAATAAAACATCTATTCTTTTAGATTCTCTAGATGAAAAAGGATTTTAGAGAGGCTGGATCTTTAAAAGAAGGCATTGGAATTGATTATAGTAATTACCACATTTTAAGAGGACTCCACTCAGTAAGACCACAGCTATTAATCAGATCAGCAATGAAGCTGGAGGGGTTAGACACCATCCCAAGTACTCATCAGAGACCTCGACGACTTGGTCAGCACTTGGAATTCTGCTTCAAACTCTGATCTCTGCCATCCACACAGGAATTTGCTTTTATAGCCAATATAATTATGAATCAAGGCTGAGATGGGGTCAGAAAATCTATTTCTGCAAGATAATTTCTGTACTGCATTTGGATGTAAGTACTCACAATGAGTGCACCTGCCCTCTAGTGGTTAGCATTTAAAAGCTTTGAGTTAGAGCTTTCTACTGAAAAAGCAAAGGACAAAGTGAACCCAGGCTTCACATCAGACAGTCCTTCCTAGAGCTTATTCTCCCTTCTTCTTTAACAGAATTTGGAAACAAATCTTCTGACCAACCTCCTTCCATCCTACCTGACTTCTAGCATTTCCAGCCTACAATATCAATCAATTTTTCTTGTGTACCTCAAGATCTTAACAATGGCTTTACATTATCAGTATCAGTACCATAAAACAACCCAACGCTGCCCTTCTAGTACTTACTTCATTCTAGGAATAAGCAACTACAAACAGCAAAAAGGTAAAGGAAGAGCAGTTTGCCTTTCAACCAACTTCACTGCAACACCTAACTGCACCTCAGTTATCACTTCCACAGCAACAGTAGACACCAGGCCAACAGCTGCTCACACACCAAGCATACCAGATAAATGTTCTTGAAACACGCTTTGTGGTGCAAATATTGGGGGGTAGGGGGAAATAGCTGTACAATCATTGCTTCACAGCTCTTCCTTTCTTCTCTTGCTCACCTGTTCTCTTGCTCACCTGTTCTCTTGCTCAAGTTACGTTGCACCTAGCAGGTTACAGTTACAAGAGTTCTCACCATTCTTCCATTATTATTCAAGCTGTCTAGCATGGGGCAAAAGAGAACTGCTTAGGACATGCCATTTGCTGTGGGCAGTTCAAGAACTCACCTGTAAGTCCTCTGCTCTCAACAGCAGAAGTGCAGCATGCATGTGTACACAGTCAATGCACAGAAAGTAAGCCAGCCACAATGACTACATCATGCCCAAATGATACAAGCACAACAGAGATATACTCACCGAGGCAAAGGTGCCAATCTGTTTGATGTTCTGTTCATAACTCTGTGAGCTGGTAGGCCTCCCAGGTGTTCGTCTGGAGTACCAGAAAGTGTAATTATACTGCAAGGGATGCTCAGCTGGTCCCGGGACAACTGCCTGCAGAACAAAAAACATTGCTTATCTCTAATGTGCTCCTCTACAGCAAGAATGGAAAAAAATATATTCACAGCATCAGAAATGCACATGTTCCCATCCTAAGAGAGTGTAAAACAAACAACAAACAGTAATTTTCACTGAAAAATGCCATTGCAGCTAGTTGTCTGACATGGACCATTAGGCTAACAGCAGCTGGTTATTTCAAAGAGTACTAGAAATTTGCTGAGTGGGGATGGTTAAGGAAATAACAACTTAAGCTCTAAGAATTGTCACATTAAAACAAGCCACGTAACAATCAAAACCAGCATTATTAAGTTTACCTTTTAATTCCGTACTGTGACCATCTCAAAAGAAAATGACAAACTAAAAATGGCAATATCTTTTTCCAAATGAAGAAAAAATGTCATTCTTCACTACAAAGAATAAAACTCATTTATACTAAACCATGATTCAAAAGCAACTACAACTCATTGATGACTGCAGCTCTCTTAAGCAACCGACACCCCCAACACTCTGGGAGGATTATTCTGTCTTCTAATGAGTGTGAAAAGAGGTTAACAAGAACTTATTATCCAGGAGTCAAAACTGACATGACACAAGATGAGGGCTTTGGGGCTTTTTTCCACTTGGTATTGCTGCAGGAGTAAAGAGCTTAAATCTCTATTCTATTATTGTCTATGGTAAATTTACAATGACTGCATTACTTCAGACACAGTAGTATAAGCACAAGATTTAACAAAAAAACAAAACAACAAATAAGCATAGAATCATAGGAACATAGAATCATATCCACCTTCTCAACACAGGAACACTGCACTCACTGAGATCTTAAGAGTAATGTCAATAACAGGACAAACACAGCTTGTAAGCCAGCTGAAGGCCACCACTCCTCTGTCAATTACTCCTTTCCCCACATCCTCTTCCAAATTTTGTTTTCAGGGATCAGGGAAATAAAGCTTCATTTTTTCTAATCTAAGCAAAAGCCTGGCTGCACTTAGATACAACCGTGAAGGAAGCACTCCCCACCCAGATTATGCACCTTCGTTCCAAACTGAAACTTCAAAACCAGAGTAACACAGTTCTTCTGCCATCTTCACCACAATAACAAAACATAACACGACCACAGTCCTCCAAGACATTTTCTTAATCCTTAAACTGAGAGCTCTAGAACTCTCACCTCATGCCCTGGTGAGGGAACACAGCCATCAGCACCTTACCTTCCTCTTGGTGGTACTCTGTGGTTTCTCTCGATCATTCTTTTCCTTCTCACTGTCTTTCTGTGTGTTATTCTCCTCGTTCTGGTCATGGTCTCCACTATCATCATCTTTCAATCTGGTAATGAAAAAGAACAGTGGCAGTGAGCATTATTTCTTGGAGCTGATTAGTTTCAAGCCAAGCAGCAGCAGCCTCTATTTATACACTCCTTCCACTAGCAGTGCCACCGGTGGTTAGAAATCTACACTTGACAGCACACACAGACTCCTCAGGCACATGCAAACGAATTCAAGCACTCTGTACCGGACCACAGACCCAATGCAAAAAAAAACCCCACCGCGTGGACCCCCAAATCTGCAGCTACAGAGACCCCACCGCAGCTTTCTGACCCTTTCCCTGGCTCTCCACAGCCCGAGCCAGGCGCGGCAGCCATCACCCCCTGCACGCCTCAGGGCTCCCGGCCTGCCCCACTCCCTGCCGAGGGCAGGAAAAGCCGAGCGAGAACCGTGGCCAGAAGGCCGGCCCGTCCCACGGCGATGCCTTCCGCCAGGGCGCGGGGCCGGGCCGGGAATGGGAAAGGGGCTGCGCGCGGCGCCGTGACTCATCGCGGATGGAAGCCGCAGGCAGAGCCTGAGCCACACCGCCGACTCACGCGTCGAATTTGTTGTTCATCGTCGCTCGCTGCCGCCACCCCCGTCCACCTCAGCGACTTCCGCTTCGCCGAGTCCGCTCTCCAAAGCCTTCCGCCACTTCCTGCGGCGACAGCGACGCCATGCTCCCCGCCCCGGCATCGTGGGGGCGGAGCGCGGCGGAAGTGGAAGAACGACACTTCCGGCCGCCATCTTGATCACTTCATTCAATTGCGTGGGGTGGGGTGATGACGTCTCGCAGCTCTTGGACCCGTTCTGCAGCACAGAAATGAGTATTCAAGAAGGCAAATTACGTAGACTTTAATTTAGGAACTCGTAGTGTCCGAGACAGCTTGCACTGCAGGATGGGGGCTGCTGAGTCAACTGCATTTTGCCTATTACAGTGCCCGAGTAAGGACAGTGACACGTACAAGTGCAGATGCGTGCATTTCTCACCCTTCACTTGCAGATACACCATCATGTGGAGGGGAGGCCATCATAAAGCGCTAGTTCTAGCATCTGAGCCTGTTATGAAGAAATCTGTGGTCACTTGGAACGTGTTGGTGTCTGAAAATAGATAGCGGGTCATCCTTTGCCTGCAGATATGAGAGGTGATGAGCTTTAAGAATCTTCTAATGCTGTAACAGATTTCCAGCAAGTGAGATTTATCCATACGTGCAAATCCACATAATCCATACTGAGTTGGTGAAGTTGGAAAGACAGCAGCTATGTAGCTCTACTAGAAAAATAATATTAACTGACTGAGGAACTTAAATCCAGCTTTGTTCCAGTTTAGGGTGAAACAGTGTTTCTATGTCTGTGGTGACTGTCAATGAACACCAATAAGTACTAGACAAAGTACAGGGCTTTTGAAGTGCAATTAAAATAGATAAACAACAATTTCTCAGAAGAAAGAGGAAGAGGATGTGAGAAGACAACTAGAAAATATCTGAACTACAAGTATTTTAAATATGCTGCAGCTGCACAAGAGACAAATACTCATTACCTTTAATTTCCTGAGCAAAGTATGCATCATTGAGGATCCATGACTCTCCTGGCACCCAGCTCTTCTGGTGGTTCCTGGTCTCACCCTTAATAAGTGTTTGCAGATCCTGCAAGTGTGTTAGTGCCAACAGCAGACTCATTAACACAGGCTGGAATACTTTGACGGTGGTGGGAAAGTTTGTTAGAGCTGCATGTGGAAATACAAGCACAAGCAGCACGATGACATGTTGGCTTTATAGCTTCATTTAGAGCCTGAATTGTCACAGCTGAGCTATGTCTAACCACGTCTGTGACCCAGTTGTATTACTTATCTGGATATAGGAAATAAATGCCCACATAATTTTTTTAATTTATTTTGGAGGCAAGACCTGTGAAGGATGACCATTAGTATAGAGGTATTTCTCAGATCACTTGCTCTCCTGTACTAAGTTTGAAATGTGTGGCATTTAAATACCCTTGCATACAATTCTTCTTGTTTTCTAAGTGAAGCCTTGTCCAAAACATTTCCTATATTGATGTAAACAACAAAATCACAAACATTGCTTTTATTACTTTCCTGTGTTTGTTTTCCAATTGTTCAGCTGCCTTTTTCAGCATATCATTACTCACACAAGGAAGTGCCTTCATTGTTAAAATAGAAATTATAGTTGCAATTAACACTAGCAGCCATTAGATGGTAATGTTTGCTCACCATTACGCTGAGTATTATGCTTGCCAAGTCTCACTCAGTGAGGCAGTTGAGACAAAGAATAAGCACTGCCTGGGGTATCTCATTTGACGTGGGTAGAGCATCATGAGTGGCCTTCAAAGTACTCACATACTACTGATAGCTGCTAGAGTTTGGGTTCTTCATAATTCTGCACCCATAAATCAGAGATCAGTTTTGAACTCTTCAACCCTGGGTAGTTGAGAAAGACTTAATTACAAGGAGGGAGGGAAGAAAATGTGGTGGTGTCTTGCACAAAGGATTAGGATTTCAGATAGCAACAGCATCAGTTAGAGCTTGTGACTCTATGGAGAAGGAGATAAGAATTTCTGTTCCAGGGACGAATAAAGATGTTTGCACGTGGTTTTTCATCTTCTAAATGTATACTTGATACCAAAACTTATGTAACTATATACGTAACGTATGTAACTGTTTACACAGAATATGTGATCTTTTTTTTTTCTAAGCTGTTGTAGCACTTTGTATGATGAATTCTCAAAAGATGAAGAGGCATCTTTCTGCATATGTGATTTCCAGGGAACTGGTGAAGACGGACTGTCTATAAAGCTGTGAAGAGTTTGGCTAGGCACAGTCTCCACATGTGCACTGGCTTCTGCAATTTGTTCTCAGGAATCCACTGTCAGTGTTGCGCTGCTGAACCCACGTCTCAGGAACATCTGTAGGCAGGGCTGCGTCACTCTGGAGGTAGGTGCAGGCCTCCTCCTTTGCAATTGTTGGAAACAAAGATGTTCCCAGGGATTGTGAAATATGCTGACCATACTGACAACTCATGCAAATGTGATCAGGTGCCTGGTTGCTGTCACTTGATTTGGCCAATGGCTGCTTTCTGTAGGCGAGAGTAATTTGAAGAATGGCTTTCAAAGCATTTGGAAGTGTATGCTTTTACCTTAATAGCCCAAATAAGGTGGAAAAAAACAAACAAAAAACCAAACAAACAAAAAAAAAAACCAAGTGCTTGAATCCATGAATTGGATTCTATCTAGTACCCAAAGAACTGCAGAATCTGTGGTTTTTTTTGTATATGCAGGAAAATAGGGAGCCTTGATGATGATGATCTCACACTGTAGTACATGAAATGTCACCTAACCACAGTTCTGTGCAGCTTCTTACTTATTTAGACATTTAGATTCTAAACTATCCACTTCATTGTTTCACAGCATGTATCAGCTTAAATAATAAGTGACACTTGCAATGCCCTCCTCAGATCAGCAGAATTCTGTGGAAGAGAACTGTTGTCTCAGCCCAGCCTTTAAAATCTTAATACCACTGGTAACAAAGCTTTTCTTTGTCCTATCCACTAAAAGCAATGTAATTCATTCCTATCCCCAACAGCAAGGATGGACCTGGAGCAGGAAGAGCTCCAGCATGCTGCAGTTTCTCTCACTTTGCTGCACCTACAATGGCCAGGCCTCTAAGGAAACCTTCCAGAGCCTCAGTGTGCCAAGACATAATCAGCTGATGGCAGTCTCACCAAAATAAGGACTACAGCAAAGATTCAGCCATCAAGGAAATAAACTTTGCTGCCTCCCTTTAATGAGTTTTGCTTATTCTTCCTGTTTCCTTCCCTTCCACCTTGTAGCTTGTACTGTAGTTACAGGCTTCCCAGGCACTGTCTTTGACTGGGTGACTGTCCAGTGAATTGCAGCATTTGCTACTATTACTACAATCTCTTTCCATTCAATGCTAATCCTTTCTAAAGTCCCACTGGGAGACACATGGTTGGAAGTTCTAATTGGAAAGGTCAGTGTTCAAACTGAAGCTGGGGAAGAGCAGAAAAATACTTTTGCCTTTGAGCCAAGATTATATTAGGAACAATTCATGAGTTTGGAAGTCCAGTGTCCACAGAATACCAGTGAAAGGGGGAGGTGTTGATTCTGAAGGCCACCTGGATGTTTAAAAATGTCAAAGAAATCCAGACAAGATGACAACACCCACAAAAATTCGACTTCCAGAAAACATTGCTGTTCTCATCTCCCTCCTCACCCAGCTGTGACCTGCTATTCCACAGCCCTTTGCTCCCAGATCTGCTCCCTCAGGCCAATCGGAGCACTTGGACAGCACGTGCAAGTGAACCATGTCCAGTTCCAAGCAAACACAGATGGGCTGCAAAAGAATGCACCCATTGGACAATGCACAGACTGAGCAGGAAGAATGGAAGAGGTATCACAGTGAGGATAAGACTGATATCCTGCTCTGAACATTAGAAAACTAGTTCAGTTCCCTGCTGAGCTACATACAAATCTCGTGTGATTCTGGGCAAGCTGCTTCATGTGATTTCATTTTATAATCAATCTGCAATCTACCTAGAAGCAAGATGCCTTGAAAACAAATGGTCCCATCCCCTTGTTTCTCTTTCACCAGGGTTGCATCTTGCGACCAGAGAGCCATAAACTGGGTGACTTCATCCAGCTGATCTAAGGGAAAGCCTTTTGTTATTGGTTGCAGGAATGGGTTTCTGCTAGCTCAGCAGTCTGAACACGCTCACCTCCTGGCTGCTGTCTCACTACTGCAGCAGAAGCAGAGTGAGAACACAGTCAAGGACAAAGTTAGCAGAACCACCGCTTTTGGCACACCCTGGTTGATGGTTTTAGCTGCAGCATGAATCTTTATTGGAATTCCTTACTCCTCACAGTCCCTCCTACTTGAATTTTTCTTATGAACGCATTCTCAGTTAAATGCTCCGGTGACCAGAAGCAGAGAACTACTCTGAACAGAAATTATATTAAGCACTCTGGTGACGGTTTCTTAATAATGCACTGAAACATTCTCAGCTAATTGCCTCTCACTTAACTGCCAAATAGCATAAGGATGGATGTAAGTTTGGTCAGTATCCCCATGATGGGTGGGAGTCAGGGCTCGACCTTTGGGCACCAATGCTGTCATGCATTCCTAGCTCACTTTCTGCAGACGCTCACCTTCAAATGGGAAATTAAAACTCCATCCTTACTGCAGATTTAAGCACTGACATGTAACCCTTCCTGTGATCAGCAGGAAGTTTTCTCCTGTGGGCTGTCCCTGCACTAGCACCCACGTGGGGCACTTTAGTCATGGATGGGAAAAATCCCTCCTCTTTTGTAAGAGATGCATCTTTTTCCAATAATATTCAATGAAATAGACCACTCATCAGTAGAGAAGGACCTCTGTGACAGCTGTTGAAAGCAGCACTTATGCCACTTTGACTGTGACTGTTTCTGAATTAAGTGAGAGTGTCCTCTCACAGTCCTGTTACGTGCCACCTTTCTTGGCCTTCCTTCTGACTCTCAAAGAATGGAAAAAAGAGTGAATACTTTGTGCAAGGGTACAGTGCAACAAGATGAAGCTAACAAGCCTGGATGCATCTGTGATTCTCAGCAAACCAAAGATGCGTTTGTCTACTCGCCAAGGGTACGAATTTCCATGTGGATGCAGTTTTACAAATGTTTACCTTTGCACTTCATTCGTAATGTCTTTGTGCTGACCTTGGCGTGCTCTTTGAGAGAGCACCATCCAGATGGATTTACGTGGGACTCGTTAGTTTCTCCTTTTCTCTTGGCTGAGACAAAATATGGAGCCGTGCCCACTGCAAAGTAGCCAGTGTAGTTCATCTTGCTGCCAAAAAGAGGTCATGGAGAACCCAAACCAGATTGTCTTCATCAAATCACAGAACTGGGGTTGCCTTTAATCTTCAAGCAAGAAAGGGGTGAGACGAGTACAGCAGACGTGACAGCATGTGCAGCCATCATCCAGATGACTTCAAGCTGTGGTTCACAGAATCTGTGTTTTTTCCAAAATGTCTGAAAGATCTAACCTGAAAGACTGCAAACGAAAGAACCCTTTGAGTCTCTTGAGTCTCTTGACCACTGGCAGGCTGTCTGTAGAGACTTTTGCTACAGTGCCATCCAGTCAGCTGGGATCTAATTGCTGCTGTAGCTGGCTTGCAGCCTTTTCTGCTTTCATGTTTTGTCCTGTGGCTCATTCCTGGATTCTTTGTATTTTCTATTGACCATATTCCATTTGTGGTGTTCATATTTTTAATTTTCTGTCCCTTGGAGGACTCTTTTGTATTAGGCTTTTTACATCTGCAGGATACAATCTTCAAGCAGTTTCTTCCTTGGTTCTCCTGCAAAGAGCTGCATACAACCAAAGGTGCTTACAGGAGACTGGGAAATAGTACCCAAATTAAGCACATCATTCACTCTTCCTCTGAGTTGTGTTCTCCACATGTTGCTCATAGGGAAATAACTGCTTTGAGGGCGAGAAAAAGTCTGAGTAATCAGTATTTTCCAGACTCTGCTATGTAAGGCCATACCAACGCTTCTTTTGAGAGTGATAACAGACGAAGAAACCCAAATCTAGTGAAAGCATGCAGAAATGGGAGTTTGGGTGATAAGAGGATAGGTAATCCTCTGTCTGAAACACAAATCACAAAGAAATAGAAACAAAGCTTTCTAAAGCAGGGGTGAAGCTGCGTCTTTTATCTTTTTTTTTTTCCTCCAAATAATCTTGCTGTATCATTTCAATCAGTATTTTCAAGAAAGTTTATTTCCTCATTCCTCTGTAGTGATATGATCAACTCTGCATGCTCTGCTACACATCAGCATTTCAGAAGAAACTACCTACAAGAGCCCCCTCTGTGGGAATTCTGAGTGCTGATACATGACAGTATGGGCTGTTCCCTGGTTCACCAACCTATTCACACTCAACAACACTGCAGGTGGGTAAGCTTCTCAAGTCTTACCTGGCACTTGATCATAAAGCCCTGAAAACTCCTTGCAAACTAGTGGGGCCTCATGGATGCCCAAATTGGCCTACTGGCATTGCACAGGGCTGATATTTAATGTTACCTGGTGTGGATTTGTCCCTGTAGAGACATCTCTGATTCACCTGAATACACAGCAGTTAGCAAAGCTCAGGATTAAAAGAAAAATGCTGAATTCTGGTGATTGCAGTGTTAGAAATGATCGCAGAAATCATGAAGGTGGAGAAAACAAGTGAAGTAGATCCCTTGTGCAGTCTGATTCCAGGTCTCCTCTGGGTCTTCTCTTCATTGCCTTATCTATCAGGCAAGAATGGCAGGTCCTACCTCAGACCAGACCCCATTCTGAGTCTCCATGGCTCTGATGACAATATCTGACAGCCCCTTGAATCTCCTAAGGGCATCTGAATTCTCCATTCTGCTCCATATGTTTCACAGCATTTGTCCCCATTGCAGCTTGGATTTTAGTGGCAGGCATGGGCAAGAATACTAAGGAATCGTCCTCTCAGCTCATATGCTCATAGAACTCACCGAGTTGGAAGGGACCCACAAGGATCATCAAGTCCAACTCCTGTCTCCACACACTGCCTTCTTGTGCATTGGCTCTGTGCTCTCTGAACTCCTATGGAATCATAAACTCATCCCTCAATGTTCTTTTGTAAACCATTTCTGTGAACTCGATTGTACTCACCCGAGCTACAAAAAAATAAAGCAAGCAAAACCTGTTGCCTCTGTAAGATTTGATCTCAGAGAGGGCATCCTCATGATACAGCTGATCAGGTGCACTTCACAGTGCATTCACCTCCTGTGCTGAGTTACCATTAAGGAGAAAAAGGGCATAGTTATGTAATTTACCTTAATAAATGAGAACAACTTCTAACGGTGTGATTTAAAGCTAGAGAGACATCTCAAAATTCTTGGGTGTAAGGATGAAATGAAACTCACTGTACGTCAGAAAAAGGTTAAAGAACTGATACTTTTAGGTACGGTTTTGATCCACAAATCTGATCTCACAAAGTGACTCACTGTCACAAATCATAGCACCCAGATCTCCAACCATTTGGCTTACATACCCAGCTGTGTTGGTTGCAGTGCTTTGAGTTAATTTGGCAGAGCCATTCTTCAGACCATCTTTTATCCTCCAATCCCTACATCATATGGCTTAGCTGATCTGTCTGCTCTATAGTATGAGCTGTTACAGACACACAGAAGTTATATTCCCTACACAGTCATACTCTCAAACAGGTGCCTTTGCTTTATTCCTCAGTGCATTTCTTCACATGCAGCTATAAACCTCTTGTTTCCACTGAGCATTTGAGCTCAGTTTGATTTTTGCAGCTATATTAACTGCATTTTTCCCAAGTTGGAACTGAAATATTTTAACACTTGACCTATCTCCAGCTCTCCATTAACTAGTTCTTTAATGACACTGAAGCAGGTTGTTTCCTGAAATTTAAGTCAGCTGCAAATGGTATTAACATGATGTTTCACAACAGTAAGAAACAATGGGCATAATGTAGAAAGAGGAGGCGGGCAGACAATGACATTTACAGCATATTAATTTTATGGGGAGGAATTTCCTCATCTTGGGTTATCCTCAGTTCCCAATTCAGGCTGCTCTGACAGCATGAGCTTGAATGCAGATCTCACATCTGATGATTCGTGGCTTCTTAACAAAGCATTACAGGAAATGTGTGCAGCCCCGATTCGATCAGCGCATTATCTCTTGTTTTGACCAGAAATTTCACCGAAGAAAATCTGATTTGCCATTCACAATGTTTTTTTATCACCTGAAGACATCTAGCAAATGAATAAATTAAGCTTTGAAAAGAGCCAGCAGCAAGACTTTCACTCAGAGGGAAGTGGATAACATTAAGTGCGTTTCAGCTCATGCTTCAGGGTTCCCAGTTGAATGACCATCTCTTTCCAGTCTCAGCTATGTTTCAGCAGGCACGTGGTCAAGGTTTTGCTTGGAAGTAAGATTTTCAAACGGAAAATAGAAGATTATGGCAACCGATTGAAATGTGATATATTGAACCATTTTAATGTGGAGTGAATGGCAGAAAGCATAAGCACAGCCATTCTGTGCCAGGTGATAGTTCCACTAGTCAGTGCTCCATTTTGACAGCACACAATAGGCATTAAGAAAGGTTGTTAGAATGGGACAAATGAGAAGCACTGCGTCGGTGTGAAACAGCCCAAAGGGAATTTTCCTGCTGAAAATTCATCCGATTAAATTTGAACAGAAGCAAACGTTCAGAACCTTCGGCAGTGAGGAGTTAAACAGCTTACCAATAAGACATGCTGTGCCACTCCTTCTGGTTCTTTTAAGCCATCTCCGTCTGTGTTGCATTTGATACCTTCCATTGGAGAGATGGTGAATGTTTCTCCTTCTGTTGGCTTCTGTGCGCACAGAATTTTTTAGGCCTCAAAACTACAGAAAAAATTTCCCAAATGTGCTATGGTTGTACAACAGAAGGATTTTTCAAAGTGGAATCCCATCAATGTCAGTTTCCCCCACTACAAGCAATCGATTCACAATTTCATACGCAGGAGCATCAACAGGGACAACACACCTGAGCCTTTGACACACACCATTTTCCTAAACAGCTTGTTGAACAGAAGAGAAAACATTTGGTTTTAATCTTCGGAGGGATGCAAACTCTACCAAGCTTTTATACAAGGTTCTTTTTGTCTCTACTAGCTGCTTTCTCCTTTTGCCAGGATAAATAGCTTGCCCTGAAGTTCAACACACCACCTGCCATATGGTTGTTAGGCTAATCATAGAATCATTTAGGTTGGAAAGACCAAGAAGATCATCTAATCCAGCCATCAGCCCATGTATGTGACTGCTCTAGACCACATCCCTCAGTGCCACATGTCCATGGTTCTGGGTCACAAGCAGAGACAGTGACCCCCCTCTCCACCTCCTGGGGCAGCCCGTGCCAATGCACCACCACTCTTCCTGAGAATAAATTTTTGCAAATATCTAGCCTGAAATATTGGTGTCTTGGAAAACCCTCCCATGAAACAAAAACAGAAGAAAAAAAAATAATTAGTAGAGGATGTCAGTATCAGACAACTTGGCAATGTTGTCCTTAACTGGAACTTTTGCAGTACTAGGCACCATATAAAGTTGGGCAGCTCTCTCCTCTCATGTCCAGCAGTATAAATCCTGTAGGCTTCTGCTTTCAGACTCCTGCTGTCCTGCAAATATTAAGCAGAGCAGCCACCTCCTTGGTTCTATGAGATGATCTGGCTTTTTCCCAAAGGAATTGTAGTGGTTTAAAAAACAATAGATCCAGCTGGGGATCTTTCACTTGAATAAATGCCTGCAAACTGGTTTCAAACTCTTCTAAACCATATTATTAAGGATGGCAAAGCTACCACAACTCAGAGACTTGAGGCTGTGGTTGACATTGATAATATTAAAAAATAGATGGGGTGGAGGGTTAGTCACTTCACTTAAATGTTACACCACCCCAGTCATCGGCACCAGGGTGTATGCCTTCCTACCTGGCAGGTCTCTGATGGTGTAATGCAGGTGTGTGCCTAGGGTCTGTAACCAGCGATGACAAGGGGATCAGGAAATAATGCAGCACTTGAAGAGGCAGGAGGGGAATGGGAAGGGCTGTGGGCAGGGGATGAGGGAAGCCAATTGAGCCAACTCAGTTTCCTTCAGATTGGTTTGTGGTTTTTTTTTTTGTGCCAAGCACAGCCAGACACAAAGCTCTCATGGCTCACCATACTGGGGCACATGGAGTCCACCTCTAGGAGCCACCAACAAAGTGCTAAAGGACAGTAGTAACCAGGGATGCCTGAAAATAACACGGCTAAAAACCCTCAGCACAACGTGGAAGCAGTGGTTTCTTCCATGGTCCCACCACTCACTGCTATTCTATCTCTCCAGCACCTGGATTGGAATGACTTCAGCTGTGTCCTCATATTCTGCACATCTCTCAGCCAGTCTAGGAGCTGGGTGTCTGCAACTCTGGACAAGTACAGAGAAAATGATCACTGGGAGGGAAAGCAGAGCTGTTCTCTAAGAGAATGTCAGAGGACATAATGTTCCAGTCCATGAGAACATCTCTTCTCATTAAGCCTCTTCAGTGAGTAGCAAGATGACAAGAAAAGTGGGCAAAGGCAGCAAGAGATGTAATTCATACAGCATGTAGTCAGCAGGCTGGATTATTCATGGCAGTTATTGCTATTGTGAAACCCACTACTGTTCTGAGTTCCTTTCCAGCCTGCTGATACTGGGTTGCGGTGGAGCAGTGCCAGGATCTGGTCCATCTCAGCATGACTTTCAGTAGCTATCACTTCTTTTTAGTAACATTCTTCTCCATTTTAAACTTAGGAAGTTCATATGTACCACAGTGATTTAATTCCAAATAATTTATACCCCAGTATAAAAACACTTGTGGTCCTCATACGAGTTTAATGCTAAGTTTATAGCGGGGATTATAGCTTTACTGAACTCCAAGATTTGAATCCTTTTCAAAAGTGATTTGGACTCAAGAACACTAGCAATTTGCCTTGTCATAGCTACAGATGAACTTGGCTGTCACCTCCATGCTTAAACTGCCTGTCTTGAATAGGATCAGTGCCTATAAGCAACTACGTTAGAAAAAAGATCTTTCAGAATTCCTGCATCAAATCTTCATTTATATTTTCTTACTCTGAGCTACCTCCAGTGCCTCTGTAGTTACTATGGTGTCCTTTTTATGGTGTAGAACCACAAAGGAGGAAAAAGGATATCTTCCAAACGCCACCTATAACTCACTGGTTGTGGTTTTCAGCTCATCACTGATGTGTCGATAATACTTGTGCAGAAAAGTGTAAGAGGGCACAGAACCTTGGTGTGATGAAAGGGTATGTAAGTGGTGGGAAACCAAAAGAGATGGCAAATCCTGAAATAGAGTTTATGTGGATAAGGAGTGGATGGGAGCAGGAACTGAAAATTGTGAGGGAGAGATTGCAGTGAGATTGAATGGAGGACTGGAAGTGCAGTACAGGTTATAATGAAGAGAAGGGCCCAGAAAGATGGGAAACATCTGCGTGTTGAGAAAGGCTCCAGATGTTGTCTTCCAAAATCTCTGCATTCCTCTGCTATGAACAGTTAGCAGTGAAATCCACTGGCAAAGCGAGTATCTCACCCTGCATTTATGCCTCTTCCAAGCAGGGTTGATAAAGGTCTTCTACTGCCAGTTACTGTGTTCATTCAATGAGCAAAGGTCTGATTACAGAGCTGAAGGTCCCAACCTTTTAGTAACCCAGACAAAGTCAGCATGATTCTACATCATAAAAAACAAATTTTTAAAAACGACAAAACAAACTGGCAATACATTATAACAACGATTACACTGCTGAGTTGCACATTCACACTGTTAGTAATTGTGAAATTTCACTTGAATGCACACTGACTCTTTTTGTCTTATCCATGGGAGATGCTTACCTCAAACTCAGACATTAATGCACTCATATTCCAATGTGTTCCCATTTTATTTTCTTTTATTTCCAACCTGCCAACAAATTAAAGTGTCTCATGATAGTAAAACCAAAGTAGGCCTTTAAATGTGCACTTTCCAGAGTCAAATGCCTTGAGGTCAGACTACTCATAGAAATGATGCCTGCTCAGCTCTTGCTGAGGTCTTCTGTTTAGTCACACTGACATTTGCTCAATAGTGAGCTCCATGGCAATCCTACTTGGCTAGGACAGGC
This sequence comes from Lagopus leucura, assembly GCF_019238085.1. NCBI lineage: Eukaryota > Metazoa > Chordata > Aves > Galliformes > Phasianidae > Lagopus > Lagopus leucura. The sequence continues at coordinate 207,408 of NW_024962274.1, read as the reverse complement.
AGGCACAGAATGCAATCTTCACAACTGGGAGCCATGGTGTCTTTCTTCGGATGCTCTCCAAAAGGGAAAAAAAATAATAGATCCTTGCAAGAATGCCTGGGACCTTCACAAGGACCATACCAGAAGTACTGGTGGTCTGGATCTTGGCTTGTCTCCACTTTCTGAATAGTGCTGTGATAGACTAGTGTCAATATACTGGTTGATCAAAGAACATTTATATGTCTGAGAGGAAGTTCACTGAGGTGCAGGTGGTCTGTGATGGCCGCAGCCTAGCGTGGGATGGCACAAACCTTGTAGGGGTGGGGCTGCAGCGTGCCCCCAAAAATGGGCTCCGTGTTGATGGTCGTCACTCCCTCAGGGAGCCGGAAGGTGAATGCCCGTAGCAGGTTGGCAAAGAAAATGAAGAGCTCAGTCCTTGCCAGATGCTCCCCCAGACACACGCGGTGCCCTGTGGGAGGAAGAAGGCAAGGACAGTGAGATCTAGGAACTTATTTGACAGTCACTTCTTTCATTCTTGCCGTAAGCAAAGGGAACTGTTTTGTTTGGGGCCAGGTTCCTGAAAGCCACAGAACTAAAACTTCCTGAATTCTTTCTCAAAAGTTCTCTTCCAGTGTCAGGAACGAAATGCATCATCAAACAAAAAGCCCTGAGGTATCACCGTCATTTCTTTCTCAATGTGGCTGAAAATGACTTTCCTCTTATAGGACATTTTGAGCTTCATGGTCAGTCCCAAAGAATCTGCCAGTAGTTTGTACATGCTTTCTTAGTGACTTAAAGTCAGTGGGTCAAAATTACCTAGCAACAGCGTTTGCAACTGAACAAAACTTGGTCATGTGCAGGCAAAGCAAGAGGCCTACTGTTAATTGACAAGTGTTCCTTCCTGGAACCAGCAGGTATAAATGGCACAGAAACCATATAAAGTAAACAAGTGAACAATACATTCACGTTTCCAGATTAGCAGACAGATAGAGGAAAAACAAAAGCCAGCTATTCCATTTGCACTAAGAAACTACTCCTGGAAAGGTATTTAAGTGACTACCTTGCTATGTCAGCAGAGATACTAGAACCAGACTGTCAGAGTAAGAACTTAACTGCTGAATGTGATTCCAAACTGTGCTTTTATCTCGCTTCCCTTATTTTGCAACTGGATTTTTGGTTCTGTAACGAGAAACTTTGTATATGAGGATGAATTTCTGTTTTTTCTTTCAGCTTGTTCCTTTGGAAGGGATTGCAAGCAATTCCAGCACAGAGGAGACACATTGCTTATCAGGGAAAAAATACATCTGAAGAATAATACAGGAAAAATAAATCAGCACCAATGGATGACTGCAACATGCTGCAAACCTAGGAAGTTCAAGTGGCATTCCCACTGCAGTGTCCTAAGAGCACTGTGGGGCCTGACAGCACAGAATTGTCAGCAGATACCGAGTCAGTACTATCCTTTAAAAGCAGCAAATAGCGGAGATATAAGGTGCTGTCTGAAGCGATACTCACTCTTCTGTATCCTTCGTCTAATCTATTGGGGCCACTCAAAGTGCTGGTGTACTTACCTACCGAGAACGGTAAGAAGGCGTCTCGATTTACAAAGCTTCCTTCTTTATCCAGGAAGTGGTCAGGGTTGAACTGTCGAGGTGTCTCCCATTGCTCGGGATCATAGAGAACAGATGCTATGTTTGGAATAACGATGGTGCCCTGCAAGGAAGAAACGACTGATACAGTTCTGTTGGCTCACTTCACCTATCAGTTACTACTGCCTCATTGCCATTTCTTTTCAGTGAGCGGATATCACGTGGTTAGAGGATTATCCTCCTAGAAAATGGGAGCGGTTTGTCATTTTCTATTGGGAATTATCAGTTCCAGCCCTGCAGCCATGTCAATGGGAATTAATAGTATTGATTTTGGTACAACGGCATGATGGTGACCACTTCTACTGCTAGTTCTAATGACACTTCTAGTGGTAACCCACAGCAGGTAACCAGGGGCCATACTCCTGGGTTATGTGGAGAACAGTTTAGAGGCAGAAGAGGTGATGTTAAATTGAAACATCCGTACCTTTTTGACAGGGTAACCCAGCAATGTTGTGTTCCTCACACACACCCTGGGCAGACCAACAAAGACAATGTTGCTGAAGCGCTGGATCTCATGGATCACAGCATTCGTATAGGGCAGCTTTTTCCGGTGCTCGTAGCAGATGGTCTGGGAAGGATCCAAAACAGCATCCAGCTCCTTCTGCACTTTCTCTATGGAGAAAAATATTCACCATTTGAAATGGGAAAAATGCACCAAATGTTTCAATTGCTTTCTTTTTCTTAGAGAAATAGGAACATTCAGTATCTCAGCATAGTATATGAAGTCTTTAACATACAATATCTCAATTTAATATATGAAAGTAAAACTCAAGAGAAAAACAAAACAACAAAAACTGTGTGGCCCAGAATCATAACCAAGGACCACACTTATCCCAGCTCTGATGTTTCCTCTCTGCATCCTTGGTTAGTGTAGGACGTGCCACTCAGCTTCAGATTTTGAAGGTATGTAGGGATTGCTTGGTTTCCTTTTTCTCAAAATCTAAATCTTTCTTTCAAAATGTACATAAACATCTTGGATACTCTCAGTGCGTGAGAGGAGTTAAGCAGAGTTGATCCAAGTATGGCAATGCTGAACAAACACCACTAGAATCAGTCTAACCCTACAGGAAGAGGCAGCTGACTCTGTCAGAACCACAGGCCTTCCTCAGGGCAGCTGGCAGCCCTTTAAAACTTGCCAAGGTTTGACCAACTAGTTTGGCCAGTAAGAGATCATGGAATCCGGTGGCATGTTAGGAGTATTGGTGTGCTTAGCACTGTGCTGTGCCAGAAATGGAAGAGAACCATTCAGCCACCCGGTTTGGTCAGCTCAGAGGACAGGGCTCTGTTTTCTTCTGCTGCTGTAATTTTAGCAAGTTGGCTTTAGTGTTCTCAGAGGGTCAGAGCCAAGCTCAATCTAATGGCTTTTGTGCATTCAACTCTTCACATTCCGCCATTAACACTAGTTGTACTCACAGTATCTCACAGAAAAATCTCTCTCACCTTGGATATCTGGATAAACTACCATATAGAGCAGGCCCCAGTACAGGGTTGTGCTTGAGGTCTCTGATCCACCGAGGAAAAGATCATTTATAACATGCACCAAGTTGTCTTCATCATACTTGGGCTTGTCCTCATCTTTAGACTGTAGATTATGATAAAAAGTTGAAGTTAAACCATAAAAGTTAGATCATCCTTCATGTCTTCTGCCTGAGAAGCAGCTGAGAAACATGCACAAAGAATATTCAGAGTTACAGGTTTTGACTAAGAGGTACTAAGAAATGAACCATTTCTCAAATGTACATTGTAAGTCTGCATTGCTCTTTTTCATGAGATGAAATATTATTTCATTGTAAAAGGGAAAAGAAACAGGCAGGCTTACGCCTGTTGACTTAGGGATGAGGTTTATTGGGCAATATTGGGCAATACATGGATGGTTGGACTTGGTGATCTTAGAGGTCTTTTTCAAACTTAACAATTCTAGGATTCTATGCAAAAAGTAGCAGCAGCTTTTACAGTTTGTCCAGAGTGGACTTCTAAACATGTGGCCCACAATGTGTCACTCTCTGTGCTGTGGTCTCCACAGTAAGATATCAAACAGGGCAGTAAAGAAAGAATAAAGCATCTGAACAAAAGAATCTTAACAAGAGATGATGACGATCGTGTCCTCTCTCAGTTTAGGATAGATGTCAAGTGGTGGAAAAAAGGTATCCAAGTATTTTTTCTTATAATGAGTAAAAGAGAAAACCATTAGAGAAAATTCAGGTGAAAAGATGCATCTTTGCCTTTAAAGTGTTTATTTTAGTAAATCTTGTAGGAGACACTCATATCTATTGTAAAAAGGATGTATGACCTTCTTCCTGAGCCCATGTGCCAACACTGAGAACATGGCAGCCTGACTAGCTGAAAGATGATGACCAGAGGTAGTGGCTACATGTACATCATCACCTCCAGGAGATATTTCTTAGGTACCTCAAGTTGCTTCTTAGCTTCCAAAGGTATTCCAAAATGACAAAGTTTGAATCAGAAAACAGTGTGTCCTTAACAGAGCTTCTTTAGCTCATGGGACACTTCCTGCTAGAGAAATGAATAACCTGGGCAGGGAGGAAGAGAAGCAGGCTTATTATGGCATTGTTTGTGTAAACAAGCCTATGAAATACAACAGACTACAATAAGGCTTCAGAATGGCTGATTTCCTTGTCTGTTTGGCCCTACATACTCCATCAGTGTGCGACCAGGCAGAATGAACACTTACTTTCTCTATCTCAGCCAGATAGAAGTCAATGAAATCCCGCGGTTCATCTGGTGTCCCTCTCTCCACATGTCTTCTGACCTCCATCCTTGAAAAAGAACTCAGGACATCATAGCATGACAGCACTCTCTTATGAGGACCGGGGAGACGGCACATCAGCCAGGGGAGGATTTCGTACAGCTGCAGGAGTGACACACCAGCAGTGGTTACACACCAGAACCCAGTAAGACACTTCTCTGGATCTAAGGGAAGGTATTGCTGGAAACACTCAAGGGTCCCGTTTGCCTTTTTCATCCTGTTATCTGTTAGTTTACACCAGTCTCTTTTCCCTAATTAATTACACTAATGTTATAAGCTTGTAGCAGACATTTGTCTCATTACTTCCTGACACAGTTTATAGTTTGTCTTTGCACTGTGCAGTTTTAGAGAGTATCCTGAACCTTGTCTGAAGCCTTCCATATTACTGAGGCAGGACTAAAGAGACGTTCCTTCTATCTGCTTAAATAGCAGCTTTACTACAGGTGACCTGAATAGCATTACTATCACACGATAGATTTGTTGAAGGTTTACTACCTTATCAACATTTTGGTTTCCTTTTTCCTACAAAACTCAAATATCAGTGGAATTTGTCATGCCACTGAAAATCCCCATTACCCAGTTTATTCACTGAAGCAAACATCAAAATGTAACTCATGGAGAAAATTTGGATGCAAAGTTGGCCTTCATTGTACCTTATGGGGACTACCTAACAAAAAATCTCAGGCAAAACTTGAATCTTGGGACTGTCAGAGAACGTATACGTTGTTTTTGTGCTGTTGCAAAAAGTTCTTCATGTACTGAAGACCTATTTTTGTAACAGCCCTTTCATTTCTGACCTAGCTCAGAAAAAAACAACCCGTTATTTACGCACCTGATAAATGAAGCTGCCTGCAAAACTAAATATCTTCTCTGTGGCACTGATCAGCTCGTGGAAGGTTTTGTCCTCATCAGAAAAGTGATATCCAAAAACCACAGCACAGATTACATTTGAAATAGAATGGAAAAGAGGAAAAGAAGGGTCCATAGGTCTTCCTGCAAACACAGTAACTAGAGTTCAATTTCAGTGCTTTCTTCAGCTGTTCCTTACACAAACAGAACAAGAAAATAATAGAGATTGCATAAAATTCTCCATTTACTGAGCTGGGACATGAATGGGGACAGATGTGGCATAAATGTGTATTCACAAAAATAATACATAGTCTTTGAGCATAGCTCTAAAACAATCTCATAGCCCTTCCTGTGCTAGGGAAAGCTAAAGAGGCAGAATAGATGGATAGAAACTGTGAACAAAATGTTTGTATACTCTCCACATCTGAAACTGTAGTTATTTCTGATGATTTTTTCTTAAAGATATGAGACAGACATCTGTCAAAAATGTTTTGGATGGAAGTGATCCTGGCTTGGATGCTACACCGAGCCAGATCATCTGCTGAAGTTCCCCTCTCACCTCCTACTTTTGGGTCTATTGCCAATAGTCATTTAGCCAGACAGACACTAAAATCCCCAATTTATGCCATGGCACTTGGCATCGTTGGGATTTAGAAAAAGGACTCATCTCTGCAATACTCTTTAGCTACCTACTGTGGAAAAGTCATGATTGACTTTGCCACGTAATTCAATGACACCACGTTATTTTTCATTCAGTAAATGATATATAAATGATAAACCCAAGGAAGAGCGATTTCAGAAGTTTGCTACTTCAGTAAGTTTAGAAAGAGCTTTTTAAGAAATTCCCACTTATAATAACAGACTGAGTCTGCTCTTCAGGCTTCAGAATTGGATATCCCATTCTGTACCCACTCTGACCCTAGAAAGAGGGTAAGCTTTCATGCTGAAGGTATGGATCCAGGACTGAAAAGTGTATAATTTCACAGCAGATAGATACCTTTCAGGTTCCTAAAGAGCTCCACCAGGTGAGCAGCCTCCTCTTGCACTTGGTACTCCAGGCCTTTTTTCCCCATTCCCAGGTTGCGTAGAGTCATTATACCAAAGCGTCTCTGCTGCTTCCACGAGCGACCACTTGCCAGTAAAATACCTGAGAGCATTCCCTGGCATATTAACATTCACCATAGACACAAATGATTCATTCAGAAATAGTATATTGTGAAATATATGGAGTAAATCAGGGAACACACTGTGATAGAAGTATCTTTAGGTGGTCAAATTTCAGTAATCACAAATCATAGCCCAGTATATCCAAACTACATGGAAGGTGTTTGGCAGCCACATGTATTACACGTAGTTGCCAAACCTACCAGGATGCTTTGTGTTCATGGAACGTGCAGCAAAATCCCTTGCAGCAGAATAGATTATTCCATGAAGAGAGCGAGATTGCCGAGTCCTGAGCTAGGATTGCACACATCTTGAACACAGAGAAAAAAGTCACCTAGAAATAACCTGATTTGGAGTGTTTCCCAGGCTTGGGAAAGCTCAGGATAAAAGGCATCACGACGAATAGCAGGCGATGCATGAGGGCTGATAGGGGATTTGGGCAGCATCCATTGGGAGAGCATTCTGAATGGGAGGGTAGAGGGTTTGACAAGGCTGAGGCAGAAGTGTTTAAAGTCAACATTACTCTGCATTATTTATCCTTGTGAAGAAAAATCTCACCTTTTCCTTTGGCCATTGCTTTGAGGAAAGGAGATACCATTCTCCCAGCAACATCTTCAGGGTGTGTCGTCATGCCATCCTTCACTGCTTGAAATCCATTCAGTATGATCACCGGGGTCCACCCAAACCACAAGGTATATATGTTGCCATAAGTTTTTGCCAGCTGTAGATGGGAGAGTTGCCAGAAGAGAACACGTGAAGCTCCATACACCTCCAGTAGATACCACACTTGGTATTCACTGGCCAAATTTATTCGCTGGCCAGTTTCATGCTGTGTACATCATACCTATGAATAGAATTACAGCTAGAAGCAGACTTGCTTTTCTGAGAATGAGGCTTCCAGTAGCTAATTGTAATGACCCTGAGGAAGTGACTTTCCTTTCAAAGCACAGGCTGCAGCAACATGGCACCAAAACAAAGCAAACTTCGCATTTTAGGTTGTGTCATATCCAGTCCCAAAGTTTGTACTAGTTAATAGAACAGCCACACTGTGCACATCTCAGGGGTTCTGTGCCTCCAGGTAACCCTTCTGTTGCAAGAGGAAGCCAACCGATTAAACCTGCTTCCTCTGTGTGCTCCAGGAGAGAAGGTGGAACAACAAATTAGTCAACAGCTCTGCAGTGTGTTGCAGCTAAGTCACAATACAAAGAGCACTGACCATTGGAGACAGTAGAAACCCCCAAGCAGAGACAAGAGTATGACAGAAGAAATTCAGTTAATAATGGAAAAAGAGCTTCATGCAAGAATGGGACTCTACTCCCACAGTGATACAGAAAAGATGGTAGACTCTGTGTAAAGCACCACCAGAATTACATCCACTTGGTCACAGCAGTCACTTATTTCTCCTCAAGTAACACATTTGGAGTTAGAATCATGGAATCACAGAATGGTTTGGATTGGAAGGGCACATTTAAGATCATCTAGTTTCAGCTCCTCTGCTATAGGCAGTGACACCTCCCTGCTGAGTTATCAGCAGTGGAGAAGCATCTTTTTAACTCAGTATTCTCCTAGCTAAATAATGAGTCAGAAACCCTATCCACAACTTTGTTTGGTTCTTAAGAATCACTGAGGACTGAGCTTATGGTGAAGCCAGTTCATTTCACATAACCTGAATATAGGAATCAAGTTCATCTTCATACATATATATAAAGATGAGTTGGAGTCAATGATCCCTGTGGGGTCCCTTGCAACTCAAGATATTCTATGATTCAAACTTTGTCTGCCCCTCTCCTAAGAGTTACAAATGTCATTTGGTTGCTAATGTATCAGCTTTAAGTTGTGACAAAAATTAACCAATTAGGAGTATCTGAAAATAAATACCTCCATCAGAAGATCCCGATGAAACTGAAAGTTCAAGTGCAACAAGTTTCCAAGCAATGGGAGAGGAGTTGGTCCAGGAGGGAATTGCTGGCGTGCCTTTTGCAGTTTGAGAAACTGAACACTTAATAAAAAAATTACCAAAATGACTAAAGCTTGACTAATTGTCAGCATTTCAAAGCTGATTTTTCAGCTTAGAGTACTGGAGCTTGGGAAAGGTGATCTTCCTCCTCGTTACGCCAGTTTTTGCAGACTGAGTCCTATAGAGTCTCAGTTCTTTCCCTCCCTCTGTCCCTCCCTCTTTATCACTGCCTACCCTTTTCTGGCACCCCATCTATTCCCATTACTAAGATAGATCAGACTGATCACTGACCAGAGCCATACCAACCTGTCTGTAGGTAGCCAGAACCTGAAAACATGGAATGACTTCTGCTGAAGCCTTGGAAACCTTAAAACATACATAGTTGTTCATCTCCTAGTTACTGAATTCAGATGATGAGAGTTACATGCCAGAATGTAAATAGTAGGTTAAACTTCACTGGTGTTTTAGTCTCAAATGTTATTTATCTTTACATGTAGTTGCAAATTTGGATTTGCCTGCCAGTACACAAATAGCATTTTCCTCAAGTGAGGATTAATGACACAAAGATAATGTTTACAAACATACATCACAATGTCAAAACATAAAAATTATGCTGTATCTAGCAATTAAATATAAATTTCTAATTGCTATTAATTCCTATTTTTTAGTACATCCCTTCTGTTAAGGGTTTTGTTACCCTTGGTTTATTTTCTACAGTTTCAATCACAGTTTCAGAGTCCTGGCTGTGATGACCAGTTGTCAGTAAGTTTACAGAACACGTCAAAAATCCATCATCTGCTAACAAAGGGATTCACACCTACTGCACAACACAGAAGGGGGAAAGCATAGTGTCAATTATCAGGGGATCTTATCTTGCATTGGAAAGAGAAAGCGTCTTTATTGAAAAATGAAGCGCAAGCCTGAACAAGAAACTGCCCTGTCCTCCCACATACATGCAGTATTTTGCAAACCTGGCAAATTAGGGAAATAAGTGACTCAGTGATATCATTCTGTCTCCTTCACTTTGCCCAACGCTGCAGCTATCGTACATACCTTTATGCCTGCACTGTACAGGGAAGACAGAATAGAAAAGTCATTTTTTATGACCTTATCTATGCAAAGCTAATAAATAGACTCATGCCTCCTCTTCCAGACACACAATCAGCAGCATTTATTTGCAGGACCAGCGTGGCCCGGGTCCCATCACTACCTTTAAACAGTCCATGTGCTCAAAACCACGATGTCCAGGAGTTTATAGAATCATTAAGGTTGGAAATGACCTCTGGGAGCATCTAGTCCAACCATCCACCTACCAACAGTATTGCCCACATCCCTCAGTGGTTCTGGAACACCTGTGGGGAGTGACTCCATCACCTCCCTGGGCAGCCTGTGCCAATGCACCACCATTCTTTCTGAGCAGTTTTTCCAAAAATAAAAATAAAAACAAAAACCCACCAACCCACACAAGACTTAAGGAAGGGTGTATAACTTCAATTGACTTTATACAGTACTAACAATAAGGAATGATTTCATTTCTCTAGTTCCTCAATCTATCAAGCAGCTCAGGGTGGTTTATCATTATTAACCACACTTAGGATATGTCAAAGAAAAGATATCTATTCCTATAACCCCTACAGGATTATTTATATTTAAAATTTGTAACGGAGCTGACTTGCTAATCAGACAAGTATTAATACCCCTACATTTGCACAGCATGAACTTAAATTATAGTCAGCTGTGAAACATGAAAGGCAGAATCAGCCCAACTCAGTAATATAATTACTACACTCCACTTGTAGCAATACATTATCCCAGATTAGTACAAGTGGAGCTGTACCAACTCCCACTGCCTGCCTTCAGTTTACACCTCTCATTGTAAGTCCTTTGCAGTCAGGTATTCACAACTCCCCGGAGTCGTTAATCAGTGTGTGGCAAACAAAAGAAAAGCAACAGGAGGTACAATACAGGGGAAGGATGAGACAGAGTGGCCAAGTGGGCATCGCAGAGGATTACAGACTGGCATGTAACTGTGGGAAGACATCACATCCTCCGACCAAACCTGAAGTGGTGACAGTTCTGAGCCTTCAATTAATCACACTGCCAATCCTGCTTCTCCCCTTGCAGACTTTATCTCGGACTGGGTTGCTTTCTATGACATCCCAGGTTTTACAGCTTGACTCAGGATCATAAATAAGCCTCCCAAATACTTTGGAGAAAGATTTAGTGAGATTTCTGTATTTAATTTTGTATCTCTTAAAGGGGAAAAAAACGAGTTAATAGCACAGAAGCTCAATAACCTCCCATCACATCCACACTCCTAAATCTCCAGCTCGATGGCAGCCAGCAGCCTTACAAAGTGAAGCACTAACCACATTAAGCTGCTAAAAGAAGAAATCTGTTTTGCTAAAGCAGCAATGCGACAGTGGGCCATGTAAATGGCCAGAAGCTGACTCACACCTTTCTTGCCTGCTCAGGGAGTTTTCCTCCTTGCTTCCAAGGACGATGGGGACAAGCACTGTGAGGTGTTCATACAAAGAGAACAGGAGAGTTGCACACCATGTGTGGCAAGAAATTCCCTTTAAAATTGATCTTACAGAAGAACTGTGCCCTGACAAGCCCTGCTAATCTGCCCTCCCTCCCAGCAGCTGCCGCCATGCTGTTTCTTTGCTGATTTTCTGCCAGTTCCCTGCAGGAGGGAGGGACACATTTAATCAATGACCTTGTTTATCTAAACCTCCTGTGGAAGAAAGCTCTCAGACAGCGTCACATACGGCTCTGCCATGCAGCTGCCTTCCAGCATCTACAGCACCTCTGCTCATGCGGCTTTCAAGAAGGATGGAAAGCACACTCAGCAGCTTTCAGCATTTACCAATTATTTACAGATCAGAGGTAACGTTGGGTGGCAGCCACAGATGCTATAGAACAAACAAATGTGCAAGAGATTAGCAGTCAACACTGGCACGGAAAACGCAGTCCTTTGGCCCTAAGTTTCTCAACCGATTGCACATGAAGCAACTGCAGCACATGGACACATCCCCACACTTAAGCAAAGGAAAGGAAAAAAAAAAAGGAAACGTGACCTAATTTTTATTTATTGTCCCAGTGAAATATAGCTGGGAATTTCCAGGCAAGACGATCTGACCTTTTCCTTTTGTAGGGCTTTGCAGAAATAGGCACAGCTCCCGCACATGGCAGCTTTGTGGGGCTGCAGCCAGGTGACTCAGCTCAGCCTTCGGCCATGGAGACCTCTCCAAAGTGATGCTGTTTCCCACATTTACAACCAGTTTCACCTCGATCAGTGCCCAGAGTGACTCCAGTTAATAAAATACCCATGGGTAAATGGGAAGATTTCTTTGCTGGCCAATGGGCCTTATATGCTTTGTTACTTTCCTTATCTTTCTTGTCAAATACTTATAAAAACAGTAGGATAATTTCGTCTTTCTTTATTCTTGGTACTTCCAGTACACCTTCAGAAGGAGAACATTCTTCTAAACAAGCCGGTCACAATCATATGATAATAATTTCTTTAATGAATAGACTTTTTGTCCCCAGAGATCCCTGTGATGTTCAGTTTATGGATGCCAAAAAGAGCTACATGACCAAATGAAACCACAAACGGACTTCAATCAGTGGCTGAGCAAGTCACTCCCAGGACTGCAGTAATAAGAGGATGCACATGAAAGGAGGTAACATCTCTGCATATTGTAATTGCAAGATAACTATGCAACGCAGTTCCACTTGAATCTATACTCAGATTGCTGTTCCCATGTCAGAGCTCTGTTCAGACCCTTGTGTGCATAAAGTCTTTAATGATGTGCCACATCCTATCGGCAGCATTGCGTCAGTGCCTTGCTCCGTGAACAAATTGAGATGACAGAAGGCTTTGTCTGTTGCTTCAGGCCTTCATCCCTCTGCTGCAGGATTCTGATGCTGTCATGAGGAGTCAGGGAAGAGCAAGAAAATCTGGCCACATCAACAGAAAACTACTTTTTCGAGCTGGCTTCTCACCTGAATGCCTGTGTAATGCTTGGCAAGTCGCAGTCCTTACCCTTCAGATGTAGCCAACTGCTAATTGTATGTTCACTTAATGGATGTCTATCTTCAGACAACAAAGTTCAGGTCTGGAGAAGCACAGTTTACTCGCAACTTGTAGGAACTGCAGTTGTGATTTGAAAACAAATGCTTCTTTTTATATTACTTTAGTGTTTTGATATAGAATCATAGAATTACAGAATCACCAAGGTTGGAAAAGACCTCCAAAATCATCCTAACTGTCCACCTACCACCAATATAACCTCAATATAACGTCCCTTAGTGCCACGTCTGAACATTTCCTGAGCACCTCCAGGAATGGTGATTCCACTACCTCTCTGGTAGTGAGGTGCTTATTCCAGCCACTTTTCTCACCACTCTTTTGGAGAAAATCTTTTTCCAAATACCCAGCCTGACCCTCCCCTTGCACAGCCTGAGGCCATTCCCAGGAAATGCTGTGTATACATGCGGTATTTGCTTCAGTGTAAATGCTGAGGATGAAGTAAGGCTGAATGCACCCACTGGGTGATAAGGGTGTTGAGATACCAAATGTGACCTGTACCATCGGCAACGTCCGTCCTGCCCCATGGGTACCCTGTGAATAACACAGTGTGTGATCAAACAGTGAAATTTTAGCATGCCCCATAATGAAGGCTCCAGAGGGACCAACTTAAAACCATGAAATAATACAGAATTTCCTAAAAGCCTGAAAATTCCAATATATGCAAGCTGGTATTCATAGAATCACTGAGTGGCTTCAAAGTCCACCCAACCCCAACCCCTGCCATGGACTTTCTGCCCCCCACCACATCAGGCTGCCCAGGGCCCCATCCAACCTTGGTGTCTCCAGGGATGGGGCACCCACAGCCCTCTGAGCAGCCTGTTTAACACACACGCAATCTGACAACTGCCAGTGGGTAGCAAGGCAGTTTGCTACATGCAGACACTCATTGCAGCCTGTTAGTAACATGGCAGTCATCTTTTGAACATCTGCACTTGCAGCACAACCCACCTTTCAGGACAGGAAGGGAAGTGGAAAGGTGAGTCCTCTACCTTTGTTCACTAAGCATTTCAAGTTGGGCTGTGGAGATATTTTCTGCTGCTCAGATGCATGGAGTACAGAGATTTCTTTGATCCAGTGTTCAAGGGGAATCATTTTGACCAGCTCTGTCTTCATCTTCTTGTCAAACTCAGCCTAAAGAACCCAGAAATTCTCAGTCCCATTTTCTCTCCTGCAGAAACATAACTGAATGAAATAATGAAAAAGATGGAAAATAGCTAAAATCATTCTATTTAATAATTTCTGGTTTGTTTTGGTTTGTTTTGAATTATAGCAGAGTTTTTCTCTCTTGGCAATACTTAACAGCAAGGAAAGAATATTGGGAAGAACTTCTTCTCCAAAAGAGTGGTGATGCACTGGCACAGGCTGCAAGGTTGGTGGTGGAGTCACCATTCCTGGAGGTGTCCAGGAGCAGTGGAGATGCAGCACTGAAGGACGTGGTTAGAGGTGCGGTGGGGATGGGTTGGGGTTGGACTTGGTGATCTTAGAGGTCTTTTCCAGCCTCAATGATTCTATTTTATGATTCTATGAAAGGACAAAGGGTAAAAGGAACGATGTTGTGCTCCTAAGCCTTGCTGTTGCAATTCCCACTTTACAAATAATTACTTTGTTTTTCCAGCATCTGGGCCTGGTGTAATGCCAGTGTCTCACCTAGCGAAAATGAGGGTATATAGGAGATATGTTTGTTTGGGAGCTTCCTCAGTGCGTTGCATTCCTGTATGTGGGAGACCATAAATACAGAGTGAATATGGACCTCTTATCTTGATCAGAGGAACGTGGTCACAGTGAATTACAGCACCGTACCCAGTAATCAAGAAAGCGTGGTGATGCATTGGCACAGGCTGCCCAGGGAAGTGGTGGAGTCACCATCCCTGGAGGTGTTCCAGAACCATGGAGACGTGGCACTGAGGGACACAGTTAGTGGTGTGGTGGGGGTGGGTTGGGGTTGGACTTGGTGATCTTAGTGGTCTTTTCTAACCTTAATGATGCTGTGATTGTGTTCTGTGATTCACCAGCGCTCTGTTATACCAAAATCTCCAAGAAACCTATTGAATGCATCATATCACAGTATCTGAATCTGTGCATTTGTGCACAGCAGCTCCTTCCCATCCTGAACCAGACTCATGTTGATGGCAGATGAACACATAATGAGCTACAGTGCACCCGAGTGAAACTTGTACCTTTACAGCTAGCTCTTGCCAAACTGGTTCCAGCAAAGTGGTCACTGCTCTGTGCAAGGGACCTTTGCTGCCCTCTGCCTGGCTCCTCAGAGGATGCGCTGTCAAAATATTAAAATCAGACTTTTTTTTCAGGATTTCAAATAACACCTCAGAATTTTCTTAATGAAATATTTCTGCTTTTTCCTGCTACATCCTTTATTCAAGAAAATCTGAATAAAATATTTTAGCTCTGGACATCAAATTGGAATGCTCTGGCTTTTCAGCAACTCAAAGCACTGCAAAATGCTCCATAGATGAGAAAGCATTTCTCTGCTGCAATTTACTGATCTGTGAGAACTGTGATGCTCAAGAAAGATCTCCACAGAAACTCCACAGAGAAAACTAGCAATCCTGATGGACAGGTGTTGGAACAGGGTCACCCTCACCTCTCTAACTATCTGACATTAAAAGAAATAAGGAGAAATACCAGTGTTATCACAGCTTTCGCACATGCATGAAAGTAATAAATCCAAATAAAAAGGTGTTACTTTTAGGCTTACATGAACCACAACGAGTTTGGGAATGTTTCTGACCTTGCTGCATGCAACAATTTGGGATCTGATAGCTTCAAGAAATTGGGCTGCACGAGGCTTGGGGTTTGTGCTAACTACCAAGGTCTTTGATTAAATGCTGAATAGAACTAGATATAGAAATAAATCCCACTCAGTTTATCCTTTCCATTTGACAGTGTGCCATCCATTCCCAGTATTCCCAGTTTTCCATTAAGTTTTGCAAAGCTTCAGTCTCCTCACTTTTCCCTAGATTCTTTCTGAGATTGTGTCACAGCCACGTTAAAGAGCAGTACACTACATTAATGCCTTTTCTCCTAAAACCAGACCTCTAGCCACACCATCAGTGAAAATGTTAAATAAACACCATATCACGTTAAGTCAGCGTTATTTGGTGATCACAGATTTTTCTGTTTCCCTCCCAGTCTTACCATACGATTCTTTTTGCCAGGACATTCTGAGGGGTGCCATCAGGCTGATTTATACCTCTGCAACTTCTCCTACCTCCCGAAGACAAACCAACGTTTGACCTTTTCCCATCCTCCACAGGTTCTCACAGACAGTTGCTAATTGCTCTGAGGTTGGTACTGCTCCCTCAGTGCCCTGGGATGAATCAGCCTCGCCAGTGTGAAAGCATCACATCAATCCCGTTATTTTCTAACTTCTTCTCCCTAATCTAGACAGAAATCTTCCGTGAACGTCCCTGACGTTAAATGTATTTGCCTCTGGATCAACACTACCATTTTATTAATGAAGAAAAAAAAATACAGAGGTATTAAATTGTCCATCTCCCAAAGCCTGCACGATATCCTACAGTTCTAAGGGACCACCACTTTCTTTGGTCTTCATTCATTGTCACATTTTGCAGTTGATCCAGAAGGAAGCAAGCACTGCTCCATGGCAAGTTTAACAGGCAGACAACTAGAAAAGAAATAACTGCAGTTACTAAAGATATACTCACTCCTCCCATCTCCTTGCTGCTTTATCAGTCTTCCAACTGATAATGGGGAAAAAAAAAATGATTGTACTAATTCTAATGCTCTCTTCCCAGAAAGGCTTTAATTTTTTTCCTCACCTTTCTCCTTTCCTTAGAATTCCTATTTTCTCACCCTCACCGGTAAAAAGAGGACTGCAACATCTCTGCAGTGACTCATTTTTCTCAACCTCTTACCTCTGAGAAAGTAGTTTGTCTGATGTTGAGTGCCCTCTCCTGGGCACCTGTGCACTAAGGAGCTGTAATGCCCGGTGAGCGCCTCCTGCCCCAGACAGCACAGCACAGCTACGTGCAGACACCCCACTCACACACTCTGGAATGCCCTTTGCCCAGCCAAGCAGTAGCTGTGCCCATTGCTTTGGGCTGTGCCATTTCATGTCCATCTCAGCCTATTTCTGAAATTTCTCTTTTGAAAGCAGATCTGGGGGAGCGCATGGCCATCAGCAGTGACAGCATCGCACAGCACTGACATGAATGCTCACAATGCTATTGCTGTTTTATGCCTCATTTTAAAGAAGCAATGACAGCCTCAGTGCCCCTAGATCACAGTGTTTTCTTCTTTGCCTTATCTATCCACACAGACATGGATGCAAATCCATAGAGACTTTGACATCAGTTTTTAACGGGGCACGCAGATTTCGGTCAAATGAAATGTCAGAATGTGGTCTTCCATATTTCACCAGTGTTATTCTGCCACTTAATTTAATAACAGCTAAATATCAAGTGCTGTTAGAAAGTGCCTTTCTATTTTGATGCGATGTCCTGTCAGCAACTGAACAAGAAATAATGAGACAGATCTTAATTTGTGATGCACGGTAGACTGCCTAAACTCATTTCCAACACGCAGTGGCGGCGTCTAGTGATGACTGATTCAGCACGTGGTCATCTGTTCCCTGCTCTATCCTCCCACACTGAAGTAAGATTAAGAAAGGGCAGGTTCATTTGCAAGTCTTTTTTCAGACAATATAAACAAAACCGGGCTTTTCAAGATATGTGGAGTCGTGGCACTGAGGGACATGGTTAGTAGGCACGGTGGGGTGGGTTGAGGATGAACTGGATGGACCGGATGGCCTTTTCCAACCTATGATTCTGTGAAATTTTTACTCAACAATTTTTTTTCTCCTTTTCTGCTATTACTACAGACTCTTCATTCAGACTGGACTAGTCTTTTGTGTCTGTAGCAGACTTCTGTAGCTTCAGGTGCACCACTGAACTTCTGAGGCAATTACAAAGCACTTTTGTTTTTTTGCATATATTATTTTCAGTTTACCATCAGCTCTAATTTCTAAATCTAGAAATTCACAGTGAACTGTAAATAAACCATAAACAAAAATAATTGCTAATATTCCTCCTTCATGTCTTTTATTATCATCAACAAAAAGTTGACTGAAACATGAGTGATGGCAATAATATAAAGAGGCAGAATTTCTCACTCGTGGTTTTCCAAACTATATTGCTTTTGACAGTAGAATGGCTCAGCAATAATGACTTAAGTTTTGAAGATTGCAGTCAATGTTATCATTTGTTCAGCAGATATTGTCTCTAAATCTGCCAGGCTAGAAAGCATCTGCATGACGTCTTCATGGCTGAGTACGATGATGGGCTCCAGATCCAAAGAGTAAGTTCAGAAACTGAGATCACCTTCAAGAGCACATAACAGGGTTTGAAAAAAAAATCCTCTCATATAGACAGAAGGGACTTTCTGAGCAGCAGGGGAAAAAGTAATATGGTCACGAGACCATGTGGTTGGTATAGATGGTCTCGAGACCATATGTTCACAAAAGTAAGATGGCTGTGCAGGTGGTCTGTGATGGCCGCAGCCTAGCGTGGGATGGCACAAACCTTGTAGGGGTGGGGCTGCAGCGTGCCCCCAAAAATGGGCTCCGTGTTGATGGTCGTCACTCCCTCAGGGAGCCGGAAGGTGAATGCCCGTAGCAGGTTGGCAAAGAAAATGAAGAGCTCAGTCCTTGCCAGATGCTCCCCCAGACACACGCGGTGCCCTGCGGGAGGAAGAGGGCGATGATGGTGAGTGACTCTGACCTCGGAAGCAGATAAATTCATTGTCGCGTAATTGAGCATAACCACTGTGGGACACCGTTAGTTGCATGGTGGGGATGGGCTGCTGGTTGGACCTGATGATCTTTGTGGTCTTTTGCAACCTCAATGCTTGCATAAAACCAGAGTATTTTTGCTAAATCTAGAATTTCTGTAGGACTTAAGCCAAACAATGACACAAAATGTTCTGTAGTTCTGCCTTCATAAAGAAGCCTCTCTCCAGTTGTGGGCCATTGAGCACCCCTTCTGCTTTGAATTTTGCTTCACTTACATCAAAGACCTTACTTTTATCTGGCTGACAACTTGAAATGAATTTGTTTAATCATATAAGTGAAGAATAAAGAATTGTTCTTCCCAGAAGATATCATGCTCCAGTTTTCTATGCATTAAGCATCAGCGTAAGTGTTTGAAAGTGCTTTCCAAATATATGCCTGGAGTTGAAATGTTGCCACAAATGAACAACCATCATCATTAGCAGAGAATTTCCTTCCTAAAATAGGGCAAGCTGTATGTATACATTTGCCAGTATGCCTCTGATTTTCCAGCTATTATTTGTTCAGTAGAACAGATGCTTACAATTGGATTGGGAAATGTTACCAGAAATAATTTTAATTTTATCACTGTTTTTCACAGAGAGGATTAAAATAGATGACCAGTAGGTCTTTAAGAGATGTCTTACTTCTGCAGCCCCAGCCCAACCCACTGACGTTTGTGGAGTCAGTAAATTTACCTATTGAGAATGGCAAGAAGGCTTCTTGGCTCACGAAGTTTCCATCCTTATCCAAGAAATGACCAGGGTTGAACTGTCGAGGTGTTTCCCAGTGCTCTGGGTCGTACAAAGAAGAAGCAATATTTGGAAGAACAATGCTGCCCTGAAAGGAGAGAAACATTAATTCTGGCTGATCATCTTCTCTTAGCAGTCAGAAGCTGAGAAGTGAGACCAGTGCTGGACATTGCTTGATTTCAGTGTTCAGCATTATGGCTTGGTAAGTTTGTTTCCCCAGCAGGAAGTGAAGAGCTAGGAGGAATGGACTGTGGCTTTGATTTAAAACAGCAGTTCAAGCCTGAGAATAGAAGCTGCCGTGTCAATAGAAACTAACATTATTTGTACCATTTTCACTTCTCACATTAAAAGTTTCTGTCATTCAGTGTCTTTGCAAAAAGCAAAGTTGCAAAAGCAAGTTGCAAACCTTACTGCTTTTCCCTTGATATTTTTCAGTCTTCTCGTGGACAAAAATTGCGTTCAAATTCATCCTACTGCTGCATCAACAGGAAATCAATCATGGTATCCCACAGGATCAATCTCCAAGATTTTGTTTTTGGCTAAAATCTCATCTTCCACCTTTTGGCATCTTCCACTACTGATGACCCTCTTCCAAGAGCTGCATCACTCATCACAACCACAGAAATGGTTCCTTGTCCTCTTTCTTATTGCAACTCTGACCTAGAGGTACGCAACCCCAGTTCTGTTGAGGAGAAAGCCTTGGTGCAAGTAGATTTGAATCCACAGTTTGTTCTACTGATAGAGAAAAGGCCTGTAACAGCTGTGAAAAACGGTACCTTTTTGACAGGGTAACCCAGCAATGTTGTGTTCCTCACACACACCCTGGGCATGCCAATGGAGATAATGTTGCTGAAGCGCTGGATCTCATGAATCACAGCGTTGGTATAGGGCAGTTCTCTCCGATGCTCATAGCAGATGGTCTGGGAAGGACCCAAAACAGCATCCAGCTCCTTCTGCACTTTCTCTATGGAGAAATATTCATCATTTCAGGTGGGAAAATACATCACCATATTCAAAGATATTTTCCATTTAGAACTACTATGACAGCAACAAAACTAAAACAAAAATATAGGCCAATTTTATAAAGGGAATCAGTGAGGTGTTCCAACAGTTTAAACGTGTAGGAATTCTACTGGGTCTGACACTATTTGATGCTAAATTAAGAAAAGACATTTGCTGCTCAGAATTTTAGAACTAAGCACTGCCTTATGCTTCAATACAAGCAAACTGATTTATCATTGTGTTTTCTTTTGGCGAGGTGCTGTGGGCACTTACAGCCATTTACAACCAATACAGTCAGAGCTGTCTGGAATTCAAGCGAGGTGAATCTGTACATGATAAGCCTAGTTCCTATTAAAAGAACATGGGTCTTATGCAGGACGTGTTAAATGAAGTAATGCCAGCTTCTTCCAAAAAAGAAAAGACACCAATTGCTGGGGACAGACATACTGGTGTCTGTTCATTACAAGAGTCTGGATGAAACATATGACTCAAGAAGCTGGGCATGGATCATCCTGCACACACCCTGCTTTCCCAAGTATGTGCAGGGTGTTATATTTAGATAAGAAAAATTATTTAGGTGAGTCAGAGCTTTCGTAACCTTAATTACAGGGTGATAATAACCATGCAGTAACACGAGATTAAGTATACCTTATTGTCTGACAGCTACACGCTAAGCAATTTTTTCTTATCTTCATCTCTTTCATCCATTTAAATTTCTCTTCTTCTCTGGGTATTTGCACATGTTCTGCTATCTAACAATGGCTTCTCTGTTATCCAGCATAAGAAAGGATTCTCTGTTTTTCATTTAGTGCTCTGTGTCAGTGACTGATATTTAAAAGATAGACTTAAAAATAAACTACTATAATGTACATAGACATAGCAGATAAGCCATCAAATTCTCCTCCCAACTGGAATAATGTTTGCTGCAAGAAACTCAAGTGCACCATAGAGTTAGTTTAACCTCAGATTGAATTGACACTCTGATACCTTGGGCTGAGAAATGGACGAACAGACAAAAAAAAGAAGCTGCCAATTGCCCTTCAGCTGGTTAGCTTTACTCCTCTGACCCACAGAGCACACACAAGAGCAGCGCTCCCTATAGCCCCCAGCACTCCTACTGGATCAACACAAAACCAAACTGAGATTCCCAAAAAGTGGCATCCCTGCTATCACACATCAGTTTATGGTGTATTATTTTCAGCCATCACTCACGTTTACTGCTCTCTAAGACAGAACCCAAGTCAAGATCCATTAAAACGTGACGTCTGTGCTGTCCTATTGCATCAGAGATATATGTGATCCACTTCCTCTTACCTTGGACATCTGGATAGGCCACCATACAGAGCAGGCCCCAGTTCAAAGTAGTGCTTGTTGTCTCTGATCCACCCAAGAAGAGGTCATTTATAGAATAAACCATGTTTTCTTCATTGTATGTAGACTTGGGTTCATTTCCAGACTGCAAAAAGAAAAAAATAGAGGTTTATTATGTATATGCCAAAATCATGAAGGAACATTGTTACATTTTTGGAGAATTCATTACCAACATTTAGGGAGGATATACCTTCTTTTGCCAATGGAGCAGTATGGAAAGTGGGAAGGATATTTTTCTCTATTGCAATATCATATCTTTTAATATTCCCCCTACATGTCTACTACAGACAGCTCTATTTTTTTTAATAAGCAAACTTGGATGATTTCCACCCAGCAGCATCCCAGAGGAGCTCACTAAAACAATTTCTGGTCCACCAGTGTTCAGGTTTTCATAAATCTTAAAACAGTACTGAAAGACTTAAGAAATACTTAAATGTTTTGGAAGGCCAGATATGTTAAAGGTGTGAAAATAAAGCAAGAGGATCCAAGGAACTAAATGTTATGCTGACATCCACCGTGGACTATATATACGAATATATAGAACATTGCACTCTGACTCTCCAATCCCTTTCCAGCTCTCTTGTGGTCTTCTAAATTCAGCTTTCTTTCACTTAGGCCACAAATAAGTCCTTAACTGAGAAAAACTGCAGCACATTAACTGCTCTTTAATGAAAGAATTGCAAGACCGTGTGGCATATCAATAAGGTGTTCAGGAACTGTGTAGTTGTGGCACTTGAGAACAGGGTTTGGTGGGCATGGCGGGGATGGGCTGCTGGTTGGACTTGGTGATCTTGGAGGCTTTTTCCAACCTCAATGTTCTAGGATTCTAGGATTTAGCAAGTCTCAGGTTACTGGATTTACAATGAGATGTCCGTGATGGGTAAGAAATGGTGATAAAAAGGCAAAAGAATGGATGATTTAACATCTTTCACTTAACAACCCATTAGTGTATGACCAAGCAGAACACACACTTACTTTTTCAATGTGAGCTAGATAAAAGTCAATGAAATCCTGCGGTTCATCTGGTATCTCTCTCTCCTTGTGCTTTCTGATCTCCCTCCTTGTAAAAGAGCTCAGAATGTCATAGCAAGACAATGCTTTCTTATGAGGACCAGGGAGACGGCACATCAGCCAGGGGAAGATTTCATACAGCTGCGGGAGTGACATACAAGAGGTACCACAAAGTCTCCATCACTATGAAATGCACTTAGACCTACTTTAAAAAGAAGTTAATATCAATATTAGCACATGGAGATTTTTTTCATGATTAATAAAGTATTCTGGGGATGAGTACATTCATGTTTTCGAGCTGTGAAACGGTATACAGCATAATTTCCAGCTGCGTTAATGGTGAGACTCAGAGTTGCACGGACCTTCAAGCTCAGTCAAAATCCAAATTAGAGCGATTATCATTAGAAAGAACTGTAGCCATTTAGTCAATTATTGAACCTGTCTTCAGTTAGAATGAACTGTACTCGGGCATTTTAAAAGCTAGACCCTGCCCTCCAGTGGAGAATGCCAGGAAATGAAGAAGCAAAGGCATTGCAAACTGTCCTCACCAGGGCGGTAAAGGCAGTTGGTGAACCCCCAAAAAGGCCACCTAGCAAAGGCTGGTGTACAAACTGGGTAGGTCCTCAAAGCACTCTGTACTGAAAGACCTCTGAAAGAGTCCTCAATAAAACCTGAAACAACTTCTACACAGATTTCTCTGTCTTTCTCTTACTGAGCTCATCTTGTATTCTGCTAATTACCCCTGGCTAAATTAGAGAGACTACACTAAATTAGCGAGACTAAATTAGAGAGATTGTGTCTATATTTGGGGTGGTGAATCGCATTTTCAGACCTGACATTCAGCATTTATCACGATGCCCTATGCAGGCCATTTGTTGAGCAACTGACTACCAAACACAACCCAGGAGCATTCCATCAGCTCATGCCTTGCTGCAAAGACCTAAGAGTAAACTACTTATTGTGAGGCAATGAGCACAAGCGACGAAGGCTGGTATGTAGTGCATTACCA
Source organism: Lagopus leucura (assembly GCF_019238085.1). Classification (NCBI taxonomy): domain Eukaryota; kingdom Metazoa; phylum Chordata; class Aves; order Galliformes; family Phasianidae; genus Lagopus; species Lagopus leucura. The sequence continues at coordinate 183,996 of NW_024962274.1, read as the reverse complement.
TCCCATCTGAAGACAGTGTGGTGCCCAGTAGAGCTGCGTGGGACATTGCTCACCCATTTGAAACTGTTATGCCCAGCAGCCACCTCTCAAATCTGCATTTCCCACTTTCTGTGTTATTCAGCCAAAGACAACACATCATTTACTCACATGGTGAAGAAGGCTGCCTCCAAATTTGAAGATATGCTCTGTGGCTCTGATCAGTTCATGGAAGGTTTCATCCCCTCTGGAGAAGCGATGTCCGTAAACAACAGCACAAATTACATTGGAGACGGAATGAATGAGAGGGTAATAAGGATCCAGAGGTTTCTCTGCAACCACAACAATAAACATCACCCTGAATGTCTTGTATTTTGCTTCATAGGTTACCTAAAGAACTTTCAAGCAAGCACTGCATTTCACAATTAGCAACCCTTTTACAAAATTGTAATCATTATCACTTAAGTTGGAAGAGACCCTAAAGGCCACCTGGCCCAAGTCCCTGCACTGAACAGGGACAGCTACAACTCCATCAGGGGCTCAGAGCCCCATTCAGCCTGACCTTGGGTCTCCAGAGATACCACCTCTCAGGGCAACCTGTAACAGTGCCTCATCACCTTATTGTAAAAAACTTCCTTATAGCCAGCCTGAAACTCTCCTCTTTTGGTTTGAAACCATTTTGCCTCACCCTATCACAGCAGACCTTGCTGGAGTGTCCATCCCCCTCTTTCTCATAGCCCTTTTTATATACTAAAAAGCTGCCATCCATATCCTACTGATTTTCTACAGCCAAGGTGCAATCAGTAAGAAAATTAATAAGAAAATAATTTCACAGCTCCAGAAAAAAAGAGTGTGAACAAATGTATTTATGCCTGTACTGATGCAGCTGCCCAACATCCAAGGCACAAGGTTTGGTCACTTATTGTTCTGAGCTTCAGGAGTCATCTTCTTTTCTTGCACGTGGCCACAACTCCATCTTTCCTAGTTCTTAAGTCAAGAGACTGGGTTGGATTTAATTACTTCTAATTGACACAATGCTAGCCACAGCATGTCCTGGTTTACTGTGCTTTGCATAATGATCAGTATTGGGAAATTCAACACAAAAGCTGCTAACTGGGTTGATCAGGATAAAATGTTGTAATGAAAACAAAATTGTACTAACTGCCTCACAGAGTGCATGCAAATTGTGCTGCAGTGTTTAATTCTGAGCCTCCCACTGGGTCTGAAAAAGCACAGGACTGGGTTCTTTGTGTTTCCAATCCATTCTACATCGATGCAGTACGACTCACGGAACAGAAGATTTTGTGTGATACACTAAAGACATCAGACCAATGACAGAAATGAATTGGTATTTGTCACAGGGATACCTTTCAAATTTGCAAAGAATTCCAGCAGGTGCTGGGCCTCTTCTTGCACTCGTTGTTCCAGACCTCTCTTCCCCAGGCCCAGGTTGCGGAGAGTCTTCAGTGCAAACCTCCTCTGCTGCTTCCATGTGTGACCGGTGGCCAACATAATCCCTGAGTCCGTGAAAGAAAGAATTCTTTATCATGCTAACATCTACTACAGACTAAGGCATTCTTTCACCTGAAAGAACACTCTCATTCCTAAATATCAGTGTTGCTGCAAGTGGAGATGTAGAAGCCTTTTTTTGCAGGACGATTGCAGCTGTTTGAGACCTCAATGTATTACGATTACGATAGGCAAAGCCCTAAACAAATTTACAGACATACACCTATAATGCATTTTTTGTGCCAAATAAGAAAAACATTGAGCTGTGAAGTGGCTTAACTACAAACTTCATCGATGCTGAATCAAACTCAGATTGCTTAGCCAGGCTAGCTTCAGGCCTGAGATAATAATGATGGGAAGAAGAAAATCAGGAGCTTGGGTTGGGGAGCGTGGAACCTATAGTGAGGTTGGAGGGTGTCATCCCTCGTAGATAAACCCTGCCATGGTGGTGCTGTTAGGGGTGGGTACCAGCTACAAAAGAGTTGCAATTGTAAAGATAATAAAAAGTTTCTGTGCAAAAAATCATCACACCTTTTCCTTTGGCCATAGCTCTGAAGAAAGGAGACACCAGCCTCCCAGACACATCTTCGGGATGTGTGGTCATACCATCCTTCACTGCTTGGAATCCATTCAGCACGATCACTGGGGCCCATCCAAACCACAAGGTGAACACGTTGCCATAAGTTTTTGCCAACTGTAGATGGGAGAGAAGCCAGCAAAGCACAGCTGAAATCCCACGCACCACAAACAAACAGAAGATGAACCTGTTTTTATGCTAATTACAGGACCAGCCCTAACCTGGAATGATGTTCTGCATCTTCTCCATGATACTACAATTATCAGTGAGAAGGTATGAATGTCTTTTCCAGCATTCACTTCTGGAAACAGCTGAGTCTGCCAGCTATTCAGAGCCACAGGTTTATGCCAACAGATATCAAGTGGATTTTATTTGTATGCAAACCAAGGCTCAGTTCACGGGAGTCTCATCGTCTGCTGTTCACATGATAGAGGATATTTTCCATCCAAAAGACATTTTCCAGAATGTATATCAAGAGGGATTCCTCCATTAACAGAGGTTTTGAGGCTCTTTGTAGACCCCATCGATACCACAAGCACATGCACACACGGCAGATCTTCAGTGTCTGTTTACCGGTGAAGTTAGAGAACAATGCTCAGAGAGCGAAAACCTCGTGCTGTGAAAGTCACTCTTTAAAGTGCATTTCTGTTCCCTGACTTCAAATCTGATATGTTCTCCCCAGAGGTGTTTATCCTAAAGGATATTAAGTTTCACACGAGTTTGTCAAACTCAGGGTTAAAAGGGGAGAGGTTGAAGCGTTGGTTTTCACACACACATAACACGAGAAACAGCAAATTACAAAGACTTCTAAGATGTTAGGATTATCTGAAAGTAAATACCTTCATGAGGCAGTCACGATTGATCTGGAAGTTCAGCTGCAGCAAGGTGCCAAGAACGGGGAGAGGGATCGGTCCAGGAGGAAGGCATCTCCGTGCTCGTTGCAACTTTAAAAACTGCATAACCAAAAGGAAGACCACCAGTGCTATCATAACTTGATTTATGGACAACATTGCTGCTGCTTTTACTGGATTCTCGTTATTGAAAACAGCCTATTGAAGCTATGAAGGCTGGTTGCTCAACCAGTTGTTTTTTTTTCGTAAGAGTTTAAATTTCACATAATAACTATTTATTCCACGCCCCTAACCCTCCCTCCTCATTATCAACCACTCTGTTCCTGACCCACCCATCACATTTTCATGATGAAGCCTGTTTAGGTGCATGTCCTTCTCCTCTTCATTCAGATTTCAGTTATCAAATACGGATCATGGGTTTTGTAGGAACTTAGCTGTGTCCGAGATTCGTAACCCATGGCCAAGATTCTCCAGGCACTCTAAATACACATCTCCATATGCAAGCTCTCCAGCTAATCTTCTGAGTCAGTTGTGGATGCGTGTGCTCCTACAAATACTTCATGAATGCTTTTAGGAAAGCAATAACCGTACAAACAAATTAAGCATGCAGATGTAAGTGGATACTAAATCTTGGAGTTTCTGAAATGTTTTGTATGTGTTTTATTTATACCTACATTCAGGGGAGCAACTGATTAAGGGTAATGGCAAGGCTGATAAAAGTTAAAAGCCCACATTTGTCATAAAATAGAGATACCAGTATACTGGCATCTTATGCTCAACATGCATAGTTAACTCATTAGGAATCTTGAGCTACAACCAGAGCTAAAAGCCTCTCTTTGAGAACCAGTTAGAACACGCATGTGCCACACTTGGCAAGTGGAGAATAAAGGCTGTGTGAAGCAAAGTCCTTTGCCAAGACTCAACATACGCAGGAAGTATAAAGCTGTTTCCAGGAGGGCTTTATAGGCTTGCAATCCCACCATGAAACTGCAAGACTTGTGCTTCAGCTTGCTTCTTACAGCAGCATTTTCTTTGGGATAAAATTGGCATCATGGGATTTGTGGCTCTGGGACATGCAATGAGCGTACCCAGAACAAATGGCCTGGAGGCTGCCAGCCCACAATTCCCAGACTTCTGCATCAGTTAGCCTCCAACCACATTGCTTCATTAGTATTAAAGCATAATGTAGGAATGCGTATTAACCAAGGAAGGGCTGTTTCTGTGCTTCTACAAAAGCTTTATTTGTTTGTAATAACAAGCTTATTTTGCAAGGCACTCGTTTCTAATTTAACTCTCTCAAGCATACTTTTTACTCCAGGCTCAAGGACTACCTTTGTTTCAGCATCTTGGGATTTTCCACTGTGAATCTCTGAAACATTAGGAAATGTATTCCACTAGGATGATCCAGCTCCTTAGGCTGCAGGCATCAAACAATAAAAATCATCAGTAAAAACTGCATGGTTTAGTGGGCAATACTGGTGGTAGGTGGATGGTTGGACTCGGTGATATTAGAGGTCTTTTCCAACCTGAACAACTCTGGGATTCTATGATCAGTGGTCGTAGGTCAAGCGGTGCCCAATCCAAGTTTTAGAAGCCTTTCAGAGGAATCCAGGCATGGCAGCCAAAACCCTCCTGGCACCACCGATCTCCTCAATGATCTCAGCGATGAAGAGTAGCTGTAGGGCCTTGATCCAACACCAGGACATGGAAGATCCTGGGAACATGGGTAAGGATTCAGGAAGAAATAAACAAGGGTTGTGTAATTTCTGCTTTGTGTGCAAGAACGGTGATGCTCTGATGCTGATTGCATTCTCAAAAGCTAAATGTATTTTCACAAGAAAGAATTTGGGAATGTTCGGACATAAACTCTATGGGTCACAATAGGAGCCCCACGTCTATCACCTCTTTCATGCCAAGGCTTCAGCAAGCATAGGGAGAGAGAAAGGAAAAGCTGGCATTTACCCATGCTGATATCCACATTATCAGTTTGTTATTTGTTTTTTTTCCCCTAGGCCCTTAGACAACCACTCCTTTCTCAAAGTGGTATTGTTTTGCTGCTCCAAGAGAAAGCCCCAGGCTGCTTTCTCCAACATTGTTATTATTCCTCTGTCACTTCTGCTTGTGGGAGTGAGGAGGCTGCAATTCATGCTGCCATTATTTAGTCTTTGGCTTAATGCAGACAAAGCTCTGTTGTTAGGGAACATAACTACAGCTACTCTGCAGGTAATTTAAGGAACTGTATAAGAATATGGCAAGACAAACAACTCTGTAAGGTAGGAAGGCAGTAAAAGCAGAAAGAGGATATGGGACAAGCAGAAATATAGAAGACACCAGAAGGAGGAATATACAAAGACAAATATATCCATCCAACAGATGGGAGAGAGATAAGGGAAAAGATTTCAGTGAAGAGAGAATATCAGACAGCAGAGGGTTGGAAGGCATCCAAAGAAAAGCTTACAGGAGATGGAGGGCAGTGTGTGTGGAAGAAAATTAATGGAGGTGTGTGCAAGAGAGTTGAAAACATGGCTGTAAGAAAGCAGATTGGATGGAAAAGGCCTGAACTGGTAGGCAGCTGCATTAGGAGACAGAAAAAAACAGGATTTCCTTTGTAGGCACAACGCACAGCTTGCATAGCAAGCATATTCAACGCTGAATTTCACACTCTGAAATATTTTCCCCTAGAGAGCCTAAGTAGGCACTTACCATGGATTACTACAGTGTAAGAGAATGCAGATATGTTTTTATCTCATATCAGGTAGCTCTGCAGGATTACCTTCCAGCTTACATAGGAATAGTTTGTAATCTACTCACATCCATAAGGCTCAAACATCCTAGGCACGCTGAAGGGAATAGGAAAAGAAAACCTCATTAATTCTCATAGATTCACAGAACATCTGAAGTTGGAAGGAACCCACAGGTTCATCGAGTCCAATTCTCTCATGACCCCTAACAATTTGCCTGGAGGCTGGGCTCAAGGCTATGCTTTTAGCCCTTTGTAGTAGCCCTTCTAGAACAGTGGGAGTGAGCTTGTTCTTTCTACCGTCCTTGAAATAAGAGATGCCTTCTGGTTGAAGAACAGCCAAGGGACAGCTTGACACTCAAGCACAAAAACAAAGAGCAAAAAAAAAAGGGATAAATGAGAAACTGGGGAAGGTTGCATGGACTGCAAATGGCACTATCTGCTATCCAGTGTATAGAACTCACCCCTCATATGCTGGCATACAGTAACCACCTTCTATGTCCCACTAGAAAAACACTTCCAATCCTCTCTAAAAAAATCCCTTGTTAAATGTCAATAGCTGAGCAAAAATCTGAATATATATATTTACCAAGTACTTAAGTACAATGATCAGAAAGAGCTTCAAGAAATCTTAAGCAGTGGCAAATCTTCTATTGGCAGTGATATGCTAATTTGTGCTGATAGATGTCAAGTCAGCTAACTGTGATAAAGAATCCATTAAAGAACTGAAAAGAATAAATGAAGCTGAATAAATAATTGAAGGATCTGGAGTGAGCAGCACCAGATGACTACTGATCACGAAAAATACATGTTCTCATGTTGCTGTCAGCCACTGTGTTCATAAAAGCAAAATGATTTGTCAACACTTAATGTCTGCTTGCTGCTGCTCATCTTCCAGTCCTTGCTCCTGGCCTTCGATATGAAAAGTTTCCACACCTGGCTGATGAATCCATTACTCCATTACTCTACTTCTATCCCATTGGGCAGAATTACTCCTGCTTTAGCAAGTGAAATGCTCAACTCTCTTGACACCTGGTTGCACAACAGCTGACCTGATCATAGGATTCTGTGATAAGGAAATCATAGAATCATTAGCATGGAAAAGATCTCCAAGATCATCTATCCCATCACCAGTACTGCCCATTAACCCATGTCCCTTTGTGCCCCATCACCAGTGCTGCCC
>NW_024962274.1:0-177150 GCF_019238085.1 Lagopus leucura | reverse complement strand
CTGCCCATTAACCCATGTCCCTTTGTGCCCCATCACCAGTGCTGCCCATTAACCCATGTCCCTTTGTGCCCCATCACCAGTGCTGCTCCTCCGTTCACCAATATCTGGGGACAGACTAAAAGACCTCTACACCCATCACCACAAGTGCAACTGTGGTTTATGAGAAAGAACACACAGTTATTTGACCACAATGCTTCTAATTTATAGACCTCATTCAAGTTCTTTCTCTCTTGACGCTGTTCTAATAAATAAGACCCAATTCTGATTCTTCCCTTTGTATCTTTATTCACTACACACTGGGACAAATACACCAAGCGTTGATAACAAGAACAAAGTACTGACTTTACAGGATGCAACTGTCCAAAAAGCATTTTTCAGTGTAATAATTGACCAAATCAAAAGGAAGGCAAAAATCTTAAGACACAGTAAGTGGAATCCACGTGCAGAATCACGCAGACTGAATCTGTATGGCACTGTTTCCTACCGAGGAATGGCACAGAGCTGGTGTGGAGGTGGCTTCATTGTAGTTGAAAAAACAAACTTGGTGTTGACTTCTTTCACTCCGTCTGGCAGGGTGAAGGTGAACGCCTGCATCAGGGTGCAGAAGATGATGAAAAGCTCCAGCCTTGCCAGCAGTTCCCCCATGCATGCACGGTGCCCTGGGATAAGAGAGAGAAGGCAAAGGATTTCTATCAAAACCTTCTATCTATCTTTCAAGCTCTGGGCTTATTAGCATTATGAATTTTTCTGCTATTGTTGTGATAACTGGGTCTCTGCTACAAGAGAAGCCAGATCTTTTCCAAGAAAAAGGCCTCCCATCCCTTCTCTTTCAATCTTTCCCAGTTGCAATTGGGCTTTTCTCCTCCTGGAGTTGTTAAAGACATTGGAATGTATTTCTATACCTCTTTGTAGGTGCCTCCACAGTTCACACTGAGGAGCAAGTGGATCTTTAGTTACTGTCACATCAGTCAGTCCCTGCTCAGTGCATTTACCTATTGAGAATGGTAAGAATGCTTCTCTGTGTACAAAGTTTCCATCTTTATCAAGGAAGTGTCCCGGGTTGAACTGATCAGGTGTTTCCCATTTTTCAGGATCAGACAGAACAGAGTCAATATTGACCAGAACGATGGTGTCCTGAAAAAAAGAGTTCATCTGTTAAAGTGCATTGGTTTTACTTTTCCTATTGCTATTGCATTCTTGGCTTTTCAGCAACAGAATGAGTAACAGCTAAATTTTCCTCTTTGTTACGCTGTCATTTCTGCAGTGCCGTCGTTGCTTTGAGCAGATCCATAAAGAAGGGATGAAAATGCAACCAAAGGAAAGGAACTGATGGGAGAACGTCAAGAGCCAGCCCTAATGCAACTTATGGCTACAAAGCTTGAAAATGTTTCAGATTCAGATTATGAAGACACTGCATTTAGAATCTTGCAGTGTGAAAATAATTTCGTATTTCCAAGGTTTTCAAGTAGAAAACGTGCAGCGTGTTTGTTGAGTACCTTTGGAATGGGAAATCCCAGCAGCTCCGTGTCCTTCACAGTATATCTGGGAAGTGCAATTAAGACAATATTACTGTATCGTTGGATTTCATGAATTACAGCATTTGTGTACGGCAAGTTTTTTCTGTCTGTGTAGCAAATTAAACGGGAACTGCCCAGGACCGCATCCAGCTCCTGATGGACTTTCTCTGGAATGAAACAGTCAGCTTTAAATGCACAATAATATGTAAACCCTACAGTCACCCTTTCTCCTCTTTTTTTATGGTTATAATTATACCCACTGGATTTTTTTTACAGTTATGATTATATCCAGTAAGGTGAAAAACATATTAAAAAGGAAAAAAAATCAACTTCCCACGTGGATCAGCTAAATGAAATAATAATCCCTTATAAAGAGACTGGTTTAGAAACTGGGCAAGGTTCAGTCTTCACTCAGAATCATACAGGAATGAATTGAAAAGGCAATTTCTGCTCTGAAATGGCCTGATTAATACCACAGCCTTGATTATTGGAATTAGATTGATTCTGTGCATCAGGAAACTCATAGAAGCTGGCAGACCTGGTTGTGAGCATTCAGCACATGCACTCCAGTCTCAAATTTAGGTCTTTTGAAGGGCCATTAGTTAATGACTGTGGGAAGTCCCTTCTCTTTATTACCTCTGTTTTCTCCCGCCAGTCTCCTTTTGCTGGAAAGTACTCAGGAGCAAATGGAACAGCAGGAGCCACAAATCAAAGACCCATCAAGTGCTCATAGGAAGTCTGACCAATCGTAAGTGGAGGGGCAGGGGGCAAAAAACCTCATCCTAGAGCGGATCAGATGGATCACACCCTGAATTCTGAGATCTCCTAGAAATGAAGCCTGAAAGGATTCTTTGTGAAAACTGTGGCACTGAGGGACATGGGTTAGTGGGCATGGTGGTGACAGTCAGCCTAGATGGTCCTAGTAATGTTTCCCAACCTTAAGGATTCTGTGTATGAAGAAACAGATGCATGCAGTTCACCTGATTCACGCTCTACACATTTGCTTCTCTGCTGTTCTTTAATTGGCTCTGCTACTATTTGAATGTGTGTGATTTCTAAGAAGCAGCAAAACTGTGTGTGCTTACCTTGAACATCAGGATAAGCCACCATGTAAAGCAATGCCCAACGCAAAGTGGTGGCTGTTGTTTCTGTGCCAGCCAGGAAAAGGTCAAAAACATTCTGTGTCAAATTGGCCTTGTCATATGTAGCACCAACATCTTCTTTGGACTGCATACATGAAAGGCAAAGAGCAAGTTAAGATACAAAAAGAGAAGCAAAGCACCTTCTTGTATCACAGAAATGTTCACTCATACTACCCAAAGTGGCAAAAAATGAAACAAAAACCTGAAGGGCTAGGAAAAAAAAACCTTATTGAATAATACGAAGACATTTTCTAATATTCCACAGTGTATTTGCAAATTTACCCTGCCTCTGTGCTCATGCTGTTTGCCAACCATGACAAATTTATGCATTCACTCATGCTTTCCACTCTTGCTGCAAATCCCTCTACAGTTTGTGTTCTTAACCTAGAGAATAACAGAGCTACAGAGCTTAATAGCAGCTCTATTACTGTGCTTACAAGAAATCTACCTGCAAACCTACTCACATTACTACTTCCTCCTCCTCCTCCCATCCCACAGTCTCAGCTTTTGGGTTTTTTTTTTCTCTAATTCATCCAACTATAAGCTTTTCTAGGCAGAGATTTTATATTTCCTTAACTGCTATTAAACACCATAATAATTAAAGGAATACTTAAAATCCCCATTTGTCAGTGGAGCCTAAGAGAAGCTGCTAGACACTCACTTTAGCCATCTGATCCAAATAGTAACCAATAAAATCTTGATTTCCATCTGTTTTTCCTTTGTGGCTTTCAATTTCCTCTTCTAATAGAGCCCTCATAGTACGTATACTGGCCAAAGCCTTCTTACACCGTGTTAGAAAACAGGTTGCAATCCAGGGAAGTCGATCGTGGACCTGTAAAAGAGGTAATTTAGATTTGTGGTGTTACTGACATCAGCATACTAAATTCGAATCCTAATATAGGACTGTAGGTAGTGGAAGAAGGGAATGAAAGACTCCAATGACTGTATCTTCATCACTGCCTCAAAAGGATATTGCCTACCTGGTAACGTATTAAAGGTTTTCTTAGTCCTTATTTTGGGATAAAAAAACGTAAGGATTTTTAATTTCTCATTTATTTTTAACCAGAAGTACCAAATTGATCCTCAGATTAGCTAAGAACTGAGTTATGGTTGCTTTCAGTTAGTGAGAGATGGTAAAAAATCATGCAAGGTGCAAAGCCTGCCAAGTTCCAGCCATGTACATTGGTAACATGACTTCTTGCCCATATTCAGCATTGTGGGTCCCATCTGTAAATGGTTAATGGTACAACTGCCCTGGTTTCAGGCTGTCTGTCCCACTGCTTTCACAGCTGGAGTCACAACTTCACGCAGAATCACAACAGCAAATTGTTCTGTCCACTGAACCAGACGTTACAGTGGGAGCTGCTGCCATCAGTGGGCCAAACATCAGTTTGGAACGGGCCGTCTGGAAGTACATTCCAATGTGTGCTTCAATACCTCTAGGTGCACCAGCATTCATTTTTGTCACAAAACCAGCCAGGTGCCTTTGCATTATCTGTGTATAAAATTATATAAAAAATCATTATCCTCACATAAAATGAGATGCTGTTTGTAAATGCTGATATATCGTCCACAGCTTCAACCAAGCGGAGAAATCTTTTGTCTTCTATGGAGAAGCGGTGTCCCAAAATCAGAGCAGAAATTACATTGGAGACAGCATGAGTAACAGGCACAGTGGGGTCCACAGGTTTTCCTGTGAACACAGCGAGCAGTTTCACCATTAACACCAATTCTGCTTTTTCCCACTGAGCAGAAAGCTGGAGAAATACAACCATTGAGTCATTAGGGTTGGAAAAGACCTCCAAGATCACCAAGTCCAACCCCAACCCATCCCCACCGTGCCCTCAGTGCCACATCCCCACGGTTCTTGAACTCCAAATAACATTTTACCAAATCCACTTCATGCTGTTACATTATAAGATGGAAAATTGCAATTTGTCAGCAAAATATATGAGTAAAAATAACTTCAGACAGCCAAAACATTGCTGCTGATTAAATAAAACAGCGAGATGGACAGAGGAAATGGAATTTATAGTGGTAATAAGGAAAACATACCCCTTCCAGAGAGCCTTGGCATCCTGTTTGGCAGTAATTGGTAGTAAAAAAGGGTAGAGGCACGTACCTTTGGTGTTCCGCAGGTACTGAACCAGGTGACGGGCTTCCTCCTGGATTTGACACTCCTGGCTTTGTTTCCCTACTCCTAATTTCCTCATTGTTAGGAGCCCAAAGCGCCGCTGTTGCTTCCAGAGATGACCATTAGAGAACATAACTCCTAGGACCATAATGAATTAATGCTTTATGGATGAATGAATTGAAACTGTTCATGTTTCAAAGATGTTTCCCCGTCATGCTAATCTTTCTCAGTTTTTGCCAGCAGATCTGTAGCATTCCTCTTTCCCTTTCCTTCCTCCTTCCTTCCAGTCTTGCCATTTATATCCCATATAGAAACTCCTGCCACAGCTGCATTCTGCCATTGTTGTTACAAGAGAACCCAAACAGAGACGTTTCATAAAACCTCATGGAAATATTAACCTATATTCCACGTACATTAGGCACTGTTTCCAAAACCACGGTTAGAATTTATCAGAAGGCTCTGTGAAGATAATAGTTACCATTTCCATTAGTCAAAAACTTGAAGGCTCTGCTTAATGGCCTCCCAGCAACCTCTTCAGCATGGGCAGTCATCCCCTCCTTCACTGCCTGGTACCCTTGTAGAACAACTACAGGTACGCTCGTAAGCCATAAGGTGAAAATCTTGCCATACGTGCTGGCCATCTGTAGAACAAGAGTGTCACAACAACACAATGAAAACTGGCATACTAAAATCCAGCAAGGTCAGGCTGGACGGGGCCCTGATCACCTGATGGAGCTGTGGGTGTCCCTGTTCATTGCAGGGAGCTGGACAGGTTGGACTTTAAGCATCCCTTCCAACTCAAACGGTTCTATGACTCCATGATTCTACATTTAACTGGTCCCCACTGATTTGCACATTCATACAGTTGAGAATAAATCTCTTTCCAGCATTGAGAAAAAAAGAAAAACTTGCCTTCATTCTTCAGCCAGCTGATGAGTCCACCAATGTGCTGCCTGAACATACATACCTGGTTAAGGATGTCATGGTGAATTTGGAACTTCATCTGCAGCAGATTCCCAAAGAGGGGGAGTGGAGCTGGTCCAGGAGGAAGCTGTCTTCGCTTCCGTTGCATTCCCAGGAACTGCATGAGCAGAAGAGAGGCTGCCAAACATACAAGCACTACACTCACTGTTAACATTTCCCTTCTGATTTACACGGTGAGCTTGTCTCTGAAAAACTGCTACGTAAAGAGAGGGCAGATCCATTTATCTTGTTCTGCTGGTACCTCCCCAAGAAGAAAATGTGCAGACTTCTGTTCTTCCTTCTTTATCACTTTCCTTTACCTTCTGATCCCAGAGAATTACACGTTGCTTTCATGCACGTGGCATTGCTCCATTACATTACAGCCACAAATCCAGCAAGTGTTGGTCCTTCAAGGGATACCAAATGCAGCTAATTACACACTGAGACCACGTAACAAAAATCCCTGCTAAAGCTGCTGGTTTCATCAGGGACCTCTTGCAAGAGCAGAGAAAACCAACAGAGCTTTCTGGGGTGCTGCACAGGTAGGTGAGGCTGTGAGGTTGTGGTGATCAAGCAGAACAAGGAATTTCTTCAGCCACTGCCTCCAGCAGAAATAAAGAAGACATCTTCACGAGCCTCTTTCACAAGTGCCCTCCTGCAATCAAGCAGCTCCACTGGGGAGCTGTGCTTTGCTGCTCCTTCATGCAGAGGAGGCCACAAGGACAGTGCAGCTTGGTGCTGCTTCAGCATTCTCCCAGGAGCAGCGCCAGCTTAAAGTCAAGCTCACCTGGCTCCAGCTGGGGCACGTGGCACTCTGGAGGTCACCCAGATGGCTTAGCTGCACACTTGCCAACCTTATCCACTTCAGAGACAACTTGGAGTTCCTTTCTTGTAGCATTGTCATTTTCTCTGTCTCAAACGACTCCCGCCTCTAAAAGCAGCATTACCCAAAGTCTTCTCATGTGGAGGAAGTCGTGATGGAAGCAGCTGTGCTGGGAGGACACCCCAAACAGAACGGCTGTCCTTCGCCAGTTTTCTCTGCAAAGAACACAGCGTGCAATTTCCTGGGTGTTGCTGACTCTGCATTGCTCTGGCGTTTGATCAGAACTGGACTCAGGGCTCCAGGCATGGCCTCACCAGTGCTGAACAGTAGGGAAGGATCACTTACCTTGACCTGCTGGCAACACTGTGACCCCTGTGGGACTTTGCTAGTCACTGGCCCCCACCCAGACCTCACATCACTGAGCATCACCCCCTGAGCCCCGTCATTAAACCAGTTCTCTGTTCACTCCTCTGTCTGCCCATCCAACCTGTAGCTCGACAATTTATCAATGGCAATCTTATATGGGACAGCATCAGTGTCCTTACTGAGGTGCCACATTCACTGCTGTCTCCCTGTCCATCATGCTGATCGTTTCACTGCAGAGATTCATCCCATTGGCCAAGCACAACTTTCCTTTGGAAGCATTAGCCTTCATCAACAAACGAAATTGAGAAATTCAAATTGGTAAATTGAGAAATATCATAATAATACAATAAGAATACAAGCAAAGTAAAAATGCCAAACTAGTCATTATTAAAGATTATGGTGTTACTGAAAATACCAGGGTGGGTGGGTAGAACATACATAAAAAAATAGATTTGTGTGCTGACCAGCTCAAAGCTGCCTGTAAGCCTTTTTGAAATACTGAGATTAAATGTTTATGAAAGCCATTTGCTACTTGCCACTATGTACTTTCGTAAAGTTAAGACTGTTCCCTTGTGCTTCAGGTTGTCACAATTGTTTGGACATTGATTTGCACAAGTCAAGAACACGCTTAAAATTTTTGGCTTCGTTCTGTTGGTTTAGGGTGAGAAAGACTTTTGCTTCCATGCTGACCTTGCTGCATTGTTGCAATCACTTCTGTAGACAGAATCATGCTGACTGAGATCCATTTGTTCATGATTTGGGGGATGTGGTACCATCATGTTGGCAGAAAGGCTCTAGAAGAGCACACAGTTGAGGAAGATCCTGGACAGGACAGAAGCGGCAGGAAGATTTGTTATGAGCTCTCACAATGGGATCAAACTGCAGTGCTGACCTGCTTCTGCAGTAAGAATGACAGATATTACAGCCACAATTTGGGAACCACAAGTCTGGGTATCAGCGGAGAAAAGTACTGGGTATTTTAACAATGATATGAAACCTCCATAGCACTTGGGATGGAAATTAGGAACAAACTGCCTAATATATCACATGCAGCAGCTGAGAAACATGCAAGCACAAAATATTCCTTACTCAAGTTTGTTGCAAAACAGCAACCATCACAGGTTGAGGATCTATTTAAAAACACAAAGTTAAATTGCACAAATTACTGCTAAGTGAAAGGTTCCTCCAGTGCCAGCAAGCTTACTGCTTGGTCTTTATCTAGCGCATTTCCTTTTGCCCACTGGAGTTTTGACTTCCTCCTTTTCATAGAATAGTTGGGTCATCCAGTTCCAAGCCTTTGCTGCAGGCTGGTTGCTGCCCACCACATCAAGCTGCCTGAACTGACCTTGAACACCTCTGCAACTTCTCTGGGCAACCTGTGCAGAGCCTCACCACTCTCTGAGTAAACAGTTTCTTCCTAACATCCAACCTAAATCTCCCCTCTTCTGGCTTATAGCCATTAGCTCAGCTACTGGAAAGCCGTGTGCTGTGCTGAGGTCTGCTCTGAGCCTCTGTGCTCATGAAAAGAAGTTTGCCTCTTGAGAAACTACAGCAATATTCCCTGCCCTGTGTAGACACAGCAGCTGGTGCACAGCTCATTCAGAGATTCCTGGACAACTCTTTTCCTCCATGAAACCATCCTAGGGGCTCAGAGCCACCACCTTTGGGAAGCGTTTCTGTATCCCACTCTAGAATTGAGAATCAGAGGACCGTTTGAGTTGGAAGAGACCCTTACATGCCATGTGCTCCAACCCCCTGCTCTGAACAGGGACACCCACAGCTCCATCAGGTGCTCAGAGCCCCATCCAGCCTGACCTTGGGTGGCCACCACCTCTCTGGGCAACCTGTGCCAGTGCCTCATCACCCTCACTCTCATTTTTTTTTTCTTCTATCCAGTCTAAATCTCCTCTCTTTTAGTTTGAAAATATGCATGAATGCATAGAAATGCATGGGAGGCATCCCTCAGGACCTAGCTTTAACGTTTGCTTTCCCGCATTAGGATTCCTATTGAGCCTTGAAGTAAGACCAGACACTAATAATTTTCTGTGTTTATTTCATTTCTAATATATAAGAAAAAGTTTACATAGATTTTCCATATGCCAAGAAAAGGAAAACCAGAATATTTTTCAGGTCCAGCTTCCTAAAAACGTGACACAACAGTTCAGATTCACGCTGAACTTGATCTAGAAATGGGGAATACAATAGGTACAGAAAAGATCAGTACACTTGCAAACCCCTGGGAGTTCCTCTTCCCCAAATCTACCATATGCTGCAACCTAGCGAAGAACTGCACAGAGTTTATATGGGTGAGGTTTCATCGTGCTCCCAAAGACAAAGCTCAGGTTGATCTCCTTATCTCCTTCTGGTGGGGTGAACTTGAATGTCTGCAGCAGGCTGCAGAAGATGATGAAAAGCTCCATCTTGGCCATCACCTCTCCCAGGCACACACGATGACCTGCAGGGGAAGGGGAAATGCAGTCAGTCCCCGGACCAGGCTGGAACCTTACACTTTCTGGCATTACACTCCCTTTGTTTTGCTTTTCTTCCACAAGGAAAATATTACTGCTTCACACTCAGAGTCTAACTCGGTTGGTTATCAGCACACCTACCTGCTGAGAAGGCTAGGAACGCCTCTCGGATCACAAAATTCCCATCCTTGTCCAAGAAATGACCAGGGTTGAACTGGTGAGGGGTCTCCCAATACTCAGGGTCAAAAAGAGTTGAGTCTATGTTTGCCATGATGATGGTACCCTGCAAGGAAAACGCTGTAGGCTCAGTTCTGCCTCTGGATTTCTCAAACATCAAGAACAAAAGGACACAAATGAATTCCACATAGAGTCTGTGGCACTGCTGGGCACATGGTTAGAATAGAACAAGTTTTTTATCGGGAAAAAATGCTTAGTCACAAACTAAGTCCTATTTTGTTGGGGTTTTTATAGTGTTGTTTTGTGTGTTTGTTTCTTCAAAAAATAAAGAAACCTCCATATATCAGCTTCAGACATTTCCCTGCTTTATTCCCTTCATGCCTCCTTTTCCATCCTGTTAGCAAATGCAACAGAATGAAGGGTATGAGGTTATTCACCTTCTTATCCTAAATCGAGCAAAATGATTTTCCCAATTCTGACAAGCTTTGATAGATTTAGAAATGAAAAACAGTGCACCCTGCAAACCGAGCAGCACATTTTAACTCCTAATTGTCAAGGCAAAGGGAGAGCACAGAGCAGTGCTGTGCAGGAAGATGTGGCCAAAGATGACAGACAGGATACCTTCGGAACCTGATAACCCAAAAGGGTTGTATCCTTCACTGCTTGTCTAGGAATGGTGATTAAAATAATGCTGCTAAAGCGGATGATCTCATGAATCACAGCATTTGTGTAAGGCAGTTTCTTCCGATCCTCGTAGTCGATTTGGTGGGAAGAACCCAGAACAGCATCCAGCTCCTTTTGGACTTTCTCTAGGAAGGAAAAAAAAAAAACCAACACAACAACTGTATATGTAGAATTTTGCATGAAATGGCTGCCTTTTCAGTTTCAGATTATTAGCAGTAACAGAAAAAAATAAAATACGTAAATAAATTATACTTCTTATATCCTAAAATGTAAATACAACTATTTAGGTGCTACTCGACTACAATCTGATATTTCCCAAATTTTAAGTTCTGTGGTTAGATCATCAAGCTCAATAGATATATTGATCTTCATAGTTAAAGGAAGGGGAGCAAGTTAATTAAACAAGAATTTCTGAGCAATAGGTTAAACTCAAGCTTGGTTCTAGACTAGCTTGAAAGGGTGATCGTAAAGAAAATAAATAAAATAACTATGTAGAACAGACAATTGATCTTCTTGAAAGACAGAATCACAGAATCACCAAGGCTGGAAAAGGCCTCCAAGATCATCCATCCAACCATCTGCCTCTCACCAGTATTCCCCACTAAACCATGTCCCTCCGTACCACATCCACGCATCTCCATGTCCGTGTCTCTGACTCACCTTGGACGTCTGGATAAGCCACCATGTAGAGCAGTGCCCAACGTAGAGTGGTGGCGGTGGTCTCTGAGCCACCCAGGAAGAGATCAAAAACAGACTGTAACATGTTTTCTTCGTCATAGGTAGAATTTGGGACATTTTTAGTCTACGGGTGTCAATGAGAAAGGTGAAATAATAGCACAGAATCCAGCTAAATATCTACATCTTTAAAATCACCTGTTGCACACCCTGCCCTCAGGATCCCAGAGTACAAAAATAACAAGTGTACTATTTTACACTTCTGAAACAGGTTATTGGCTATTCAAGGTTTGTATTTGAATTCGATAGGGATAGCATCTGTGTCAACTCCAGCACAAATTACTCACTTTCTCCATCTGATCCAGGTAAAAGTCAATGAAATCTTTTGGTTCATCCACTCTGCATCTCTCCCTATGACTTTTGATCTCCTGCCTTATGAAAGAACGAATAAAATTACAGCAAGATTCTATTTTTCGTATGGGTCCTGGGAGGTGCCCTAAAGGCCATGGGAGAACTTCAAATATCTGTGGAGCAAGCATTCAACACAGCTGCTGTAAGTTATACAACACAAGCAAGGCCATACAGAAATACAGTGCAGACATTTTTGGTGATGAGTTACTGAGTCAGTTTCAACCTTGGATTCCTACCTTTGCTGCATAACTCAACTCATATCTGCCCTGTTAATTCATCAACAGAAGAATCCCGTTTTGCAGACAGGTCTGTTTTGCATGCATTAATGGTGATACAGTCGATATTAATATATATTACCTCAATATATAGGAAAAAAAAAACAATCTCTTTTACTCCAGTACAATGAATATCACTTTTCAACTTTCTAATAGCAGTTTCAGAAATGGAATTCAGAAATTTCAACATCCCAAGCACTTTCCTTTCCTGGGAAATTCTAATAAAAACTATTAATATAACGGTTGAACAATGCCACGTCCAAAGCACTTCAAATCCAATTCATATTCATGGTCAGTATTTTTTGTAAAATCAGCATTTAATGTGCACTAAATACTGCAATAACTCTGACAATATATAATGATATAATTATTATGGCGTGAAAATTGTCTAATTACTATTACCCCATAGCGCAATAAATATCGTGTTCAATAGTTAAATAATTTGCATGTTAAATGAGCCATTTTCTCACATAGTAAACGTAGCTGTTCCCAAAAGCCACAATCTCATTGTATGCTTCCATCAGCTGGCGGAAAGTCTCATCCTGCAGGGAGAAACGATGCCCAAACACCACAGCACAGATCACATTGGAGACCACGTGAACGATGGGGAAGGAAGGGTTAACAGCTCTTCCTGCAAACACAGAGAAGCGTTGGTCACAAAAACACCAGCTGCTTTGCTATTCTGAAAGCAAGCTCACAATGAGGTTTTGTCACAGATATCCCCGGTGCTATTTATTTCTGGAGCAAAAATAACCTTTCCCCTCCGTGTTACACAAACTACACGCCGTGTCAAAACCACGACCGCGCTCCCGACCACCTCGGTGCCGTACCATCTGTGCTCCTGAAGAACTCCACCAGGTGCCGGGCCTCGGTTTGTATCCCACGTTCCATCCCTTTATTCCCCATTCCCAGTTTCCGGAGAGTCGCAATTCCAAAACGTCTCTGATCTTTCCAGATGAGACCATTTGAAACCAGGATACCTTCAGCCATCAAGAACCAATTGGATGCCATGTTAGTATTCATGTAACGTTGATACTTGCTTGCAAGCTATGTTTGCCAACATAGTCTTGTCTCCCTACAGATGTTGTGTCACCACTGCAGGAGTGGCAGAGAGCTTTCCTCAGCCGACAGTACGTTCAGTTTTCTACCACCTGGAAATACGATGGTCCCTCGCACTAAGCTGCTCAAAGCCTGGAGACCTTTCTGAGGAGCCCATTGGAGAGGTCTGCAGGTTTCCTGTTCTCGTTCTCCTATGCTTGCACGGATACGAGGCTGGTGGAAACCAGTTTAGCCACTCCTGTTTCAAATACAGAACTCTATCCTCTGTCCACCAAAATTCATCAGCGCCTGATGTAAACAATAGCACAATAAAAACTTCTAAACAAGGACACATTGCACCTGCAGTCTCACTAATGCATGTAAAACCCCAGTGCTGTGGGACATCCCCAAGGGCCACTTCTTGTTCAACAGCTCAGTGCATGCTTTCTCCATTGCAGCCATTGTGTAAACAAGCAACTGAGAGCTTCAAAAATTACTTCAGCCTCTGCTCCTCAAGCTCCAGATGAAGGATTGAAAGGCATCAGATGGATTATTTCAAAGCAAGGCACGAACTTAGACACCAATAATGGATAAATTAGATTAGCAAGTACAAACACTGCTGCTTTGGTAAGATTCTGGAACACACGTGTGATAGTGGGATGGAGGAGACAACTGAGGAATGCTGCAGAATTGCTTTATTTTGTTTCTCATGAGCAAATGGAAAGGGTAAACAGGGAACTAAGAGCTTGTCAGCAGACAAAGTCCTTCAGCAGATGTATGCATCTCACCTTTTCCAGAAGAAAATCTGTTAAACAAGTGGGTCTGTAGCCGCCCAGAAACATCCTCTGAGTTGGTGGTGAGACCATCTTTCACCGCTTTGAAGCCATACAGCACCACGACAGGTTTGTGGCCCAGCCACAGGGTACAGATGTTCCCATAGGTTTTTGCTAGCTGCACATTAGTTGATGCAAAACAAAACAAACAAACCAAAAAACTATTGGAGAAACATCAACCAAACTGCACACACAATGGGGTCTTCTCTTCCCACTTGATGCTACCCTGGGGTTCAGGGAATGAAGAGGGGAAAATGCTTTTGTTCTGTGATGGGAACATTCATGAGAGTAAAGCTGTGGCACTGCCCTGGGATCCCACTATTCACAGCTATGTGAACGGTCAAAAGAACAGCTGCTCTTGCTCTTTTTAACACATAGGGTTGTCTTTGGGATAATAGTGACTGTGGAAATGCTCCTGGCTGGGTATTTACAGCTCACATTAGGTTTCATATGAAAGTTCAGCTGTCCGATGTCAGTTACATTTTTCAACTCATTTCATTTCCTCATCCAAAAAAACTAGAACTACTCAAAATTACACATTTACATACAGAACGTTGGAAAAACAGGTTCAAACATGCTGAAATCCTCCATTTGTCTTTAACCTGAAGACATCATATCCCAACATTCATTTATATCAGGAGCCTGTAGATTTTATTTGACTCCTTTAGGCACTACATTTAACTTCCATGACCCTCTTTCCTCCACTTGAAGTTCTCATAACCAATTACCAGCCTATCGACAGCCATCATCGTTGGTTACAGCTTTTGCTCCTTCTCTCCCATCCACAAACACGTACCTTTTTCAGGCTCCCATGGTCAGCTCTAAAATTTACCCACCACATGCTTCCAATGATGGGAAACGGGATCGGGCCAGGAGGAAACCGGCGACTTCTCCATTGCAGTCTCAGGAACTGCAAACCCAGCAGAAACAAAACCAGGGATAATAGCATCACAGTCACCATGTCACACCTCCAAACTGGTCTGTCACCGAGAAAGCTGTTATTAATCTGTTAAACTGACTCTGTTGTTCTACTTAACACTTCCAAAGAGAATCAATTGTGTCACATTCAAACCTTCTTCCCTACCACATTTCTCCAACAAGAGTGTTTCCACCTCTGAGCATACTTAATACATTGCCATGCTGCAATATGCTAATAGCTGCCATCACATTGACATCCAACCAATGCCAGAAGGCGGGCACTTCATTCTGACTTGCATCTGATATTCAGAAACGTCCCATTGAGCAATTGGTTTGGTTGGAGGTGTCACTCACAGCACTGGCTACGTGCAAGCTGAGAGCTGGGATACTAAACTGGAGATTTTGGCGTGCCTGCCTGTGTGCAGTTTGTTGCTTTTGTTTGTTTTTCCATATTTGTGCATGTTTTTAAAAGAAAAAAAAAAAGACATTTAGTTGTTGAGAGCTTATAGATTTCCCTGCTGTCAAATGTCAACTAGTTCTGAAAATATCTGTGCTCAGTTTCTCAGTACAAAGCCTCTGCGACATCCACGTGCACATCTTCCAAACACACAACTTTCTCTTCCACCGTCCTCCTCAAGTCCTTCTGACAGGTGAAAACATTCTGTTTCCCAGAATAAATCTGTATCGTGAGTGAGTGCACTGGGGATGGGTTGATGGTTGGACCAGATGATCTTGGAGGTCTTTTCCAACCTTAACGATTCTAAGATTCTAATCCTGCTTGAAAAAGGTACTCTGTCACAGAACCACCAAGAGACCTCTCAGATCACTCAGTCCATCCGTCCACGTACTACTGCTGTTTCCCCACTACGTCCCTTAGTGCAAAATCTAAACGTCCCTTGAATGCCTGCATGGACAGTGACTCCACCACCTCCTTGGGCATCCTGTGCCAGTGCATCACCACTCTTTCAGAGAAGAACTTCCATCCGCGTCCGTTCATCCTGATCTGCATCAGATTTCTCACCTGTCCTACAATTCTGATGTTTACAGTGGCGTTACTCATTGACAAATGAATTGTCTCGCAACACAAACATAGAACTTTCAAGGTCTCTTGATCACTCTGAGGTTTATATGCCAGCTGCTTCTGATCGTGAAAAGGAGGACTGATCCCAGAGGAAGAGCTAAAAAAGAAACAGGAACAGAGTGTGACTTCTTGTCAGAAAGCCACTGGTGCCTCACAAGCCCACACTGCCTCTGGGAGAAAAATAAAACATAAAAAGAGACAGCTGATTGCTACTGGTTCAGTATATCACAAAAACATACATTTTGTTACAAATCCATTCAGAAAATGTTTAATACACGTCTTGTCTGAAATCACTCCCAGCTTTCTATCAAATAGCTTCTTGTTCTGTTCAGGTTTCCCCTTCTGTAAACACAGCTATGGCTTTGCATACTTCGGCCCCATAGTTCAGTTCATGGAAATTTCATAGGCATTTCCTACACCTGTGCTTTCAGGTGGTTACTTCCCCATGTTTCTGTCCAGATATAGACGGAAAACATAGGATCATTGAGGTTGGAAAGGACACTAAGATCATGGTGTCCAACCATTAACCCATCACCATCAACCATCATGTCACTGTGACGTGAGTGAGCTGGTTAAGGGCTTTTATTTGGTTGGTTGTTGTAACTGAAGGATTCATGGTCACTCCTTCCTATAAACCCAAGCAGAGAGGAATTAGACAACTGAATTACTTCTTCTCAGTACACTGCCAGCGTCAGCCCTTAGGTCAATCAGGACATGAGACAAACAGCCAGCGTCATGAAAATTAGTTCTCAGGATTAAAAAAGTTTTAAAGCAAAACTTTCACCTTTAAAAAAGATGAGCATTTTCTAATGACTCTGAAATATTGATTCATGTTTCAGTTTGTAATCTGCTACAAAACCCAGATCCTCACCTGCTTACTCCCACTCCGTCTTCACCATGCAAGGAAGAATAACACACAGTTACATCATGCCCTACCTTAGCAAGCAACAGGTGAATTTTTCAGGTTATTTGCCCAAATGATAAGAGAAACTGATGGGAAAAGAACGAAAAAAAAGCTAAGAACTGGGAGACAACAGTGGAAATCAGCTGGATGCAAGAAGAGTCGTGGCGATATGTCCCCATCCAACTGCTGTCTGCTAAGCAAACACTCATGTGGTGCCTCAAGGACGGCAGTAAGCATTAAGTAGCAGGTTGACCATTGCTTGCTGCTGTGTTGGGTAACAGGCAGTTGCTTTGTGCATTTCAACTGCGTATATTCTGCTGGCAGAGCTGATGTGAAAGGTACTCTGCACAGAGGTGATGCAGTCAGGGTAGGCTGCAAGTAGTCACACAGAAGGGGAAAGAAAAAAAAATTAAGATATTCAATTTGTTTCATTTTACGAGGTTTGAACAGGATATTTGCAAGACAACTGTTCCAAATAATTGTAATCTTTCTGTATTTTTTGTCCACATTGAGGCTTCTCGTTCGGTAGGTTTCTATGCTGCAGCTTCTTCAGAATTTCTGCAGCTACTGCTGACCACACACTGCGCTCAGTGACACACAGAAGAAAGGTGGGAGAAAAAACATTCAGCACAAAGCATGTCCTAAGATAAAAATAAAAACAAATAATAGCACATCTTTGGGCCTTTCCTTTCAGTCACTCCTAATTGAGCTCACAGAATCACAGAACGGCCAGGGTTGGAAGGGAGCTCAAGGATCATGAATCTCCAACCCCCTGCTGCACGCAGGGCCTCCAACCTCCACATTTCATACCCCTGCATAAAAATCCATCTGCCTCCTGGTTTCTCTGGGTGTTGCCACGCTGTTGAAAAATAGATTCTACCTTTCTCAATCCTGAGCAATCCAAAACCCTTCAGTGTTTCAGTCCATGTTCCTTTCTGAATGAGAACGGCATCAAGTGTATTTATGTTCTTCCCAGTCCCAAAAGCTAAATGTGCAACAGCTGAGCATTTCTCAGCTACCATGGTAGAACTCAGAGTTCTTCTCAGGAAGAAACAGAATGTTAATACCCCTTTCAGCTTTCTCTTATCTGAAACATTCTGTTCTGACCGTGACCATTAGCATTCCAAGTCCAATATTTAGGCTACTAAATACTTCAAAAATGCTGAAGCAAATACTCAAACACTAGGAAATGCCAAAATGAACACCGTCTGCACAACAGGGATTGCTTCTTAGTGATGCCTTACTGCGAGCAGTACTAGATGTACTGTGGCTGAACCTAAGGCACTCAGCATCTCTTCCATCCCATTAAATAAGTCAACGTGCATCAGAGGACCAAGAAAGCAATAACACAACGGTGGGACCGAGCAGGTAGAGGAGGACGTCACAGGGAGGACTTTGGAAAGAGGTCATTCTGGGGGCAATCCATTTGCATTGCTCCGTGTCTCCATTCTGTGTGAGCAGCACCTCCCTGCACAAGCCCTGCACACACTGCTGGGCCAGGCAATCCCTGCACGGCCCAGAGCCTCACACTGCTTTCCAACACACACTAAATCCACCTTTGCAACCCGCAACTCAACATCTAAGCCCTGGTATTATAATGCTTATAATAATTATATAACTATTATTCTATATAATTATTATAACAATTAACAACACTGTCCCAACAGAAATAGATAAGATGGGAGATGCTTTTCAGCTGTGGAGATTCTGGGCACTTTTAAGGCAATCTACTTCAGAGAAAGTCAGTGAATAGCAACTAAGAAAAGAAAGGCAGTTAAGACTTCAGTTTAGCCTTCTGTTGCTTGAATTCAATTGTTTTTCTGCTCAGAGACTGTATCCTGTTGTGCACACATTTCCACTTCTATAAAAGAAACCGCATAAAAATTGCAGTGTTTCAGAAAGGTAATAAGTAACACATTCTCTGCATTTGACTACAAGAAACTTCAGGAGGTGTTACCGTTATGCAAGACATTTGGTATTCTTGGATAACTGCTCAACAATGACTGCAAAGCCCAATATCAACACACACAAAAAAAGAAAGAAAATTCTAGTTGTGTCAAAAAATTGTGACAGATCACAATTACAGATCATAAAAGAGAGTAGGTGTGGCTTGGCTAGCGAGGGATCACATATTTCCAAGTTTTCTGAAGACTTCAGCCTAGGCAAACTGTAGATCGAGAGGGAGGGACAGACAGATGGTCAAAGGAGGCATAAGTTCCTTAGAGAGAGCTGGATTTCAGTAGAAGCACTCGTTCATCTGCACAGCACCAGGATTTGCAGAGGAAGCCACACACAAGAGCAGCGAGCAGAGATTTCCATCATGTTGGGGATCGCTGAGCTGTTTGTAGCCCTGGTAGCCTCCCTCCTGATCTTGCAGTTCCTGAAGCTGCAGTGGATGCGCAGCCAGCTCCCTCCAGGACCAGTTCCTCTCCCCATCATTGGGAACTTGTGGCTGCTGGACTTCAAACTTCGCCGAGAAACTCTCGCTAAGGTATTTCGTTCTGTCTTATCTCTTGCACGTGGTTCAGTGGGGAAATAGTGGTGGCAGGTGGGCAGCTGGACTGAACAATCTTGGAGATCTTTTCCAACGATTCTGTGATCTGCAGCTGAAAATCTGTCTGAATCTATTTTAACTTACATTTAAATATCAATAAGCATCATGTTTCATTACAGGATTTGTTTTCTGTCTTTGCACTGGTAACTCTCACCTTGTAAACCATCTTTAGTTGAATTTCCTTTGGCTGACACTAATGTTGCTGGAACACCTGCAGGCCACGATGGTCCATCTCCATTAGCAGATCAAACATACACTCTAAATGGACCCTTCTTTTCATATTTGTATAACCAAAAGTCAGCAAGGCTAAAATGAAGCAGGGAAAGAACAAATTCTTGTTCTGCTCATAGCACAAGTTCTTAATAAGCCAATTAAAACTCAAGATTTGCATCAGATTAAGGAAAAATGCAAGCATTATCTGAGGAAAGACAATAGAAGCAAATATGAACAATAGTGGGAAAGCAACAGGAAAGAATGTAAAAGCATTTATCTTCTTTTTTTTGAAGTTGGAGGAAAAAAGGATCATTGTCAATTTTCATTCATGAAAGAAAACAGAAAATCTTTGGCATTTTGCACGCATTCATTTGCTCTTTGATTCTTAAAACGAATACTTCTGTGAACACATTCTGTTTCCTACTCACTGATGCACTGTTATTAACTCTTCAGTTAACCAACATCTATGGCAACATCTACACAGTGTGGATGGGACAGACACCCATGGTGGTACTGAATGGGTACAAAGCAGTAAAAGATGGCATCATCACCCATTCAGAGGAGACTTCTGGAAGACCTCTCACGCCGTTCTACAGAGACATGATGGGCGAAAAAGGTGTTACAATACCGAAATACGTGTATCTTTTTTTGCTAGTGCTATATAACCCTATCCAAACCCAACTTTGCCTCCTGCAGGGAAAGGATTTCCCTGCCCAGCACCGAAATAAATGCTTCTGTGTTCTTTAGGCATTTTTCTGACAAGCGGGCACACCTGGAAGCAACAGAGACGCTTTGGGATGACCATCATACGGAGCCTTGGATTTGGGAAGAACAACCTGGAGCATCGAATTCAAACAGAGGCCTCCCATCTTCTGGGAATCTTTGCAAACACGGAAGGTAAATTCAATAGAAAAATAAGACTTGGAGCGCTTTCTGAAATACAGCGGATTAGGGGAACTGAAGTTTCACAACACGTTTTTTTTACAAGCTGTAAAGATATTTTTCCTATTAGTGGGACTTCTACTGGCTTTTTAATTGCATTCTTGAAAAAAATGTTTTGTCTGCACAGCTCGCAATATGAAGCTTTTTTTTTTTAATAAGGATAGTAGAAAATGTTTATTATCAACATCGTCTCAGGGACAGCTGGTAACAATTTTTACATTCAAGGAGGATAGAAAACCTGCATGTTTTCCTCCATAAAGAACAGAATTTGTGACCTGCTGGGCAGCAAACCTCTACCATTTGGCAGAGAAAAAAGCTCAGCACAAAAAGCACATTGTTCTGTTGTCCAACAAAATTCCTTTGTAGGATATAACGAAATAACGATGTAACGAAATAGAAACTGGTAAAATTTTAAGAATATGCCAAAACAAAGCACCCAAATATAAATATTCTGCACAGCCAAATCCCTCACCCACATCATGTTTCATAGTGACATGAAAGCACAGAGAGGTTTCCCAAGGTCTGTCACCAACTCATTTAGCCTTAGATATAGCAAAAGGGCCATACTGACTTCTGATAGCAACATTTCTAAGGGCAGTGGATACAAAAGATAGGAGCACACCAGCTGGTACGAGGCCCTGGTACAGCCCAAATCTTTACTTCCATGCAATTCTTCCCCATATTAAACCCAGTCGTTGCATTTACTGCTTCAAAGAAACAGAACGAGTGTTGGACTGAAGTCAGAAATGCATAGGGGACCATTTTCCTTTGGCCAGTTTGAAGGTTGTCCTCACCTTCAGCACGTGTACTTGATTATCTTTCTAGATTTCACCTTTCTGTGGACTTCAACCCTTTTTAACAAGAGCTGTGTTCCATCCTGTAAAATAAGGAACATGGGCTGGTGGGCATGGTGGTGATGGGTCGATGGTTGGCCCAGATGATCTTAATGGTCTTTTCCAACCTTCGAGATTCTGTGATAAGAATTACAAAAGTTTTGCCTTCACAGCCTGTGGAGAAATAAATACATACATATATTATATATAGCCAACTGTTATGCTGCACTTGAAAACAAACCAGGGAGTAGACATTTCAACATGACTAAGATATTAAGACTTCAAAATCTTTCCTTTCTGGTTTGTTACCTTCACCCCCACCCCCCCCGAGTTAAAATATCTGCCTGCCGATTTGAAGGCGTGTAATCCAGCCACAACACCCAGATCACAACTCAGAGAGGTGGGGGAAGAGAGACCTAGCATCCATCTTCTCAAAGACAAACATTACCCTATTTTTCAATAATTTAAAGCAAACTGGAAATAAAGATTCCCTGCAATTACAGAGATTCGCATTACACTGGAGCTCACTTGCAGAAGATCAGACTCCTTTTAGACTAAGTTTCCCACACTCTGAACTACTATTATTTTTGCTTTTAAAAGAAATGTTCCTCTTCCTTAATTTTGCTCACTGCCACCTGTCCAGAAATACTCACCAGTAGCTCCTGTACCTGCAGGCAACCCTTTCGACCCCCGCACTTCCATCGTCCAAGCCATCGCCAATATCATCTGTGCTGTCGTTTTTGGCCATCGCTTCTCCAGCGAGGATGAATCTTTCAGCAAGCTCATCAAAGCTGTTTATTTTGTGATCTACTTTCAAGCTACCATCTGGGGCAGGGTAAGAACCTGTATATTTAATCAGAATTGCCCATGTTCCAACTCGTGTACTGCCTCTCATCCTAACTGAAACGACTCTTGCAGTGCTTTTACAGTTATCAGGAAATCGGAATTGGGCTCTCCAATGAAAAATGCTCCTATTTCTTCTTATTCATTTACAATCACAGATGTACGATGCTTTCCCATGGCTTATGCACCGCTTCCCAGGACCGCATCAGAAAGTGTTTGCATACAATGACTTCATGCACAGTTTGGTTATGAATGAGGTCCAGATGCATGAGAGAGAGAAGGCAGGTGACCCACAGGATCTCATTGACTTCTACCTAACCCAAATAGCAAAAGTAAGTATCTATTTATCACCACAGCCCCTCCTTGGCCTCAGTGTCCACTACAAACACTTGCACTTCAAGTGACAATAATAGAATTTCAGTACACACGCTTTGTTTGACACTGAAGAGTTGTGCACTGATGGATTGCTCACCATTATCACAAAGTTACTCCCACTGCTACCTGAGCAATTGTACGTATGAAACAATCCACTTCACAGCCTTTGTGTGAATGTATCCTACAGACCAAAGACGACCCCACCTCTACGTTCAATAAAGACAATATGGTTCAGACCGTGGTTGATCTCTTGCTGGGAGGGACTGAAACAACAAGCACCACCCTCCTCTGGGCACTGCTCTATATGGTACAATACCCAGAAATACAAGGTGAGTAAAAGCCCTAGCAGAGAGCTGCGCTCACCATTACATTGCAGCGAACGCCGTTACAACGTAAGTAGTCGCTCCATCATGTGCAACAGATCCAAATAAACATTAACAATGAATACAAGAGGCAGATCTCAGTAATTGAGATCTAAAAATGAAAGCTTAACAACCAAAACAAAAACCTTGTGCCTTCTCCACCAGCTCATTAAGATCATTTTAATTAGTAAAAAGCACTGCCACCCCCTTCCAGTGAGATAAAACAAGCAATACCTTGCTCAGGTCACGACTACGCATGCAGCCAGAACTTTTACAACCTTCAGAACAGGAAAACTTTAAGAACACAGAGCCACATTACCCCCACAGAGATCATCCCGTGCTTTGGGAATATGCATTTTCTCAACCAGCTCAAACCAACACAGATGCTACAATACATCCCAAGGCATTTCAGAGTAGCACAGTCTCTTTTATTCCCCGTACCTTGGGGCTGGAAACAAAGAGGGTGAAAAAAGTAAAAACATTGTTATTGCACTGCAGAGAGAGTTCAAAGGGAGATGGAGGCTGTTCTGGAACCTTCCCACGTCATCAGCTATGAAGACCGCAAAAGACTGCCCTACACAAACGCTGTGATTCATGAGACTTTGCGGTACAGCAACATCACTTCTGTGGGGGTCCCTCGACTGTGTGTGAGGAATACAACTTTGCTGGGCTTCCACATTAAAAAGGTATGGAGTACGCACGTCTCCAAGCTTTGGATAGTTAATGTTGACTATGTCGAGCACATCAGCTCCTACAGTTCCTGGCTTGGCACAGAGAATACATGACAGCACGTCACAGACATGAAACAAAGCTGAGTGCTCCAAATGAGAGCCTACATGTAACACCTTATGACAAAAAAGAGGACAGAAGGGTTGATAATGCCTAGATGCACGCAGGAGAAGGGCAAGCTGAGTCCAAGCACCTGGCTGTACACACAGGATAGCACAGTTATCTACTAGAGAGACGAGCCAGAGAAGAATCAACACGTAGGAAATATCACCTCTGTTTCTTCTTGCAGGGCACACTTGTGCTGCCAAATCTGCACTCTGTGGTGTACGACAGTGACCACTGGGCGACCCCTTGGAAGTTCAACCCAAACCATTTCCTGGATTTGGATGGTAACTTTGTGCACAAAGAGGCATTCTTACCCTTCTCAGCAGGTAATGCCCAAACATTTCAGCACCTCTCTTCATTGTGTCTTGCAGCACAACAACAAACATTCTAGAAACATTCTAGAACATCAAGAAACGTTTTGATAAAAATATATTTGGCCCAAAGATTTAAAGTCGCACATTTTCATGTAAAGCCCACAGATTTGGTCTTTGTTCTATTTGTTTTTCGTAGAATTTAGCTTTACACTTCTAATTTCTTTCCCTTTTCCCTGCAGGGCACCGTGTGTGTTTAGGGGAACAGATGGCACGAGTTGAACTGTTCATCTTTTTCACTAATCTGCTTCGGGCATTCACATTTCAGCTCCCTGAAGGAGTAAAGGAAATCAACCCGGAGTACATTTTGGGTGCAATACTGCAGCCACATCCCTATGAAATCTGTGCTGTTCCACGTTAATCTGCAACATACCACAAAGCAGAGGGACCCCCCAATAACTGCAGAACAAATATCACTATCCTATCTGCATTCAAATTCACATAGCTCAGTGTAGAGAATTAACGTAGAAGTATTTCCATTCAGGAAGGCTGACCTCACGCAGATGAGCTTTCTGAAACTAGAAAATTGCATTTACCAGAGCTCACATATTTACGCCGTAGGTACAAACAATTACTCAAAGTGCTACCAGAAACATATTTACACACACAGTAACAATTAATCAGATGTAGCATTTTAGAGAAGTGATCTGTAACAAGAGCTGCCTGCACGTGCACTCAGTGACGTACCACGTGTGAAATGGCACAACTGGTCCAACACAGCAAGGATGCCTGCAAACACCATTTGCTTCAGCAGTTACTCCTCTCTGTTCACAGCAGAAGGGTCCAGGGCACACAACCCCTGTTTTGACTCCTCTTCCTTTCCCGCTCCCTGGAAACACTTAATGTAGCTGTGTCAGCTTCACATATGCATCAACGTTGCTCTTACAGTCACATTCCATCTGGAAATACCCACACCTAATTCTATCCTACTTCCTATATCTGATCTCTATTTTATCACTGCTCTCAGATGCAGGTGTTACCAAGAACTTTCCTTCTGCTTAATATCACCATTACAGCACCCAATAATTTGCTCTTCGAAGAAAATAACAGCCTTTCAACAAAAGAAGATACCAGTATTTGTCAAAGCCAGCACCGTAGAGATCTGTTACCTACAGCCTTCTCTTGTTGTCCCATACTTCCACAACAGATGTGGAAAGTTTGGACCACTTAAAATTCAACGGTGATCATCCTAAATGCTCAGTTTTCCAAGTTCAACAGGGACAAACATAAGTTATGCTAGGATGTCATTAAAAGCAAAAGTGGAAAGTCACTTATTTCACAGACACAAAACTAAAGGAAAACTTCATTCTCCTCTCTAACATTTCCAATGACCACCACCCACTTGGTGAGAACCCCAGGGCTTTAACGTGCTGTAAGGTTTGCTACTGCAGAACAAATGAAGACTTGACATCCACAGATACTTTCTACCTTTTTAATAAAAGACATTGAAAACTCTTAAACATTACTCCAATTTTATTGAGGAAAATATAACATCTAAAAAAATCCTCCTTGATTTACAAATACTTTCTAGCAGAAATCAAGAAGAAAAAAAATCTCTCAACCTTCAGATTTCTTGCAGTGAGGGCAGGGGGTACCTGGCATCAAACGCATTCTCACAGATTTATGAAAGCAGTCTGACATGGCAGTTCATAGAAGTTTTCAAGTCTTATCTCCATCTTCTGTGGGATTCATCAAAGGAAAACTCACAACAAAAATCTCTTTTCACCCTACCACTTGCACGGTGCAGCCAAGGGCCCACAGAAAAGTGCTCTGCAGTATGACTGGCAGTGTAGGATATAAGCTTGGACTTGCTCTATTCCAGTTTATTCTGATGGTTCTTGAGGTATGTCCTACGTGAGAAAAAGATTCCAGTTTACTTCTGCTGTGTTCACCCTTTGGTCTCCTGATTGAGTTTTTTTCCCCACAATATTATTCCAGTATGCACTTGAATTTCCTGGTTTTCTTCTAAAAATGCACCTTGAATGAAAACATGTACATATTCTTCACCTGTATTTGTGAGGAACTGAGGTACATGATGAAGATCCGTTGTACAGTGCTGGTTCTAAAACACGTGGGAAGAACATATGCTTACAGTGCACACCATAAAGGAGGTATTTGTACAGAAAAGTTGCTGCAGACCTGACAGTTGCTACCAGTGGAAAAACAACTGGGCTATAAATTTCTTCTGTTTACCCTGTTCCAAACCAAAACCAGCAAGAACTGAGTGTTCCTCAGCTTTCCCATGAGTCTCAAAATGTCAGCACGAGGGTTCCAGATCACATTTTCATCACAGTTGTAAACGAAACCTACAAGAAAATGATCAAGGCAGAAAAAAAAAGCTCTTAAATGAAAAAGGAAAGTCGTAAGGAACTGAAGTAAAACAAAACACAGATTTAAAACCAGGACTAAGAGCTGGTTCTGACTGTGAAACATCTTAATAAACTAAGAACTTGTAAATCCCGTAATGTCAGTAATCAGAAACCACACAAACACAAGAAATACACCAACATTCAGCTCTGTTCTGACGCACCACGGGAATCAGCAGCCCAAGTTCTCAGTAAGGCAGACTGCCCACATCCTACAGAGGTTACAGCTCTGAAAAAACCACGGGATTTAAAATCCAGGCTTTAGAAAAAGCTCTCGGAGGATCTTGGATTCAGACATTTCACTTCTACCACTGCTGAGGAAACTACAACTGCCACTTATATCCCATTTTTTCACGTCTTGAAGCTCTGAAGAATCTACACTCTTAGCTCCCTTGGTGCTGGGAGCACTCTTTGCCTAAGTCCCTCCATTTTCAAGGAATATCCAAGAAACACATCTTGAAATACATCCCATCTGTAACAACGGCCTCGCAATCTTGTTTTCCCAAAACAACAGTAATGAAGAACTTCAGCACATACTTCACCTCCTAGATATTAACTTAGCAATTGCCAAGAGGAAAGTACATGCTGACCTTTACTGCAGTGAAGCACACAAAATCCATACTGTTTGTGTGGTTTTGAGAACAAAATGTAACCACTGGTCAGCATGACCTAATTCAAGACAACTAGCAAGACAGGAGTTTTTCCTAAGACTTCCTTTTAATCAAAGCTTCACAGAGAAATAGAATGAGTATCTAGATGGTTGTGATCTCAAGTAATAAGCAGAGTATTGTCCAGAGCACACTCTGATCCACCAAACACATCAGATAAATTGAAGAGTTGGTTAAAAAAAACCACACTCAAAGTTCTTCTCTCACTCAGTTAAAACTCTGTACGCAGTAGGAACTCAGCACTTGCATCCACCCCTTCAAGAATAATATATACGTACCTAATTAAGCAAAATACAGTCATCAAAATGTTAAATATGTGGTATTAGTTCTTAATAGAGAAGTCTGCATGCCAAGAAGGGACATGCAGGCTGTGAGGAAACCAATAAGGAATTAAACTCCTGTGGTGCAAGGTAATCTCTGGGCTGCCCCTTGTCCTTCTTGCTGTATTTTCTCTAGTTTTTCCAATAATATGCTACCATTAGAATTTCTGAATTGGGCATCCAAGGTATTAGTATTAGTATCAAAGCCAACAAGGTGGAGGAAGATTATGATATTTAATTAAATCTAGTAGATCTATGGTAACACAAAGAAACAAATTACATGAAAATGCATTACAAGTGATTACACTTGTGAAAGCAAATGCAAAGGTCAAATCCAACCAGTTACTCCTCACTGATAGCCCTGTTTCTCACAGACACCATGGCACAGATGCACGCTGGGGAAGGCCTTCAAGGAGTAAATAATGGCTTTATAAAACAGTCATACATAAACTTCCACATATCTGAGCAGAAAGCAAAGATAAAGCAGCTAACTACTGCTACTCTGCTAGAGAAACAAAGAGAAGAGTAACTGCTTGATTTGATTCTCAGTTTGCAGCAAGTAAATGAGAACATTCAAAGTCCAGTCCACTGATGTGTGGCTCTCAAATATTATCTAATACATAAACTTTGATTATGCCTGTGTCCCCATTAGGACAAATTAAAATTGGATCACCTACTTCTTGCAGTACTTGTCCAAGCGTCTCTCTGCTGTGAATGCGTTTCCTGTTGAAAACCAAAAGTACATTTACACTTCTGCACAAAGCACAGGGGGGTTTGCAATCATCAACTGTTACACCAGGCATGGCTCCACATCCTTATCCACTGGAATCTTTACCACAATCTTATCAAATCTACAAACTTTGAGTCAGACCTGCTATCACTCAGCAAGATGTAAGAACTCGCTGCAGCTTCTCATCCACAAACAAATGTTGTTTGTTAGAAAGCTTACTAAGCTTTCAGCATAAATCCAAGTAGCTGCAGATAGGTGACAAGGAGTCACGTCAGCACATATTCTCTGAACCTAGACATCTGTTGTTCAGCAACTGATACAAGAAGATTAACAACCACACTGCCACCTCAGTCATTCTTACAACATGGCCAGAGATGGTACGCAGTGCTTGCTACAAAGACAAAAGGAAAAGTGAAGATTCCTCTACCAGAAGTGACAGTACCTACAGTTACAGTTTCTGAACATCCTGCAATACGCATACTAAAAATTACTGTAGACCCAAACAGAAAGCAGTGAATTTTTACCTGTCTATTTTGGTTGCTATGATCACTGTAAAACTGCCTTCTGTGTTGGGCAGGTACGTAGATGGGATAATTACATAACTTCCAGCAGGAAGCCTGCACAGTCTGCTAACTTCCTGTGAATAGCAGTGAGGTACACAGCTCACCAGTGGCTCCAAGTGCAGAAAAGAGGAAGTGTTTGGCTTCCAACTGCTGTTAGGTACCTACAGAAACAAAAAAATAATGATCTTCAAACACAGGTGTATCTGATGCAGCACAGTAAGATGTGTTCTGCATGTATTCTGCTCCAAATGCTCCCTCTTATGCACAGAACTATAGAGGAAACATTCTCTGAGAATAAAGCCAGCTGAGTGCTGTAGAAAAAAAAATGAAAGAGCACACTTCATCTGTTTCACACACAAATTTTTCACCTGTGTCACTGACTCACTCCGAGTTCACTCTCCTAAGCCTGCACCTGGCAAACAAGTCTCACCTGGAAGATATGAAAACCTATTGGACGACACTTGCTGTCTTGGCAGTGCTGACGGAGGGTGATTTTCACACTGCTTTTTCCTGGTCCTGCAGGAATGGAAAGGGGAAAGCAGGGATTGATATGGAAGGAGGGGAAGTTCCTGCTGCCTCCAGCACTTCGCCCGTTTTTCCAGCATCCTTCCAGCTGCAGCGTTTCCCATTCACCTACTGGGAGTTCTTCAGTGAGAGCAGCATCTGGGGGTGGTGGTTTTATCTCACTGTCAAACACAAGAAAGAAAACACAATGCAACAGAACACGTGTGATTTCACAAAACTAGAAAACCAGCTCACAGAAACAAATCAGTATTGCATAAACTCACAGGAACAGAGTCCAAAGCATGCACTGCGTTGTCTGCTTGTACATCTACCACATCTTCAGTCAGAACCTACCATTCACCTGCTGACCTGGTCACTGCAGCATTAATACCTATTTCAATCTAGCCCAGCGTCACTTGGCATTTATTATCAACACCAGCTCCACAGCATCCAAAGCAGTATTTCAGCATAAGGACAGATGGCATAGTTGAAGTTATCCCCAGTCCTCCATTCACTTAAGAACACAACAGCTGTTCTGATATTCTATGATTGTCATTTCAACTCACATCCAACGCCTGTTTCAGACTTAGCAGCAGTAGATGAGAGGACAACATTTGTCCTGCAGTGCTCTGCAGGTGCTGTTCATTCAGAAAAATACATTGCCAACACAAGCCCATGTCTTACTCCCAAAAATTAGCCAAATTAGCCTCACTGTTTTGCAGGCCTTTATTCAGCCTAACCCTTGATGACATTTTGCCTCCAAATTCTACAGAGTAAATGATCTGACTTCACAGTGTGACTCGCCAGCTTCTGTCCAAGAGCATAGGAGCTGTTAGTGCACAATCAGAGTATCAAAAACAACATGAATAGCTTTTAAACACCTTGTCAGTGGTACATTTTGCCTCCATGCTTATCAGGCACGAGCAATTAGACATGCCCATATTTTTTCAGGTTTACTGGAAGAAGATACAACTTTGCTGACACCACACGACTCAATCATCATGTCTCCACATGCATTTATTTTAGGTGTGTGGGCAACAAGGCAGACTTGCTCGTGAGTAACTGACTTTAAAGTGTTGAGATATCTGCTACAGCTAAGGGAAAAGTATGTAAGTGACCTAAAGCTAGTGAACTGACGTTGCTGATGTCTCACATTGGATCAGCAAGTACTGTTATACAGAAAAAAATGCTTTTTCAAGTTCATTACAAAAGACTTAATTTCTATCACAAGCAATGAGGGAAGATCAAATAGGACACAACATGGAGTCATGCTTACAAGTATTTTTGCAAACTCCACAGTGCTGTCTGGGTTGAATGCCTTGACTCAAGACACAACCCTTCATTCAACCAAGCAAGTCAGCACTGATGTCAGTGCTGTTTTTCACACCTGGCCTCGCAAAGATGAGCTACAAGTACGATGTCACCTGAGTCCACTGCAGACTCTACACTTGCATTTGGAACTGTACTGCTCACTCTGAAAGGTGCTGTACACCTGGCAATCTGTCAGTATGCGTGCCAACATCTTTTCCACTATACATGAGAACATACAGCTCTTTTCCACCATCCACTGTGGTAAGAGAACTTCTGTGGAACACCTGCATTTTTCCCAACATTAACAAAGATCAGGACACTGCTCATCTCATTACTTCTGATGTGTGATACTTTAAACAATTAGTCATAACACATAAGAGCTGCTTCATCCAAAAAACAAGGAGATGGAAGAATGTTTTTTCATCCAAAAAACAAAGAGAAAACTATACTATAATTTGGTATCGTGCACAACTGTTCAGAAACACTTTGAACATTTTCATACTGTGCAAACATATCTTCATGCATCTCTTCGTACCCACAAGAAGTTTTCTCCTTCTTTTTGAACATACCTGAGAGAGATTCTTCCTGTAGAAAATACACGAAGCAAGAAATGCCCTACAGCATCTTTCAGGAAAGTGCTGGGAACAACAAGATAGTACCCAGGAGAAAGGTCGCAGCACACATGCACTTCTCTGTCATAGGAATGGCAGACGGTACCTACAACTGGAGGAGCAGAGAGGGTCTTTGGAAGGTTAAATCGTTTCTTCTCCACCTAGAACAGATGCATAACGGTGCACGGTGGTTTAGGAAAAATGAGCAGCTTGTAATAAAAGCAATCAAATACTGTTTAGACACACCTGCATTTACAGAATGAAACAAGGAAGAGAGCATCAGCAGGCGAGCTGATTATCAAAGAGGAACAGAAAGCATTAATATTCAGAAGTAAAATTTGGAACAGCCATTAAGTGATCAGCCTGAAACGTCATTCACTACTTTGGAATGATCCCCAGCGTTCCACTGTAAGGCACTCAGAGTAGAATCAAGTGCTGGTTCATACCTAGGCTGTACAGACTGTAACTTTGTGACATTTCAGGACATGAATCAGAGGTGGAAAACGTTTAATCAGTGGAATTATATCACTGTTGCAAGAAACGAATTATTTTAGTCAGATGTTTCAATAGTGCCTTAAGACTTCTACTTGCAAGAGAAATATGTGGCTTCCAAATTACCTTCCACACATGCAGTCCCACAGCCTGATATTTCTTCTCCTGAATGCCTTCAGTCAAAGACAGATTTTCATCTACTAAGCGAGTCAGATTTTTAATTCTTCCAGCCCAGTCAGCGCCGTATTTTCTGTGTTTCTGCAGCAGAGCAATGCACACCTCGCTCTTCTCACAGACTCTCAGCCAGAATTTAGGGTTGGTGGGGAAGCTGCTGTTGTTTCGGCAGCCACCTGCAGTCTGGCCTCTCACCCAGGATCCAAAAAGATTCCGAGAGTGATACAGCACTTTCTCTAACAAAGAAAGAAAAACACGGTGCAAACTTCAGACACCAGAGGTCATTTATTTTATGAACAAATATATGGCAGAGATTTCCCAGCCCCAAAAAACACGGTGTGGTAGCCTTGACGCTTTCTCTCCGCAGACGCTTACGAACCAGGTTTTGAGAAAAATGGAAATGAATGTCATGACTGGTAATGGCAGACTGACATGACTTCTACAAGTAACAAAAAACTGCTTTCAGAAATCTGATGTTTGTATCTTACTAAGAAAAAAAGAACCTCAAAGCTCTGCAGAACAACAGCCATCTAGAGAATGCTCATCTCTCAACAAACTAGTAGGTATCTAGAGCTCAGAAGAGTATCAGAGCCTCTTCTAAAGGTCTTCTGTTTCCTCTCACTCACCCCTCTATCCTTCCCAGAAGCAGAGACAGAAAAAGCCTACAGTATAGAAGAGAGGGAAAGACTGATACAGAGAAATTACAGTCTACTTGCAGCAATTTGCCATTCAAATCACTCCTTCCCATTGATTTAATATTATCCATACAAGAAAGATGTTTTTTCGTACCACACCTGTATAGAGGCTCTGCAGTTGTCCTTCCTCATTCACTGGAAAGCCCACAGTAATCTCATCAAATTCTCTGAAAAATTCCTCTTCATCAACCCAGAATTCTCCCTCTTGGATCTGTGAGAGGAGTTCAGAGGCAACCATCGGATCCAGCTGGCTCCATCCTTCACCACTACACATAAGACAAGAGTCAAAACACGGCTCTTCACACAATAAAAATTCCATAACAATCTTTTGTTCTTTGTAGCAGATTCGCACAGCAGGACAACAGAAGGAGGTTTCTTCATTTTAGTGTCAAAGACTTGCCTAGAATGCTTCCTGGATAACACTGCTGGGCAGCGAGATGCATCATCAAAGTGCGAGTCATAACACTTCCAAGTGCACAAACAAACAGCAGTCTGAATATTCTAACACTTGTCAAGATAAGCTCCTAGGGCCTGTCCTTTCCTCCTAACTACGTGCAAGCTATTTTGCCATCTGAATTATTAACTATAATTTTGCACTTCCTTTAAAACATCTCTCTTTGTACCTACTTGGCATCAATTCTAGTTTCTCCTATTTGTGTTAACCTGCATAAATAGAAAAAGCAGACAAGCAGAACAAACCTACTCACCCCTCACACCAGGGACCTCTCCAGCACCGCCTTCCCCAGGGATTTCGTATTCGTAGGAGGATGATTTCCTTGCCTGACACTTCAGAAAGATTCAACATGTCTGTCACTATAAAAGCATGAAATTCTCCTAGCTCACTTGCACCTGGATAGGAGAGAGAATAACAACAACCTAGAATTAGAATGTATGTACAAGAATCCAGACCATCATTTCACAAAGACAGACTTTAAATCATTCTGTGAGAGAGCAAAACAAGGGAATTGTTTATTGGATCAGTATTAAAACAGCATTAAAAAAAATGTGCAAACACATAGAAATAACACAAATAAAAACTTTAAAGCATTTTAACTCCCTGTTCATCTCAAGTATCTACAAACCCTCAGTGATTCTTTCTAACTACTTTGGGGGTTGGCTTTGGGTGATTTTTCTGTTATTTGCTCTGAGAATGAACCTTACCAGCTTCCCACGCATCTAACATCAAAAGCACCTCCCAAAAAGCCCCTCCATCCTGAACCTACCAGCATCTTTAAATCCTTCTTTACCCAAGGTTACACAAAATCACACCACACAGCTCACACAACACAGCAGTCAAGAGTATGCAATGGTTGGCTGCCTCGTGCTCAGAGCAACACCAAATCACCATTTGTTTTAAATGAACTCTACTGTTACCTTGTCTGGAATTGAGGACTGAGCAGCTTATCACACACTGCTCTTTCAAAACCATTAATCTCCTAAACACTTCTTTCTTCAAAACCATGCCAGACTTCTCTTTCCCTGTGTTTCTTGCAGGGTCTTTCAAGGCCCATCTTTCAGCAATGCCTCCGGTCAGATCCACCAAAGCATCTGCCACCTGTCCTGCCCACAGCTGCTCGTAAGATCCATGCACTCTATGGGAAAACACACACAGAAAATGTTTCTACAAACAGCAGAACAAAGGAAACAAAGCTCCTGTGTCCTTCCTATCCTGCCCATTCCCTGGTAAGCAAGAGAAAATCCACAATTTACTTTACAGAACAAATAATCTAAAGAACAACTAACCAACCCATCAAACAATCTGATAGGTTACAATTCATTCCTTCCTATATAGAAACTGCTTCTGCCTTGATATTTGTACCTTATTTGCACATCAGCTTTCACAGTGTAATAACTGCTTACTGCATATTAACGTTTGCTCCTCTTCCTCCTCTAGGAAGAGGATTAAAATGATTTAATTTCGTTCACTCTGCACAAGGTGTGAAGAAACCACACTTAAAGGCTTTTTCTGCCCTCTGCTGGCAGTCACACGATCCTCTCTCCAGGTTCTTTGGTATGTTTTGACATCAGAATGTTTTCCTACATTTCCCCACGTATAGGAAAAACTGGCAACCATTATCCTTTGCATCGATTTACATAGAGACCTATGCCCACAGTTATGACTATGCCAAGTCAGACGTTGAAGCAAGCAAAAGGGAAGACAGAATATTCCACCTCCCTTCATTTCCCTCAGTAACAGGGCTCACATACTTTGCATAGGCTTTTTCCAACAGCGGAAGCCAAAACAAATCTTCTGTTTGACACTGGGAGAAACAGAGTTTCCCACCAAGGCAAGGCAAACGATCATCAATGGTTACTTCCACCCAGTGTCCAAACTGCCAGACATGGCAGGTGAAACGGCCTTGATACAACTCA
This sequence comes from Lagopus leucura, assembly GCF_019238085.1. Classification (NCBI taxonomy): domain Eukaryota; kingdom Metazoa; phylum Chordata; class Aves; order Galliformes; family Phasianidae; genus Lagopus; species Lagopus leucura. Next base: position 142,607 of record NW_024962274.1, on the reverse strand, counting down.
TCTGCCCAGCTGGGCTGCCCTGGAGGGAACACCTAGAGGACAAAAAGCTCCAATCAAGACAAGTCATGAATGGTTATTGTTTTAATACAGAAAACTAGTTTAAATTAGGCTGAAAATCAACCCCTTGTAATAAATGCAAAAAGAAAGACACAGTGCAGTAAAACTAAGCGTAACAGAAGTGACATTCACATAGGGGCTTGGGATTAAAACAAAGCAATATACATATGTAAATCAGGAAAAAAATCCTGGAATACGAAACAAGTTCTCTATACCTTATTCAGCAGGTATTTACTCTTCTGCAAAGCTACACAGGCACAAAGGAACCAACAGTCTCCCAGGATTCCTTGCTTCACCTGCACATCCTGCAGATTGTTTGAAAATAACCGAGGAGTAGAGCAAATGTCCTGCAATTAAAAGAAGGGAAACTGAAGTTGAACCTTGCACAACAGACTAAGGAAGTCTATGATTTGGAGAACTGCAGGGCACAGAGGCCTCTCTCAAAACAACGGAGCTTTTCCCTTTTACATTTCTTCTCAGCCCAACCAGGCAATAACAACCATCTCGTGGCTTTTTACAGGTAGTTTATGTGAGGAAAAACTTGTCCCCATCTAGATTTTATGGCACAAATACCATCACTGAGTGCAACCGCATCAGAAGCACCAATAAGTGAAAGACAACTGAATTCACCAGTTCCTTGCAAGATATTCAACCAACTGGGATGGAACAGATGCCATTCACTTCGCACTGCACACCCCTATTTCCAAGCATCTCCAAACTTGTACAATAGAAAAACCTTTTCTAGGGCAAATAAATACGGATTGCTTGCTAGTGGAAGAGATTACTACAAATGCAGGGTCTTGAACGAATCAATCTGAGCTGAAAGTGAGATTTTAAACTGGTTCTTCTCTCACCTGCAAGCACTGGGAATCAACTGATCAGCCCTCAGTTGGAATCCAAAACAAAGCTGCTCACAGGGCTCTGCAAAATCTTTTCTTCGTTAATTGTATCTGATAACAAAAGCTCCATCTCTGTTCTACAACCAGCCCGGATGCAGGGCAGCAAATTCATTTCATTACGTTTTTATAGCCTTATTCTTTTCCATACTCAGAACCATTTGGATGCTGGATGGGATCCTTAAAGGCCATCTGGTCCAACCTCCTGCACTGAACAGGGACACCTACAGCTCCATCAGGTGCTCAGAGCCCCTTGGAGACACCCTGACCTTGGGCGTCTCCAGGGATGGAGCACCACCAGCTCTGTGCAATCTGTGCCACTGCCTCATCACCCTTATCAGAAACAACTTTTTTCTTATTCCCAATGTAAACGTCCCCTTTTTTAATTTCAAGCCACTTCCCCTTGTCCTGTCACAACAGATGCTACCAAAGAGACCGTGCCCCTTCTTTCTTACAGCCTCCCTTCAGGTACTGAAAGGGGATCATAAATATTTTATTTACATTGAAAGTATTATGGAAATGGATCCTACGCTTTTTAGGTTGCACTTGGGTTACTCCAAAGCCCAGTTATTAGTTAAAAGGCAATATGGCAAAAACAGCCTAAAAATAAAAACAATAATAATTAAAATAAAATAACAACAAAAAAAGTTTTCTTTCTTGTTAGCAAAGCACAATTTTTCCTCAAACAACAGCAAAGGGATCAATACAAACACTACAATCTAGTTGTCTTCAAGACAATTAAACAACATTTTGAAGAAACGAGAATGATGTGGATGTTCAACTTGATACGTGCACAATTTGTATAAGGAAGTGTATTTCACAGAATCATACAATGGCCTGGGTTGAAAAGGACAACAATGCTCATCCAGTTTCAACCCCCCTGCTATGTGCAGGGCTGCCAACCATCAGACCAGGCTGCCCAGAGCCACATCCAGCCTAGCCTTGAATGCCTCCAGGGATGGGGCATCCACAGCCTCCTTGGGCAACCTGTCCCAGTGCCTCACCACCCTCTGTGTGAAAAACTTCCTCCTAATATCTGACCTAAACCTCACCTGTCTCAGTTTAAAACCATTCCCCCCTCGTCCTATCACTATCCACCCTTGTAAACAGCCATTCTCCCTCCTTTTACAACAGAATACTCCAAATTCTACCGGTACCACAAATGCTAAAGTTGCAGCAGGAAACTGGAATAGCAATTACATAAAAGCACAGGCTTTTCTATCTCACCTGAGGTCTCAACCACGATATCTCACCCCTGAACTGGGCGAGCGGGGTGCAGGAATCAAAGAATATGGAGGCGTCGCTGGCAGGGAAGGCAGGGTCTGTGTACAGCTCTCTCCTCGCCGTCAGCTGCTTTGTCTCTCCCAGCATTTTCAACGCAACCCCAGGCGGTTCTGCCGGCTGTTCCCAAGGTTCTGTTTCCGAGCATCACCCTAGAAAGCAAACGAGCGTCGTAACCAAGAAACCACGAAGAAACACAAGTGTTAGCGCCCAGGAAGGGAAAGGCTCTCTCACTGTTCCCACCGAGCTCCCCGAGCCACGCCATCGCCGCTTTCTTTCAGCGCCGGCTGCCGCTCCCGGGGCTCCCCGATCTGACGGGCAACAAGAGGCCTCAGCTCCCCCGCGCAGCCCCCACGGCTGCCCCTCACCCCAGCTCGGCCCACTCCCCCCGCACCAATCCCAACCCCAACCCCAACCCCGCCCCCGCGGCCCTCCCCGCCCCCTCACCGCAGGGCAGGCCCCGCCGCCATGCCCGGAGCGGCCGTTCCCTGAGCAACGCCGGACACCTCCGCCCTCTCCTCTCAGCCCAGAGGTAACGGATTGAGGCGAGGACCAATGAGAAGGCGGAAAGAGGGCACGTGACGCCGGCTCCTCCAATCCGCAGCCTCCTGCCCCTGAGGGACAGGGTGGTTCCCAGCGCGCTTCGCGGCGCTGAGGGAAGCGCGGCGGTAAGAGGTGCGGGTTGCGCTGCCCTGCTGCCCGTCGCCTCAGGGCACGGGGCAGGCCCTCACTGCTGCCTGTGGTCACGGGCTTTCCGTCCTTGTGTGAGCCGAAAAAGACATGTAAACAGGCTGCTGAGCCAGCGCGGGGATGCGGCGCTGACCAAAAAGCAGCGCTATGCCAGTCCACTGGTGACACCAACCTACCTCAGGACACAGGCGGCCGGAGAGCCGCAAAGCACGCTTCTGTGGTTCGTTTCTGTCAGAAATGAGCATAAGTCGTCACTCAGCCCCACGAGCCCGGGGATGGGCTGACCCAGAAACGTTCCTGCTGCACACACAAGGCTGTAAGAACGTCATCTACAAAGAGCTGTGTCCCTTCGGGCACCAGCACAACGGCAGGCAATAAGGGCCCCTTGTCTGTGGCTCCCAGCTGCAAGGCACGGACACGGACAGGGCTCTGCTGGGGAAAATGGGCCTCTGTTTGAGGAACAGAGAGGATCTCAGCCCTGTGACTTCACCCTTCCTGCTTTCTTTAGCTACAGCAATCACAGAACTGCATAAATGTAGTTAAATTACAGCTCGCACCGCTTTCTGTAATGGTGTGAATGCTACCTGGAACGTGGAGCTAGCTAAACATAGGTCTGTATTTATCATGCTGTTGTCTCCGTCTCCTAAAAGTTATGTTGGTCTGCAAAACATCTGACGTGTTTCCCTTGCTGTGGCTGCAACATTGGCAGCAGGCAGTCAAATGGATCCATTATACAGCTGGCAATGTGATGCCTTATTGACCAAAGCCCTCTGGGAGAAAAGCAGCCATTTTCTGTGTTGCCTCTTGGCAATCCTGCTGGATTAAACTATTCCTGAAGGCAGAAACACGGGTCTATCTAGATAACAATCTTAGAATGTTGTAAGACAACACAACACTTACCTTTTTGTCAGCCTGCTTCTCAAAGTACTTGATGCAGGTGCTTTATATTTCCCTCAGAAAAGCAGATGCCAATAGGCCGAGTCCAGTTGCTATGGAAATTCAGAGTTAAGAGGGATTTGCATCCAGTGAAACAGCCAGCTCGTTTCCATGCAAAGAAAAGCTATCCTTTGACATGGTATTTTCATGATTTTTTTCCCCCAGTTTTGGAATTGAATCAATTTCTTGTCCACCTCTGCCATTCATTTTCAAGTGCAGGCAGTTCAAGGTCAGGGAGACCACTAAAAAGGATCTGAGTGTATGTGTGGTTTGGAAACTGAGACGCACACAAGCCCTCTAAATTACAGAGAGGAACTCTTCCAGTTCTTTGGTTCCTGATAGCAGGCTTAGGAAGGCACAGGCTTAGTCACTGAAATGCTACTAAGCTGACAGTGGCTGCTGCTGTGTCAGAGCCACAGTGCAGAATGTCCTACTGCTGCTTAAGGGAGATTTTGGAGAGAAGATTTGGGTTTTATACTCAGAGCCTTCTTCCATACCACACAAGACTGGTAGCACACTGCTCTCTTCGGTACTGGGAAGACAGGCTCAGTCTTTTTCCATAAAGACAGCAGGGCAGAGGAAACAGAGCACAGCTCCAAACTTCCATGCTGGCTACCACTGCACACGGCAGGACAGCACAAGGTGCCAGAGTTAAAACTAAGCAAGAAGCTGATGCTTCCCTATGCATCATTAGAAGTGCATATACTTAAGATCTAGGACAATCTTCCCAGATCTTCAACAATTCAATGTCTTTTAAATTGGGTCTTCCCAAGAGAAAAACAAATCTTATATCAGAAGGTTGTGGTTTGATAAATCTCATACTGTGCTTTTAGTACACCAAGTCTAATGTTTTGGTCATAATGACTTTAAGCTGTCATCAATCTGTAACAAAATGTGTGAAAGCAAATGTCATGTGATAACTACTGAATGTATGACATTCTTTCTGGACAGATCCAAGCAGGGAGATCAGACTGAACACATGCACTTGACTGAAACCGAACTGCGCAGTAAGTGAGCTTAGTATAGACAAACAAAGTCCTGTGCTACCCAGAAAGGGCAACGGCCAAGGTCACTTTGTGCGAGACCATGAGAAAACTTTGGTTAAATGAGAACATTTGGGATGTTGTTCTTGGTTGATGGAGTGCACAGCTGGGATCCTGTAATAATCCATAGCAACAAAATTCTATAAGCTTAACAGAGTAATATGTGTTGCTAACAGGAATTATACTTACATTAACCCATGTGGCAATGAAATGCTAAAAGAAAGTCAGCAATAACCCATTTTATTAAAGCACTTGGCTATTCAGAGTTCTCCCACACCTCATACTGCCAGACCCCACTTCACTCTGCTCAAGGCTGCAAGGTAAAGTAATAGTTTTCATTTTAAAAAGTAAGGAGAATAGCCCTATCTCCTGGCATCTGATTAAATAGAACTGTTTTGCTGTACTAATTTTACTTTAAGAGATAAGAAATGAGCCCAGCATAGATAAGGCAGTAATAGTTTCTATTTAATCTCAGCCTAATTTGCCATTCAACTCAAGTCTATTACACATCAAAATAAAAGTTGTTTGAAGCATTAATTTATTTTATGTCAACAAAAGGAAGGCTTATCTCCAAAAACTTGCTTCCAATTCTTTTCTCTTCCAAATAAAAATACACTCCCAGCTCACGGGAGGAGCAAAAGTACCTGAAGTAAGACAAACAGAATATTTAATACTCAACAAACCCTGCACTTCTCTGTGTTTCAGAGAATAAGTTGTATGAAAACAGCCCTCTGATGTGTTCTCAAGGGATGGGAGCAGAAACGCTAACTTAAATCTCATATTCTTCAGTCACAAAACAGTCAGATCCAGACAGCACTTCCCTGCTTTGATCATGCATACACAAACACACAGCTGATCTGATGTCAGCTGCAGTAACAATAGGTAATACTCCCTTTTATTTTTGCCACCTCTCCAGCTTTGTGCCGTGCAGCTTTTCAATAGCCTCCCAACCCCCTGACCGCTGTACTCCAGAACAGGACAAAACAAAGACAACATACCAAGTCAGTTCTTCCACGTGTCTCTAACAGTGACACTGAAAAACAGCCCCAAAAGGCTTAAGCTTGTCACAAAGCGTAGTTTAATTCGACAGTCATCGTAAGGCATCCATGTAAATTAAAAATTCCCACCAGGGTCACATACATTCTCCCACAAAACAAAACGTGCTAAAACAAGAGGCCTGGGATTCCAGAGGATGCTTGTGCACTGCCCACTGCCTGGGCCAGGCTGCCACTACCCACAGGGGCTCCAGGAAACACAGCACCAGCAGTGCAACTCAGGAACTGGAAAGTCAGCTCGCACAAATTTCTTTCAAGAGAGCAACAAACAAAAGCAGGAAAGAGATCTGTACAGAAAACGTCATTCTCTGTCCCTTCTGGGAGAACAAGACAGAAAGAAAAAGGTGAGCCATTTACCAAGCATAGAGGAGAGCTCGGAGTTCAGAAGCCCAGCCATGCTGATGGCCTGTTCTGAAAACTAATGAAGCACTATGGAGGCCTGAGTTCGTTATTGCTTCGTCCCAGTTCAGCCCAGGCTAAGGCCTATGGTGAAGTCAAATTAACTTAAAGCCAGAGAACGCAGATCCAGTAACAGCACCTAAGTCCCCATCCACACATGGGTGTAAACAGATTCTTTTGGTGAAAAGAAGTCTCCCAAATTTCCCCTCTCCCTGTGCTATGCAGATCCCCATAGCAGTGCTAGAATTTATATAACAGATTCTCTGTCACGTCTCCTTTAGCTGAGCATCTGCAGAGCGTTTCATTCTGCATTCACACTCATCCACTACCCTGCTGACACATCAGCTCAGAGAAGTTCACCGGGAGCTCACCGAGAGGCACACGGTTGGCCACATCTAAAGGACCTTGCACAGCGTCTAAGAATCATCACCTGCTCTGTGTAACAGCAATACCCAGCCCCCCTCCGCCCTCAGCTTCGGGGGCCAAACGGCGCAGACAAGAGCTGCTCTCCATCCTGAGTGCCTGGGCAGCGATCAAGAGAAACGGCGCGCTGTGTAAACAAAATGGCATCTTGCCACCACCACGAGTCAGAAAACAGACTCAAGTCAAGTGGGGCTTCATATCAAGAAACAGTGCTTCCCTTGGATTATCGTATGATGGGGCAACTTTTAGAGGCAATTATTATTTTCAAGGCAGTAGAATTTGAGCGTGGGTATCTCTGGGGCTGACTTACAGGCCCACCATATGCTAGGGATCTTTTAAAACAATTAAAGGTCCTGTTAATTCTTCCGAAAAGGACAGAACAGAGAAAACACAGTGTATCTGATGAACGCACACGCTAAGACACTACCAAAGCTTGCAGTTAGGCTTGTCAAAACAGTTTAAAAGGTTTAGGCATCCAGTTTGTACCAGAATGAATGGCATTTGGGCACCTAATTTAACTTTGTGAAAATTCGAGCCTGAACTTTTCTTTATTGCTTGTCCCATTGAGTGCAAAGGGAAAAGCGAGGGGTTAACCACAGAAGGATTTCAAATCCATCTTAAGGTTTCCCTGCTCTTCTGTATATATATAAAGGAATATATATATATATATAAAGCATTATTATTCTTAAGCCACCTGGAGTAGGGGGATGAGGGAAACAGGAGCTATTTCATTTCTTAGTTATCTGAGCATCAGACCCTGCTTCCCACATGATGATACCTCTGACACAGTAAGAGCATGACATGAAAACGTGTCTGCTGCCACTGAGAATTCCGAGTCTGCAAAATTTCAGCCCAACTATCAGGATAACGGCAGATTGACACGCACACACTCCTCAGCAACGTACACACAGCAAGTAGGACATGCCTCAGTGAGTGCAGATGGAAAGAAAACAAACAAGGAACCTCGGAGAAACCAACCAAAAGAGCCTCAGGAAAGAGAACTACCCACATTCCCTGCAAAGGCAGCTGCCCAGGAGTCCACGCGCAGCACAAACCGAATCCAAATATCCATCCCACAGCTGAAGATCTGTGAAGCCTGGCAGCGTCACACACTGGATACTTGAAGGCACATTTCCTATGTGTTTTGGAAGAGAAATCCAGTTACAACAACACACTGCAGCTGCAGGGCTGAGGGAAAGGAGGCGACACTTGGCATCTCTGATCCTGTCCCCGCATTCAAGCTCTGTGGCTGGTGTGAGCTGGTGATCTAAGCAGACACGTTAACATCCCTGAGTGAAATGGCACCGTTTGTGGCCTCTGAGACTTTGTCCTCAAGCACCATTGCTGGTGTGTCTGCAGTGCCTGCTGTAGTGTCTATGGCAGGAAGTGGATTTAAGCCCTGTGATAAAATCTGTTGGATGGTTTTCCTCAAGTTGGGGTGCAGCTGGTTTTGGGTCTGGTAAAAAATTTCTAAGGCAAAAGACTTGAGCGTGCCAGTGCAAAGGTCCTCATAAAGTGGAATTGTGTACATCCGAGACATCTGCAAAGAAGGAAAACGGAATAATATCATTCCAGTAAAAGCCAAGAGGTTCAGCTCTCCTGTAAGTACATTCCAAGAGACCTCAATGAATCCAAGCAACACACTTCTTCAATAGATGAGAAGCTTCTAACTAAGTTTAATGCAAAGTTTCATGTGAATGATAATCAAAACCCACTTGCTCTCTACGACTGAGCTACTTCCCCACAAATAACAGAGCTATTTACAAGGCCAGGGAGAAGAGGCCACAGAGAACACATGCATTAACCTTTTGCTCCCGCATAATAAAAAACACTGAAAGGAATCTCTTGAGCGCTAGCTTTGTCTGAAGGGTGCATATTCCAACAATCACATCATTTAGTATCGTAACAAACTCTTCTCTGAAAACGCTGGGGCTGCCATAAAGCAATGCAAAAACGCACTGGGCAGAGCTGAGACAAGGACATGGAGTTAGGCTGGAAAAGCACAGACTGTCTGTAGGCATTTCAAATTCCATCTGCCCATTCCTCCCCACCGCTAGCAGGTGAGCCGTGCTCGGCCCCTTCGCTACACACCTGGTCTACACTTGGCCAGGAAGCAGAAGTTCCAAGGTCTTTCACGTCGCATGTCTCATGCACATGTCTCATGCACTGAGAGGTGCAGTGATTTTAATCCAGCAGTTAGTACCTGGTTTTCCAAGAAGCGACGGACTTTGTAAAGGTCTGGGTAGTAGTCATTGCGGACTACAATCTGCAACCAGCGGATGCGGATTTCTGCGTTCATGGAGTCCAGCTGAGAGGAGTAACATTCCGAAAGCCTTTTTATCACCTCTGAAAAGAGCGTATACACAGAGGGAAAAACAAAACAAAACACAAGTGTGACCTGTTTTGTCAAGTTTGGAGGTCATCAGAAAATGAGTGATAGCACCAAGGCTGAGCAGGGCTATTTAGAATTCAATCTGCCATTCCAGGAATACTTTTCTACTCTCCTTACAGAGCACTCACCATGGCGCAGCGGTGACCCATCCAGCAACCTGTCCAAGAAGAGCACGGTTTGGAACGTTCTCCATTTAGTGAGGTCAGCACTGCTGGCAGCAGCATCAAAATCCAGAGGCTCAGCGGTCCAGAGTTTGAAGAGCGTCTCCACCGGTCTGGTCAGGCTGGATCCCTGAGATAAATCTGGCTCAGCTAACGGAGGTCCTGTAGCATTGAGCCAACGTTCAAACTCCAGTCCTGGAATGAGGAGCACCAAAAATGTCGAGCAGGAGTCTCTGCAGAAGGCTTGGCTGTCTCAAGGTTCGGGACTGCTTCTAGCACAGTTAAGAGAGGTTCTAACGATAGCAAATCAGACCAACCCATAGTTACAGTGATACAACAGTGTTAGTTTCATCAAGCCTGCGCTCCATCTGGAACAGGGACAGCAACATCTCTGCCAAATTTAACCATGATTCTTCTGGAGCTCAGCATTACAGTGAGTAAATAAAGAAAAACACACGTGCTCATTGGGCAGACCAGCTAAAAGGTATCTATGATCAAATCAGGTTCTAACATCAGATTTGGCACATTTCTCTTTTGTTGAATTTTGAGGAACACTGGAAAACGTGAAGCGTGTTTTCCCCAATAGAAATAAAAAAGAGGTGAGAGGACTGCCTAAACCCATCGTCATTCATGTGTTTATAGAATTGGTAACTAAATCCAAGACAAGCTTTAGCAGGATTTGGTTTCCAAATACAGTGATCACTCTGCAGTGTGAAAGGTGAGCTAATGAGAGTTAACCAAGGGCCACTCAGATGATCAATGCCAAAACGGTCAGCAACTTACAACGTTCTCATTCTCCACGACAGAGGGGGTAACTAAGATAAGAAAACCATTTGTACCATGGATGTATGGCTGTTGCCAAAGTGTTTTGTTTCCCTCGACCTTAGGATTTGCTTATGCATCTCCTAAGCCAAGTACAAAATTTATCAGCCAGACTTCCTAGTTCTGACAGCTAACTAAGTAAACTGCATCTTACCTGCTTTGCTCTCAACACATTGCTCTTTCAAATCTGGAAAAAAATTCAGGAAGGAATCCAGAAGATCCTGAGCCACAACACTGGTAAATTTGTACTTCTCAATGTAGGCCTGTAACAGTGAAAGGGATAAATGACAGTTAGGAGGAAGGTGGCTTCTTTTTGATGAAGAACTGTACATACAATTAAAAAATAGAGATGGAAAAGTGAGGACCAGTACTCAGAAAGGTGAAAGACAGTTTAAAAATATATATGTATTTATATATAAAAAACAATAAATCAAGAAAAATATTCTCCTCCTCCCTCTCAAATAAGGAAAGTGACAACTCTCAATCTCCAGCAGAACGTATGTGTATGCACACTAACTCTGAGGAAGGAGTCAAAGCGTCCTGGGTCACCACACAGCTGAGACAGGTAGTAAACAAAGCAGTAGCCTTTCTCATAGGTGAAGAGGTTCATTAAATTACTAGGATTTACACCTGGAAGGAAAAGATAATGTTATAAGACACTGTGCAACAAGAACACTGATTTCCAACCAGTCTAATTGCAAAGATACCCTAGAGATCTCAGATGTCAAGATGCAGTGACGTAAAAACAGAACAAGCCTGTGTCAGTACATATAATTTACAGCAGTAAAGTAACAGGAGCAACCTAAGCATCAAACTCACACTGCACGTTTTCAAATATAAGAACAGCAAGCAAGCAATACTATGCTCCTTTTCTGAGACCTCCAACAGTCTTCCATCCTGCTTCAATATCTCCACATGCATTTGGGGTTTATACATCATCTAAACTGAAGACTGCTTCACACCTCCAGTGGTGATGACAAAACTAGAGAACCATCAAGCCTGTATCTTGCTCAAGGGACAATCAAGCAGCCTTCACCAGCACGCAGCTCACTCAAGGGGAGACCACGTACACATCTGTACATGTATTCATAGTTAGACCATTTTGAAGAGAAATTCAGTGCCAGTTTCCTTGCTTACTATTAGACCAGTTTACACACAAGTATTTTGTTTTTCCTTATTTTATAAAGGACATTTTAAATTACATCATTTCAGTCTGCAATCCAACAGTGATGTGCAGATGTTTTGTACAACGGCTTTAGCCAAAAGAAATACCTGGCTCCAGTTTAACCTGAAGCTTGCTGACTGGGTTGTCCTCTCCAAGGAGCTTCATCTGTCTGTGGAGAGCATCGAGGCGGAACGCCGTCTCCAAGCACGTGAAAGCAGCCCCTGCCCAAGGAACAACATGGTAGTTGTGAGACTGTGGCTGGAGAACTAGCACAGGTACAAAGAAAAGATGACTGAAGACATGAAACAGCAACAGCAAGAGAGGATCTCAGTAATGTACTGTCATCACAATTTGAGTACAAGTTCCTTGCAACTCCTTGCAGTTCATCTCACAGGTTTCACCTCCACTCAGTAGGAGCTCTCTTACAGCTGCAGCTGGGTGTGCTGCTCTTCTAACTGCAATGCAGAACTGTGCTTCATGCCGAACTAGCTGCACTACACTGGCAATTCAAGTCGTCTTTCCTGTGCCTTTGCAGATGTGTTACACTGTGGAAAAGACATTCCCAGATGCAGCAGGTAAGTATCTAGGATTGTTATGGTTTTGGTTTTCTTCAGCAAGTCTTCAAGAATAGGGCTTGTTACATTGATACAAGCACAGAGTCTTACTGTATACAGAGGAATCTGATACAAACTGAATGAGAATTAAGGACCAGGACGCATCTGGAAGGTAGAAGAATCTGTACTGGCAGAAAAATGGGTAGATGAAACAAAAAGAAAACAAGAACACTGCAGAATAACTAGTGCTTAGGGCAATTACTTCAAGCTGTAAGCAGGGAAGGGGATTAAGCAAGATCCAAGAGGTGCAGTGGTCACTGGGCTCCAATTTCTGTAAACAATGTCATTACAAAAATGCCTTTTTATTAACTGCAGAAGATATGCCAGAAATGATGTCAGAAATGGCAAGATTTAGATCAGAAGTTTGTCCTTGGAACAAAACTGAATGCAAAAAGAGCTTGTTAGAGAATGGCATGGAGAAAAGCACTGCTTAGCTTCCTGAAGTGAAACAGCCAGTCCTGAATTCCAAGAGGACACAAATGAGGACCTTCCTTGCCTTATGTCAGAGACGCAGCCTGAGATGGGACAGAAAACAGTTCAGAATCTTCTGAACTATTCATATTGTTGCCATATAGAATACAACGTGAGGTACAGAAAAGCCCGAACCACTGAGAATTACTCAGCATGAAGCAGCTCACATAGAACAGAGCAAGATCTCCATAGCTGCTACGAGCACTTCTTTCTCTAAATTTCATTCTCATCATCTCCAAAAACAACGTACATGACTAAAAAGTAACACACTCTCCTAAGCATGCTTGCTGCCAGCATTTCCCAGAAGATGAAATAGAACAAAATCATTGACACAACACATGAAAATACACAGTGCAAGCTTTTCATGGGACAAACTAGAGAAACAAGCATTTCTATCATTCATCTCAGTTAAAAAAACAAAAAGCAATAGGAATGATTTACTCCTTCTAGTTGCTACAGATGGTGCCCATACAGTTGACCTATTAATTTCACTGATGCAAACAGCTAAAGCAGAGCTCTACAATTCTACAAGAAGCCTCTGGTAGCTCAGCAGACAGACACGTAGTTGTGCATATTGCATCTGATGGCTGTTACCAGCATTCCTTCCCACAGCAGCTAACTACCAAGTGCCCAGGTGTAGACAAACTGCAAGCATCCCCATGTTCAAAGCAGAGTTTGGGACTGCTCACATTCCAGAACAACAACAACAACAACAACAAAACAGCTCCCAACACATTTTCAGCTCCCAGGGAAGCAGCTCTCAGCTGCTGGTTGGACGCATCAGAAGGAAAACCCTCTCTTACCATAGGTCTCAGTGGTGATGCGGCGCTGCGCGTACGTGGCCAGCCCTTCGCTCAGCCACATCTCCTCCCACGTGGCGTTGGTGACCGCGTTTCCAAACCAGCTGTGGGCAACTTCATGAATGACGTCAATGATTAAAAACTCATCGCTCTCCAGAATGGAAGAAATGATGAAAGTCAGGCATGGGTTTTCCATGGCAACAATAGGGAAGGATGGAGGAAGAAAAACAATGTCATATCTAAAATTAAAGGGAGAGAAAGAGTACAGTGGTAAATTACACCTACTTCAAAAGACCTACATAGAAATACACGTGTATTTTTCCTCCTTTCAGAAAGTTCTTCTAGGAGTTCTTGAAACTTCAGGAACAACTTTCTAGACCACTGGTTGGGAACTACAGTTTGTTCCCTTGGCCAAATTGCTGCTCACATTTGCACATAAGGCTGGAAGCCTTCAGCTGTAGCATGCCCTGCCCTTCCCAGAAGCATCACACTCTGTTCACACATGCAAACTCACCACAAGTTGAGTATCTGACCACCAGAACCACGAACTTTACATACACTGCCCACACACACATGCAGATCAGGCCCCCAGGAAACAGAGGCCGGGAAGCAAGGAGGGAATGAATTGGTGCCTGTAGTGTCAGCAAAATGGCACTGGAACATGACTGTACTATTTCTTTGTTTTTCTGAATTTCTCCACCAATGATCAGCACTGGCACTTCGTACCAGGCCTCGTTCTCAGAGCATTTCAAACAACATTAAAAGGGTAACAGCCACACTTTTCCTGCTTACCTTTAGCAAATAAGTGTGGGAAGCCTTTGCAAACATTTGCTCCAATTTGAAGAATGAAAATACTTTCAAAAGCATTCTCTTTTAAGACAAAGTCAAGCTTAACTACAGAAACTATTAGTGTTGGTGCTAAGATTCTAAGTCCATAATGAATCATTTTAGCATTTTCAGGCACAATGCAGTAAAACAAGACAGCACTGCTGATTCTCAGGGAAGGCCAACTGTTCAGAACCCACAGTGCCGCTTACCATAGCAGCAAGATACCTCCATGCTCCTCGTTCTCATTATTTTGTTCCCATCACACGTTCCTAGGAGACTTATGAAACTCACCTTCCCCAAATATATGGGCCATACAGGCTCTCTGCAGCAGTCAGCCAGCGCTCGACCATGCCAGAAAGCTTGCTGATGGCGGTTGGCAGCAGGCAAGGCTCTGCCCACACTCTGCTCCTGTCAGAAAGCAGAAAACATCAGGTGATACTTCAACAAACGCAGTTATCTCTCCAAAATAATAGCCTGCATCCTCAGCACGTGGCCGCAATGGTCACAGCACTAAAAGATCTGGCATCAGGCTTCTGCCTTCTTTAGGCCAAGCTGCAAACCTTACCTTGGACCTATGTCTGCATGTATAAGGTCTCCTGCCACCAGGGCCACGAGGTAGGCAGGAACTGGATATTCCATGTAGAACTGATACACTCCTTTGTCTTCTAAGAAGGTGCTTTGAGTGGCGCTCATCAACACCTGCATGCCTGCTGGAGCCTGGAAGAGCGACATCAGAACACCAGCTAATGGGATGAGCAAGGCTGAAGGGCTGCAGCACAGATCTGTTCTGACGTATGGTAATGCATGTAGTTTTTTATACTGCTAAATATCCTAAGGAACGCTTTATATTAAACATAACTACACACAGACAACGTAGCCACGCTTTCACAATTAAGCTGAGCTCTCCATGCCCACACCATTTGTCACTGACCTTGACGGTGGCTGAATAGGTGCATTTCACTGCTGGTGTGTCAAAGCAGGGGAAGAAGGAGCGGTTACACACCGAGTGGCCCTGCGTGAAGACAAACGGCTTGGCGTTGCCGTACGTCAGCTCTGGGTCCAGCCACCAGATCTGTTGAAGCATCGAGAGAAGAAGCGAGGGAAAAGGATCGAGTTTGAACCGTCAGAGAGCAGAACCCCAACATCAAGAGGATCCAACACGAACAGGAATAGCAGGGGTCACGGAGCGCAAGCAAAAACCAACGCAAAACAAACGCAGGCTGAACAGTGTACACACTGTTATCTCCGACCCTGACTCTGCCCTCCCAGCTGCAGCACCAGCGATTCTGACACTACACAAAATGAGTCAGCGTATGTCAGGATATCTCTGGTCAGTGGCACCAAGGCTGCTTCGTATGGAGCAGATAAGGAGGTTCTGAGTGGTCACAGAAAAACCCACAGCACTGAGTGTGTCAACTTTCAGTATCAAGCAGTAAATAAATCGTGAGTCAGAGCCTCAGTAGATCATCAGAACTCACTAGGAATCATAGGAAGAAGGGCAGTTATTTGCCAGTTGGGTTTTCCCCGTTCCGAGTGCCATGCTTATGCTTTCAAACGCTCCCTGCCTCTAACTCTGAAGCACAGAAACAACCTCAAATCGCAGAAACAATTTCAAAGAAGTATTTTCTTGTAATCCTAGAGTTCTCAGGCTGAACTTGTACAGAAAATACCAAGCATTGCAAAATTTGCAATAAAGTCAGAACCGCCTGAAGTCCTGGGAACAGTCGGGCACACAGAATAAAGCTTCTGAGTCCATTGCCTTCTCAGATCAAAGCAGCCAATAAAACTGAACTTGGGGAATAGCAGTTAGTGCCCGCACTCAAGAGAAAGACATGAAGAGCTCACAGAGAGAAGCCAGGGTACTATCTCTGCTCTTATTTTAATGGCATATTACAGTTCTACTTCCTACTAGTCTCTCTGTGTTTTGGAAGGCAAAGCTTCCCCTTTCTCCCTTTGCCCTGTAAGGTTACTCTTTACCTTCTTCCCTTGCCTTTAGACCCTTCTCCTCTGATGCCAATGCGTTCCTCTCCCACATCACCCACTTCAGCAGAACCCCTGGGGATGGGGGCAAGGGACAGAAAGGAAACATACAGCTGCTTCTGAAGGGAATTAGGGACAAATGCCTCATTAAAACTCGGTTTGAAGACAAAGCTTCTCACCAGAACACACATTCACATAAATACACAAGTGCTGTGCTTTCACCCAGGTAACAGCATTCTAACCGCCCAGGAAGGAGGCCCAGGAAGTGACTCCTTCAGGATGTGCCCCAGTGTCAACATTGAAAAGCACTCCTCCCGGCAGCGCTCTGTGCTGGTAGCACAGGTGGGACCAACAACCTGTCACGTCAGCCTTGGAGCAGAGACTCACCTTCAGAAAGCCCCATTCCCTTCATTTTCTGAGCAACATTAAGGCCAACAAAGTGCACAGGGAGATAAGACATCGCCAGAACTAAGCCACAACCCCAGAATAGGGTGGAAAAAAGGTTGACAGCAAGGTCTGCAGAGCAGAGAGATAAGGGGAAGCACCCCGACCAGCACAGGAAGAAAACATAAGCAGGAAGCAAAGGAGAGCTAAGAAACGAATGCTTGCTTACAAGAAGCTCCAAGAATTTACGACACTTTCTCTTCAACGTGCTTCCCCTTCTGTGACATTTGGTTGAGGTTAAATGAAGCAGAGGCCTCACAGGCCAAAAGGAAAAAGTCTGCCGAGAGTGAAGTATTTTTTTCCCCTGTTTCCCAATGTCTGCAGCTATGCTGCAATCCTCCGCCTCTCTTTCCAGATGCACTTGGAACAATGATTAAAGTTATCCTGAAACAATATAAATAGACCTGCAATATAAATAGAGCGGCCATGCTGCTGGACGGGGCTGGGGATGAGGAGCAGAGGCTGCAGCCCAGAAAGGAGTGCAGTCAGCAGCCTGTGGGGGCAGGGAGCTGGGCCACTATGGGGCAGAGCAGCACATGGGTGCATCACCAGATCCCAACCGTGCTCCGCTGAGGAAACACGTGTGACAGCATCGCAATCTGGCAAGTGACAAAAGTAAACAGCTGAACCTCTTCCAAGTTTAAAGTCTTTCCATGTCTCCACCTGCATTATTGATGGAGGAGAGCAGCGGTGCCACAGTGGCGGTTCCAGTGGCTAGCAGTGACTGCCCACAGAGTGCGCTGTGCAGGCAGGACGTGGGGGATGTGATGGGGCAGGGAGCCCAACTGCAAGTCACGAGGGACTGGGAAAACTCAAATGAATTGCCAGGGAAGTTCCCAGCTCTGACCTTTTTGCTAAATCATAGGGACAAGGAAGTTCTCTCACTTTTACAGCAGGAGGGTTTGCACTGAAGGCTGTCATGGAAAGAAAACAGCACTGCATGGAGATGAGTGCTGCCAAATTGGAGGTGCAGCAAAGCGGGTCAGAAACGGGTGTGTGTTTCTCCCTCCGGGACAGGAGAGCAAAAATACTGTGAAAGAGCCTCTGCAGGGCCAAGAGGTCAGCATGAGGGGCAGCTGCTGCTTTCCCTTCACACCTGCACCATGGGATGCACAACGCTCAGCAAAGCCTCGCTCCTGAACAGAGGATGCCATGCATGAATGCATGGTTCCCTGCACGCGGGCAGCCCAAACCCTCTGCAGAAGGCAGGTTTAAGCTCCCCTCTGTCTCCCGGGATCCATCACACGACCAAAACCATCAGCTCCTCACTCCATAGGAACGAGGAACAGAAGTTTTGTAAGAGAGGCGTGACGCCGCGAAGTTGCTTCACCCACAGAGAGAAAAGGGACCGCACAGAAACGCGGAGGTCAGGCGTGTGCATGAGGTCACCGTCCCACATTTGGGGTTACTCATCACTGTTAACACAGTGCCAGGCTGGAAGGGCGCTGGCAGGCAGCATGACAATAGCAGCGCATGACCCTGGAGCTCAAAAGATAGCCCAGCGAGCCCCGAGCAGCATGAAGGGCTGGAGCAGGTGCAGGGACAAGTATTCTGCCAGCCAAAACCTGCAGTCCTGGGCAGGCTGTGAGATGCAGTCCTATGTCGGAGCGTGCCTGCTCCTGCTTCCCAGCACCACTCAGAAAGGGCAGCGTGTGGCCCTGCTCCATAACCAGCAACAATTCCACCAGCAGGCCTCGGAGCTTCGTTTCAGCCAAGCACTACATGCTATGAAAGCTACAGAAAAGACGCAGGAAAGAATGAGGATCGGCTCGAAATGGATCAAAGAGCAGCGAGGTGAACTGTAGGAATGGAAAAAAGGGTTCAGCTCCCAGCATCCTCACATACACGTGCATAGGACGGATGGTGAGGCAGTGGCAGGACTCCCTCTGCACACAGCAGGGCAGGCCGCCGCCTGGCATCAGCGCTGGGGAATCCCTGCAGGAGCCCAAAATAAAGCCACTCGTTCAAGAGGAGCAAAGAGCGTTATCGCGCACTGAGGGAGCTGCGGCTCGGCCAGGCTGAGGGCGATTACAGAGCACGGCAACAGCCAATGAGCTTCAAAGCCTTCCTGCCATAAATAAAGCGCCCGGCAGACAAAATACACCGGTTCCTTCATGAAACTTTCAGGGTTTCAAAGACCATCGACCCTTCCCCACTGACCGCGGCCCTCAGCGCCACATCTCCACCGCTCTACAACAGAGACAGCGACCCCCTCCCCTCCGCGCCCCTGGGCAGCCCCTGCCAGTGCAGCACCGCTCTTACGGAGAAGAAACTGTTGCTGACATCCAAGCCGAACCCGCCCCGGCGCAACTTGAGCCCCTCTGCCCCAGGCTGCGGGGCTCCCCCAAACCACTCCTTTTGCCCCGACCGGAGCGCTGCCTCCCCGCCTCCCCGCGGGGGATCCCCGTACTCACGGCGGGGCCGTCGGCCGTGGTGTAGCGGACGATGACCTGGAAGGGCTGGTGCGGCTGCAGGGCGGCGGGCAGCGACAGCGTCAGGGCCGAGCCGTAGTCGGTGAAGGGGTCCACGCGGAAGCCCAGCGGGCAGGAGGCGGCGGGCGGCCGGGCGAACAGCGGCAGCGGCGGCTCCGCCAGCGGCGGGGGCCCGGCGGGCGGCTCCGCGGGAGGCGCGGCGATGCAGGGAGCCGAGAGGAAGGTGGCGGTGGAGGGCGCGGCGGCGGCGGAGCACGGCGGCGGCGGAGGAGCGCAGGGCGGCGGCGGGGGCGGAGGGGGCGGCGGGTCCGGGGCGGCAGAGGAGGAGGAAGAGGAGGAGGAGGAGGCGGCGGCTTCGGCGGGGGAGAAGGCGAAGGAGCAGGGGGCTTCCCCCGGCGGGGCGCGGCGGTAGGCGGCCGAGAGGACGCGCAGAGCCGGGTGCACGTCCAGCACCAAAGCGCAGGGCTGCGGGCGCAGCGCGCACAGTTCCAGCACCAGGCAGCCCGCCAGCGCCCGCGCCTCGGGCCGCAGCTCCAGCCCCAGGTGCAGGTGTCGGAGGGCGAAGAGCTGCGAGCTGGAGGCCGACGCCACGTCCGGAGGCGGCGGTAGATCGGGAGGAGGAGGCGGAGGGACCGGCGGAGCCTCCGGGCCGCCCGCGGAGCCCTTGCGGCAGCAGCACAGGCCGGGCGGCCGCGGGGCCGGAGCCGCCATGGAGCGGCGGAGGAGGAGAGGAGGCGGCCGCTATGTGAAATCCATGGGCGGGCGGGGAGGAGGGAGGCCCCGGCGGCCGGAGCGGCCGGGGCGGGGAGCAGAAGGGGCCGAAGGGAGCGCGGGGCCCGGCCCGGAACAGGCCGGGGGGGAAGGGGCTGCGTGGGTTGGGCTGGGCTGCCCCGCCCCGCTCTGCGCCGCCCGCCGCCTGCGCGCGCAGACGCTCCGAGCCCCGGCACAGCCGCCGTGCCAGTCGTTGGGTCGCCAAGGCAGCTCCTCAGTGACACGCGAATGTTTATGATGTGGCTGTGGGTTTGACCAGTCCACAGCGTACGTTCCCAAGGGCCCCCAAACCTCACACCTCTGACAGCGGAGTCGCATCGTTTCCCATCGCACCGACGCGCCCGGGCGGCACGGCGCGGCACGGCAGGCTCAGCTGCAGGCAGCGCCGAACGGCCCGCAGAGTGAGCCCGGCCCGGCTTGACGCTGCGGACGCCCGCAGCACCTGGGGTGACTGCTCATAGCCAAACGCCATGCGGCCCCAGCACAAAACAACGTTCAGGAAAGCTGCTTGCCTGGCACGGGTACTGCAGCTGCCCGGCACTTTCTCATCGTATTCTTTGGACGCATCTTCAGGAAGCAATTCTGTCCTCACTCCATTCTAACTCAGAGGAACTTTTTGTCCTCCCCTCATTTTTCTCTACGCATTCTTCTTGTAAGTCTCATTTACTGCACCCATCCTTTCCTCCCAAAACCTTTCCCCGTGTCTCAGTCATCCCATTCACCTCTAGAAATAAATGTCCTTTCTCAGTTTATGTTTCTAGCACTGTTCTAAGGCTGCCCACTCTCCCTCTGGGTTTCCTGGAGGGCTGAGCAGCAGAGCACAGCCCCAGCGCTCTGCATCTGTCCACATATCTATCAATCTTCACCAGAGGTACCAGCGATGTCCCCACAGGCACTCAGACTGGCACAGCTTCAGGGCCCGACCTCAGATGTCATTACGCCCATCACACTGCAGAGCAATGTCGCTGGGTGGTTTTAGAAGCCTCCAGCCTCCATTTTGTTTGGTGTCCCAAGCGAGCAGTAACGCTGCACCAACCAGACAAGAGCAGACAAGCAGGAACACGTCCTTAGAATTTCCAACCTTAGGACAATCAGGACCTGTTGCACTCGGTGCCCAGAATGGATGAAATTCCCAAGGTCCATACAGCACACCTGAAAGCTATCTTAGGTACGTTCCTCTCAAATTGTGCATCTGTTGCTCTTGGACCACGTTCACCAATTCAGAAGAGCACAACTGGTGTAATGAATCCTGAGTGCAGCTCCCTCTCACAGCTATGCTAGTGTTAGCACCTACTGAAAAGAGCAGTCTCACTTTGCCTCCCCTCAGGTGTGCCTTCCTGTCTCCTTTGTACAGCATTCTGATTTTGGAGGGTGGACTTTCTGCAAGTTAGCTTTCTGGGTCACTGCTGGCAAGAGCCAGGGCTGGCATCGGGAAAGCTGAAGGAACTCCCAGCCTGGAAGAAGAAGGAGGACAAGGTCAGTGGCAGCCTTAGGCCACTTCATGTTCTCTCTCTCCCTTAAAAAGTATTCAGACCTCAACCAATGACGCTTTATGTGCTGCTGCCTTCAGGCCACAGTCTAAGCCCTGTGAATGGTATGGTTTACCTACCGTAGTGGTCAGAATGCTCACTGCTGTGACCCTGCAGTTGTGTTACTTTATAAACAGTAACACACGTAGGTAAAGAACATGAAAATATCCCAGCCTAAAAGATTTTCTGTATTCCACCTGGCCTCCCCATTGCTATGACTTGAGCACTAGTATTATAAATCGTTACTCTCTGTCCTGCTCAGCACAGACACGCACTGCCAGCCTCCTCCACACTGGAGGGCACAAGTTACCCACTGCATTTGCTTGAAGAAAAAAACCCCACTCTGAAGGAAAAAAAATGAGGCCGTGGTGCAGAGAGGAGAAGAAAGCCAGGCTGCAACAACTGACACAGGGCTCAGAAAGGTGAGAAGTGATTTACACGCTCAAAACAAACGGCTGAAGCCAATACAATTTACAAAACCCAAAATAGTTTTATTTACTTTTCAGATTTTTGCCTCGGCGAGACATTCTGCAAACATGCTAAGGCTACAAAATGCCCAAGTTGACAAAGACATGCAACGCTGACCATTCCATAAGTCACGGCTATTAGAGGAGCGACCGTGCCCAGCGGGCCGCAGGTCCCGTCGGACAGGGATGGCGTACAGTGATCATGGCAACGCACTACACAGGACCTAGTAACCTGAGGTAGGTCTCTTCACAGTAAGAAAACAACATCCTACACCAGTGTTACATCCTGATCAGCAGGAACCCGTCGGAAGTTCCCGGAGACGTGGAGTGGGGGACTGTTTCCTTAACAAGTGTGCAATAAAGAAACAGGAAACATTGGTGTTGTTTGACCTTAGTATACGTGAGCGGAACAAAGAGTTAGTGTTACTCATGCCAGTGAAAGCCAACCTAAACCTCTGAGGGGTGTTAGCAGCTTCAAGATAAAGGAGTCAGTCAGTTGGAGCAACTTGGAAAAGGCTTTCCTGCCAGCATACAGGGTAATGGTTTGAACCTTACGATTAATTTGTTACACATCATTCCATAAACAGTTACATTCTGGTTGTGTTAGATCAGCGAAGCAGAAAGAGCATAAACCCTGCTGACACAGTCAGAAATACTGCATCGAGACACTGAGAAAATGAGGCCTTAACGTGACCCAGGAGTGGTTCTCCAGTCAGGAGATCACTAAAAACCCTGCTTTGGGAAAGCATTATGGCAAGCAGCAGCCGCTGCCGTGTGAACATGAGCGATGCTCCAAACAGCTTTGATAAATTACAATGCTATAGAGTTACACCACAGTGCTCTTCTCCCCTGTGCTAGACAACAATGTGACAATAAAGGACACTATTGCAAAGCTTCACTTCCACTCAGACACGCAGAAAATCTGGCACTAGGAAAAGACGCCGTAGGAGACAAAATGGTGTCTGATACAGCCTGATAACAAAGCCAGATCTCGGGTACCATAAACTGTACAAAAATGATAGAAAAGAATATGCACTGTTATTAATACAGTGCTTATTTTAATATAAAATAAACAGCTTACATTTCCACTGTAAATATAGGCTATATACAGAATTATGTATAGATATAGCTACATGTATAAAGCTTCATTATAGGCCTCTGATACATTTATAACTATGGCTCCCTGAGCCATTCGTAGAGTGCATTTAATAACCAAAAAATTAGTAATATGATTATGGAATAAATACAATAATAAAAACATGAAGAATTCTTCTGACACGGGTTTAAAAACTCTCTGGCTTGACATACTGTGCTAAAAAATAAAAGATGAAAAGGCAATAATCTGCTTGGAGGAGGAGGGAGAGCTGGCCTGCCACAGGCAGGGAGTGTAGCTCTCCCAAATTAAAGTGACTTTGCCCTGAATTTTAGCCCTTGACAGCGACCTTGTTCTCTGCAGCAGCAAACATAGCATAGAAGCGCGAGTTCTCATTGGCCAGGAGGGCAGACGGCGTGTCGAATTCCACCACCTAAAAACAAACAAGGCAGGTAAAGCACGTCAGGAGGAGCAGCAGAAGATGGATTCCCACCCACGCCCCCTTGGACCTGTCACATGGCAGTGAGGAAGACGAAACTTGGCAGCCTTTAGGTGAGACAACAGTGAAAGCATCTGCCTTCATGCTCTGACGCTACAACCAGGGATGTTTAAACTACACTACACAGATGCTGGGAGAACCCAGCAGGCAGCAACCTCTGGTGGCTCTGGCAAGCAAACTGAGGCAGATGCTCTGGTTTTTACTTTCTTTACATTCAAGAGTGTTCTCAAGTGTTCCTACGTTTCCCTTTAAGTGTTTATAGCCTAAAAAGTGCTTATCTGTCACATGTCAGTTCGGTATCAGAATGCTTTGCAAACTGCTGCTGAGCTCCAGCAGAGGTGCTTACATCGTTACCCACACCAAAATTAAACCTACAAAGGACAATCAGAAACACTTTAAGGAGTTTGTTACTCTGTGGTATTTTCTTGGAATGTAAAAGAGATTTTTCCATCTTTGATCTTGTCATGTTGAGGCAATTACTGACGTCGTTGGAGAATTACAACCAAGGATGTGAAGGAACACACAGGATTTTCTACAGCAATGCCAGCTGTTCCTTCAGTTTAGCCCATACACGTGGCACCACCAGACTGCAACAGGAACTGAAGCCACAGAAGTCTTTCTGCTCACCTGTCCTTGTGTTAGCACCATGATCCGATCGGAACCCAGTACCGTATGCAGGCGATGAGCAATTGTTAACATCGTGCAGTCTGCAAATGCCTCTCTGATGGTCTCCTGAATCAGCAAGTCAGTCTCTGTGTCCATAGCAGCTGTTGCTTCATCCAGTATCAAAATCTGAAAGCAGTGCATAATCCTGGCTGTTACTTCACAGTGACTCTGTCCCTTTCTGAATATTGAAATATGCAGAACGGGCTGAATTGCCAGCTGTGGCAACTCCTGGTCACAGCAATCTTTACAGAGTTGTGGTCACAAAGGCAGTTTTGACAAGCACATTTCACCCTACACCAGTATCTGTTGGTGCAACACCTGTACCAGCTTGAATAAATTTGAATGAAAAAGAAAGCCATCTCTCAATGCTACCAATCTGATATCACCAGCTTTCTCCCATCAATCAGCTCACCTTGCAGCGACGCAGCAGAGCTCGAGCTATGCACAGTAACTGCCTCTCTCCAACTGAAAAGTTTTCCCCATTTTCCATTACTTCTGAGTCGAGTTTCATAGGCAGCTGGGCAACCTGCGTGGGAAAGGAGAGAGAAAAAAGCCTCAGAGCTGAACAGGCCTCTTGTGTCTCTAAGGCACGACTGCCACAGCATGGAGACTTGCTGCAGAAAGCCTCACAAAGGACAGATTTTAACTTCTGTATGAATATGCATGTGTGACATTTACACTTAAAAATGTAAATGCAGAATGCACATCTACCTAAGGCACACAGAACAGCATCACTTTTGAAATTCTGTAGATCCTGAAGAGTCTCTGTGATGGAGCAATGCTCTGCTGTGCTATGTACTAAAGAGTAGCTTTTGAAAGGTGGCATTCTCCAAACATTCCATCTCATCTTTAGAAATAAAGCACTGCAAAGGGAAAAAACTGCAGAGAAATACCTCTACAGGAGGGTCTCTGAATTAGCCACTAGTAGAATGTGTAGCTTGGAAAGCAAAACACAAACAGCTATCCCACAGACACCATAATACTTACACACTCCTTCATGTGAGTCCTCTCCAAAGCAACCCAGATTTGTTCCTCACTGTATTGATTGAAAGGATCCAAGTTTGATCTGGAGGGGGAAGCAGAAAGTGTAATCAGAATTTGTTTTTCAGCAATGAATGGCAAAACAGCAGTGCAGTAATCTGTCCAGATGGACAATTCCCATCTAACATCCACTGAGAGAATTTCCTTGCCAAGGAAATCAGATGTTCCCACTATATAAGTAGCCAAGAAATTACAGAGTAAAAACAGAAGACAAAGATGCAAAAATTTCAAGCAAATCTAAAGGAGAAGCAAGAGATCCACAAAGGATGATCACTGAGATGATTCCACATGGAGTCACCTAAGCCCATTTACCTGAGCTTTTTGCTCTGTTGTAAAAACAGAACAGAAGCCAGGATGCCTTTGGTCTAGTCACAACCATCTCATTCAGTGTGAGCTGGCAGCTGCCTTGTCCTTCCTGACTTATTATGGTGCACTGACCTTACAGTGCCACTGAACAGCACCGGTTCCTGAGGGATTATTGAGAGTTTGCTGCGAAGATCTGCCAAACCAATGTCGTTTATTTTCACTCCATCAATTTTAATGCAGCCTCCAGACAGTTCAACCAAACGAAAGAGTGCCATTCCAAGGGAAGACTTCCCTAAAAACGAGACAGGAAAACATACCAGTGTAGAAACTAGTATCAGAATCACAGCAGATTTGAGACGAGACAGCATTTCAAAACTTGTCCTTTAGTAGGAGTGGTGATTTAAAATAACCTGAAGTAAACAATGGTGTAAGTGCTGAGGTTCAGCATTTAAACTTGTAAGCAGCAACAACTGCATATTTAAAAATCCCAATTTGGAGCTGGTGTAAATCAAACTCCTGAGACAGCGTAGAGCCAAATCTACCTGCAGCACCAGCACAAACATCTTCCATGACACTCAAATAAGCTACAATGAGTAGGCAGCCTCCTGTGCTGCTCAGTGGCTTGGGGTGTTAAACACTGTAAGCATATTGGGGCTCAGGCACAGTAGGATACGCCTCTGTTTTAAAAGGAAGCTTGTTTTTATTGTTTAGGGATCCCACTCACGTGTGTGTGTGTGTGAACAGATGGCAGCTTACTGGACCACTCTTAGGCAATCCACTTATTCAAACACAGAAACCAGACCCACCAACCGTCCTGTAGCTGCAGTATGTTAGCTCTGCCTGGTGTTCCTCCTTACCCGAGCCCGTCCTTCCCACAATGCCAATCTTTTCCTTGGGTTTGATGGTAAAGGACACTTTTTTAAGCACCAGAGGGAGATTTTCTCGGTACCGCATCTCCGCGTTTTCAAAAACAACTTCACCTTCCTGCGGCCAGTCCAGAGGGGGAGCTTTGTTCTTAATTCGAGCAGGAGCTTCCAGGGACAGAGTCTTTAAAAAGAAAAGGAAAGTTCAGTTTCCAGTAAACAAAGCACTAAAAAGGAAAGCTGCAGCTTTCAGTAGCTCTCTGCAGACTCAGCCCACATCGGTGTGCAGCAGCTTTCAGATGAACGGTGTGGCTGGATACAGGACCAGTTCTCAGAAGCAGTTTCTCAGTCTCTCACTGCCACACTAGAATTCCCTGCTGCTGCCTCAATAATGACACTGGACCTTCTTCCCAGCAGCGTTTTTCATCAATAGAATTAAAGATGTATTTTAGGCCTATTTTTTATGTCCACAATCTTATTGAGTTTTCTGATCTTCCAAAAATTAGATGTGACATCTGCTATATTTCTGTGTCTCTTTGGCTGTGCTGTGCCAGGGTCTCCTCTGTTGATTCTGACACAGAAGAAAACACCTACGTGAACTATTGTACAAATATTATTCTCCTATTCCTCATTCTTTCCTGTTTTGTTAAATCATTGAGCCAGTCAGGCCCCTTCCAGCTCACTTTCACTGTTACAGCCCTCAGCAACAGTCCCTCATTTAAGCAGTTCACACCTTATGAAAAGCAGAACTTCTAAAAATCAAAAGGATATTTAACATGTTTAAAACAAGGATCACTTTCTCATAGTTGCACAACCAGCCTCAGAGAATGGCAGAAATCCTGTCAGGAGATAAATGTCACACAGCTTTAAGCACCTAAATGCAAACATCTCCACTGAATCACAACCCATCGACTCCTTCATGGTAACTACAAAGAAGTCAATATTTCTACAGTGTGATTTCTCTGCATTTTAATTAAAAACATTCAGAATGGTTAATAATTGGCCTGTGGAGAGACCCTTTTTCTTACACTGCCTATAGAGAGATCCCACGAGGATTTTGTCAGTTGTGGACACCTGCAGTAACCTAAGCCAGAGGCAGATTAGTTGCACCCTCAAGGGTTTGAGAAAAACAATGGTCTTCTGCCAAAGAACAGGCTATCTCTGAGTTTGGTGCTCAAAAAACAACCTCAGTGCTTACACTGAAAGAAGCCAAGCCTCAAATTTGGTAAGACACCCAGCCTTCCACTTTAGCTTCACAGTAGTTTCAGAGTTTCATAATAAAATGTCTGTCTGGAGAGATGAGCAAGACAAAGATAATTTCAAAAAGCATAACTTATTTGGGATCTCAAATGATAGCTTATAAAACTTGTAACTGTAGCCTACGACTACAGGCTTTGTCACTGAAGGCCAGGAGTGATAAACCATTTCACTTAGTGCAGTGAGAGGGATCAGGCAGTGCCTGGCACACCACTGTGTGGTACACATTTCATACTAAGGTGGACCATAGCTGGCCTCCTCTTCTCTTACCCTCGTGACAAACGAGAAATTCAGCTGAATGTGCTGCTGCCCTACCTTGATGTAGTGATCGATCCTCTCCACCGACGTGAAGCGAGCTTCTGTTTCTGAAGCAAGTCTGACTGTAAACTGGAATAACCCTGTTAACTGGATGATGGGAGGAAACAGAGAGAAATGTATCTTTTAATTGATTTAATGACTAAGCTAAAGGATACTTGCCGCAAGTACTCTTGTCTTGGACCCCTTACATTTAACTTCAAGATAACCTTCATTTATGAATTGCTTCAAAAGCCAGAAGCTTAGGAAGGTTTCCCACAAGCAACAGCCTTAAGTATTAGCCATCTGGATTCTGTAATGTTGTGTTATTACCACCAGGAGGCAGAACAGGGCAAACAACAGAACCAGTAACCATTCTGAGCCATGATGCTGACCCCCAATTGACTTCCCCCCATCTTTTCCCATTCTTGTATATTTAGGAAGCATTCACTGGTCTGTTACTCTCACTTATTACTGTGAGGTACATTCAATAAGAGAGTAAGTCATGCAGACACACTCACTTGCACAGCATATGAGATAGCCAGTCCAGCATAGGCTGGAGGAATCTGGCCATGCATCAGAACAATCATAAGGCCAGTGGTTGTGATAAGAGCAATGCTGATAATGTCCAGCCGTACAGCCAGCCAGCGCATTGCACAGCTGAACAGGTAAAATGGTGCCTGATTGTCATCAAGGAGCTCCTGATACCTGAAATACAGAAATAAGATGTTAGTATACCTTCCTGAGCTCGCAGTGCTACAGAAAACCTAGCATTCTGCTATCTGATCTTGCAATTCAGTTTCACACCAATCACAGCTGCACAGAAGAGTGCTTTCCTGCTCCATTTCATCTAAGCTGCTATCTAAGCACTGTCTTCCCAAAACCTCTGGGACAATTTTCTCTTGCTCCCACGCTGCTGGTCTCATGACACCTTGCACCTGCAGTATCTGACATCGTTACAGCAGGTTCTCATGGAAGCAAATACCACTCACAGGAGAGAGGTCTCACTTTCCCTCACTATCAGTTATTCTGCAGTTTTAGCTGACACCAGAGAAAACCAAACGTAGTCCATGACAAAGTGGATAATAGTCACTCAAATACTTGATAAATGTTGTCTAGGTATACAGGTGCACAGCTCACCAATAGGCACACAGGGGATTAGTTAACATGCCAAAAAATTGCCTTCACCATTATCATTGCCACCTGCTGCAGAGAAGCCCAGAAGGGGGCACTCATCTGGGACTCCAGCACTGTTCTTCCCAGTTGGCTACCAGACTGTTTTTCCTTCCCATTCTCCTTCTTGCCCTTCCTCATTTTTCCTCCCAAAGAATTAATTTTCACTGTTACACCCAATGTATGTCACCAGCTAAACACCAGTAAAGTCCTTCTGAATGTTAAGCTGTCACACTCTGCTTTTTGCTCCATCACTCTCAGCTAGGTATTCAGACTGACCTGTGCAGGAATTCCTGTCCTTTGTGGTATGCATGGATCGTGGAGAGCCCCTGTATGCTGGATGTAATGTGAGACAGGAACGGAGACTGCGTGATGTTATCCAGACGCTTGAGCTCTCGAATAAAGACTCTGGAAAGAAAGAAGCACTTTCAAGTGCCATGTACAACCACTGTACTGATGCATATTTATTTAAAGATCCCCGTTTCCCTACTAACAGGTCAAAGTATCTCTACTTTTAGTCACAGCAGCTGAAGCACTTACCTAGACACAGCATGCAGAACCATGAACAGGACGATGAGGGGACCCACTGCCACCAGGAACCAAGGGAATACCCCAGAAATCACCCCCACACAGAAGAACACAAGGATAACGTTCTGGATGAACATTTCTGCTTGAAATGGCAAACGAACATCCACTGGAAAAGAACAAGGGAAAAAAATTTGAGTACAGGAGGCTAAAACAACCCGTATAAAGCAATTCAGTCCAGCTGTGCATCATCACTGACAGGAACAGTGGTTTCTCATGGCTTTTTTTGAATGCAAAATGTGTCATCATTAGAGGCACTTTGATCTTCTTAAATGCTAGTTGTTCTTCCAATTATTCCCACTAAGAGAAATAGCACTGATGCAGCTCTGACCGAATTGCCACCTTTTCTGCTCATGAACTTCACTCTGATACTCCAGGTTCTCCTGCATTAACTGCTAAGACTGTCACATGCAGACTGCAGGTGCAAAAGCAGCTATGCATTTTCTTATAAGTGAACAGACAGACCTGAGATATCAGCTGCCTCCTACAAGCACAACCCTGCTATGTCCCAACTCCTGCTGAGTCTATTGCAAGTGACAAGAGAGACAGGGGTGGAATCTACACTGACATACCTTCATCCATGTCTTTGGAAAACCTGTTGAGAATCCGTCCAGTAGGCGTAGTGTCGAAGAACTTCATGGGGCTACGCAGAATCCGCCTGAAGAGCTCATCATGGAGCCTCGAGGATGCTCTGAGAGTTCCCTGACAGTGCAGCAGATGTTAGAGCATTATGAAAAGATGTCTGTCTGTCTGTTACTGACACTGATCTCTCTCTCCAGGCATGAAAAAAAAAATTCTGCCAATTTTCCCTCTTCAATTTTAAGTATAGTTTTTTTCCCCACACACTTTGCACTTTCAGTCAGTGAAAGGAATTAATTCAAGCAAAAATTTAACGGAAAGCATGATACACCTCCAAGAGATGACACAACAGAGATCTTACAATCCATGATCTGACTTTATCTGGCTCCAAAGTGCCTCTCGAAGTCACCAAAATCCCAGACAGCAACGTGCCAAAGCAGGGATGGAGGGGTAGGGATGCATGAGAAAAGCATCAGGCAGCACTGACACTTACCTTCACAAAAACAACACCACGAACAGCTTTCAGAATCAACATCACTGCCATAGACAGTGCATAGATGCCAGCATAGTAGTGCATGTGGGGGTTATCTTTCATGCTGTTACTTATGACGGTGTCATTTCCCAAAGTCACAGTGGTGTTCTGCAGGAAATTCAAGGTTTCAGTGAATAGTTAAGATAAGGATTAAGCACATACTTATTCCACATGGTAGAATTTAACTGACCCCCATCACTGATTGTTTTTGACACTTCTATTCTGAAGAAAGTACTTCAGTAATCTTTGGATACTTCAGAAAGTGGTAGGTGATATGTGCTATTTCTGTAGCATCAGAAACTCCCTAGAAGGTTGCTTCATTTGATTCCTAATCTCCCATTCATACCTATTGTTTCTTGTGCTCTGCAGAACGTCAGATACTTGTACATCACCAGTGCTTTTACAAAGAACTATTCACCTTGGATGCGTGTTCATTGTCTCCTTAAGCACAGTTATTTTCTGCCAGGATGCAGAATTGCTTTAATAACACACTGTCATACATTTTTTTTAAAGTATACGTCAGATCTCATTATTTATTTTAGTACTGCTGGCAATGTGCACTTCAATATCTATTCTCAGAGACCAGGATGTTTAAAGCCTAACCAAAAAAAAACAACCCACAAACCCAACAGTCATATTTGAATTTTTGAAGGCAATAAGACTTGCAATCAAAGCCCCTAGAGTGGAAAAGGCCCAAGCAATCTTCAGTCATTATATCCTTCAAAGCGGCTCCAGGAGTCATTTGACATAAAGCCATAAACCTAACAAGAGTCTCCTGCTGGAGGTAAGGTCACATTCAAACAAAAGGCAGCACTAAAACCAGCAATTCTTCCTGCAGCTTGCTGGGGCCTCTTTCACATTTTCACTTCCTTCTCTTTGACAAACCAAGGCAAGGAACAAGAGGGCAGTATAAAACCCCATGAGCTATTACATCTTTTTCATTACTGGAGTTCTCATTCTTGAGATGGAACTCTCTAGCAAGATCACCTCTTGGGAAGCCTTACAACTTCAGTTAGGAAGCCCCGTTTGGTCTCCTGGGACTGCTTGGGATGAGTCTGAGAGCAACTCCCCTGCTCATTAAGCAAAAGAGAATAGAAATGCTGTTTATCTTACTCCGCTGCCTTGCTTGATCCAGAAACTCAGCCACCAGTTGCTAAAAGCCGTGCTGCCCACATTCAGCACAAACAGTGCCATTATCACAAGGAATGCAAAGGGGCCTCCGGCTGCCTGAATGTAGATGCCATAAACAGACCAGGGGACAGAGCCTTTGCCTTTCTCTTCCAACTGAACCAGTTGGCCTGTGAAACAAGAGGAGGGAGGAGTGAGGAAAGTTGCTCTTTTGTGAGTTTGTGAGCATACACAAAACAAAAAGTGGCTTCCACTCTGTACAGAATGCTTTCAGAAACACTCATTATTTAATATGTGGAAAATAATGGTTGTTTTTCAAAAAGTCACAACTCTTCTGCAGAATCATTCAAGTCTGAAAAAGCTTAATCAGCACAGACTTCAATACTACGAGTCTCACCAAGGCTTCTAAAATCCTGCTAAGGGTCAAAGTTAACATTAAACAGATAACCCCACAACAAAGGTCAGACCTTCAGATTCCTCATACATAAACATCATGTCCTGCCTAGAAATGTGCGAGTGCCAAGCCACACACACTGCCTTCTTCAGATAAGAGGAGAGGTGGTGCTGGAGACAGAGCACTGTGAACTCCTTTGCACCAGTGGCATCTGATCCGTGGCAGACTGACCAAACTTCTCATCACTGTGCTGGCACCAACACTGAATGAATTCCTGAATGCTCTCTGCCCGCTGCCTGAGCCCCATCGACCGCAATGAACCGCCAGGACTTGAGAGAGCTTTCCAAACCTAAGAGGTGCATTCATAATGAAGTTTGAAAGCAAACATTTTGAGCTTATCAGTGTATGAATAACTGCAGTACAAAACTCAACTACGCAGTTACCCTCTTCCTTCTTCACAACCTTCTCCTTCTTCACAGAGCCTGCTTTGGTGCCTTTATCCTGGGGTCTTTTCAGTGAACTGTTTGTGTTCTTCTTTATGTTAATCTGTGGGAAAACAGTGACACAAAACATACAGGAATAATTTTCCTTTACATTTTCACAGCTGAACCAAAAGTTCTTCTTAATAAGCTGCCTCCTAAACATAAAAGCTTTCAAAAGCATAGCACTGATTTCAGGGGAGATATAAATTTCGCTGTTATTATGGATGATTGCCAACTCTGATGGATTCAATTCTCCTTCTCTATTGACCTGAACTGCTACAAATCTGCACTGGTGGTATGCAAGGTTTAGTTTTAAGCCATTTTGGAAATATATGCATACGTAGTAGAACTATACTTCTACTACAGCGAGATACAATCTCCCATGTCCCTTAGAATAATAACTCAATGTTATTAAGAGGCTTTGTTTTCCCCAGATGCTCCCTCTAGCCTTTCTCCCAGGAGAGCTCTTCGTGAAACATCCCTAAGGACTAAGTCAGGCTTCCAGAAATCAGATGGCCAAACACTAAACTGCTCACACAACTGCTGTTCTAAACCTGGCCACATTCCCACAAAATGGAAATGACTGTCTGGTCAGAGGCAGCTCAGTTTAACTGAAACCCCCTACACATCTTCAGGAACATCAGCCACCTCCCTGCACCGTAAGTGACAAGAGACACCTGGCACACATCAAACCACAGAGAATCCAACTCCAATCCCTTTCCTCTTATCCTGCAAGGAATGCAAATCAGTGCTCTCTCTGTGAGCTAGTGTTTATAGAGAGACATTGAAGGTCAGCCAAGCATGCAGGCTGGAGAATCTCATGTTAACTGTCATTGCATTCATCTTGAAACAGCAGTCCTATAATCTTCAAGTCTCACAATGGATATGCAGAGTAGTATGTGACATTCCTTTGCTTCTTTCACTAACATTCCACCGAGCACCTTCTATCTGTTCACTTACCACAATGCTAACTTCTCACAGAACTGCAGGGGTTGGAAGGGGCCTCAAAGATTGACTCAGTAATTCCTTTTTTTTTTAATCCTGAAACTTATGAGTAAGGATTCTTTCATCAATTGAAACAATAGGCTGCTGATACCTTGTGTTTCTTACTCCAAAGAATAACTTCCAGAAACAAACAGAACAAAAGTGGGAAAAATCAAGTAACTGAAAATTTAAACGTATATCCTACTGAATGGAGACAAGAGCACCACCAGAGAAAACAGTTTCTTACATCTTCAATACATGGGCTCACTGGTAGAGTCCCTTCTATTATGCGTTTCTCCAACTAAGAACTGTGATTGCAAATACAATGTGATAAAGCACAGATGATTCCACCACAAGCATACTGGTCAGACCAACACGCAAAGCTATTTTTCACTTTTCCATTTCATTGGGAAAATCAGAATGCTTTAGAATGGACAAACAAGTACCTCAATATGTGGTGTTTCTCCCAGTTGTAGGTTATTAAAAATGGCTGCATAGTCCCCACTTAAATTCATTAATTCCTCGTGACTTCCTCGTTCAGTGATGCAACCTTCTTTCATGAAGATCACTTCATCACAGTCAACAAGATACTGCAGAGAACAACAGCAAGAACAAGTCTTTATCCCTGTGCCTAATGAAGAATTAGATCACGCTCTGCACACACGCAGAAAGCTAGTTTATAAAGCTCAACTACACATTGTATAGAGACAGAGCTTTGCTATAACAAGTTGGGGCACAGCAGTCTGCAGTCCAAAGGTAACTGACCAGACAGCATTACAGGGGAGTCCAAGAAAGCAAGCATGAGAGATGTAGTTAGTACCTGAAGCTGATGAGTGATGAAAAGGACAGTCTTTGACTTCAAGTGCTTCCTTATTGCACTGTTAAAAATGTGATTTCCAACATGAGCATCTAAGGCACTAAGGGGATCATCAAGGATGTAGATGTCCCTGTCACTGTACAGGGCTCGGGCCAGACTGATTCTCTGACGCTGTCCTCCGCTCAGATTCGCCCCTCGTTCCCCGATCTGTGCAGACAAAAGCTTGTTACTTTATTTCTATGGCACTGTGATGCAGATATTCAGAACTCAAGAGATGACCGGAATGAAGCAGACTGCAGTATTTTGCCTCTACACAAACCACACACAGCTGGACACCACAGCATTACACATACATTCTATGTCTACACCTTTCTGAAATGCATTATGCAGTCTAACTCAAGGTTAACATGCTTCAAGTGTTGCAGCACTTTTTTGCTTAGCTATTTTAAATCAAGTTCAAATAGCTCCTGTTTAGGCAGCAAAATACACAGTGAAAACTCCCATAATGGTAACCTCTAAGCCAAAAACATGGACTACCCTCAATAGCTTTGGTGCTCAAGGTGCATCCAGCAGCTCGGCTTATTTGCACAGCATTATTATGGTGTTCCCCCTCACTCCAGTTCAGCAAATTAGAATTCTACTTTTTTTTTTCTGCAACTACTAAGTAGTTTATTAGAAGCAAAGTTTATACCTCTGTCAGGTCCCCATTTGGAAGGATGGCTAGGTCAGGTCTTAGACAGCAACCATTCAACACAGTATTATATCTAAAGAACATGGATTAGATAAGTAATAAGAACACTTTTCTTTCCCAAAGTATCTAACTAGCACAGCATTATTTCACTTTCTACACTAATAGCAGACATTCCATCAGTCTTAAGCAAATGATCTGCCTTCGATTCCCAAGAGAAAAGTTTGGATAATAATTTATTATCAACTTCTCATGTCCTGGAAAGGTGACGAGGCAATTTATTTTCAAGGATTGCTAGCATAGGTCCCAGGGGTGGCCTCCACTAGAAGAAGGTCACATAATGTGCCCAAACATAGCAAAGGGAGTTATTGTACTCAGAGGGCAGGGCCAGGACAGCAAGAGCAAATGTCATTTCAGTGCTGCTCCACAGCAGCTGCTACAAGCAGAGGTCAGATGGCACTTAAGCATGAGGTGCAGCCCTCACCGCAGAGGAGCAGTGACAGCCATCAGCCACAGCGACCACACACAAGAGATTCAGACTCTTAAATGAATCTTAAAGGAGTCTGACAGACAGATCTCCAAAAGCAGGGGTAGGTTTTAACTGCAGCACACTCTGCATTAAGTTTTCCTTCACTTGGGCCAGGAACTCCTAAGCTTTCGTGGAAATGAGCAAACATTTCTGACAAACCTTTCTTCATCGTACTCTCTGCCAAACAGGATGTTGTCCCGAAGCGTGGCATTGAGAATCCAGGCCTGCTGGGCCACATATGCAAATGTTCCACTTACTGCAATGCTACCCTCCAAAAGGGTCATCTGGAATTCAAAACCATGAAATTATGCCAGGCCATATCTATAGACAGTCTCCTACACAGGGTAAATAAGCAAAATGGGAGATAAGAAAGAAGAGCAGAAGTCAAAAGAGAACATCTCACCTGCCCTAAAATTGCTGAAATAAGTGAAGTTTTTCCACTCCCCACACTGCCACAGATTCCAACAAGTCTTCCCTAGACAGAAAAACAACATACGCATGGTAGTCATTACATTCATTAATTACATTCTCCATCCCTTTCAGGACTACCCTTTTATCTCAGAGATTAAAACCAGACAGTAATGACAACTGAAAAAGGACAAAATAGAAATGCAAGTGAGACAGT
Organism: Lagopus leucura; assembly: GCF_019238085.1. Classification (NCBI taxonomy): domain Eukaryota; kingdom Metazoa; phylum Chordata; class Aves; order Galliformes; family Phasianidae; genus Lagopus; species Lagopus leucura. Next base: position 106,416 of record NW_024962274.1, on the reverse strand, counting down.
GTTCTAATTCTCCAAAAATAAACACTGAATACTATTCCACTGTGGACTAAAACCAGAGAGACTCCACAGGTGAAAAGGAATGTATCTTAAGATCAGTTTCCTTCTGACTGAGCCTGACAGAAGCCCAAGCCCACAGAATACTGCATACAGCCAAAGTTCCAAGGTCTGCCTGAACAGAATACACCAAGATGCTCCTGAGAGCCTGGTTTCCAAAGTCCTTTCGCTGTCTTCAGGGGGTGACAGACCAGATTAAGAAAAAAAGAATCTGTATCTTAGCCAGCAAATAAAAAAGGACATGACTGCTGTGAAAAGAGAAAAATCCACAGATCAATGAAAGGTTTCACACAACTGATTTACAACACCTGGTCAGTGTGATAAGAAAAAACAAAGAGGGGAGGACTGAACAAAAAGCAGATTTTCAGAAATACACATCCATTAGAAATCTCAGACTGTAAGATACAATTTGCTAAAAACCACAGACCAAGAAAAAGCTGGAATCCAGTCACTCTGAAGCAGTTATCCACAATAAAATGGGTGGGCTGATATCCACATCTAACAAGGAATACATTCAGCAAAACTGTTCTTCCTTCCATTAAAAAAATGTTAAAGTGGGCAAAAAGGGTACACAGCTGCTTTTATATTTGTAAAAGATACCATGTATTACTTGGAGGATTCTCTTTGAGTTTATACATGCTTTTACCTGTCTTGGAATGAGGACTCCAATTGTTTCTTGAAAATCTTTCTTTGTCCTTCTACCACATTAAAATTCTCAGTGAATTAGTTGTGTATTCTTCAATTAAAATCCACCTTTATATTCTATTGGAACACTTAATCAACTAAAACATTTAGCCAGAATATAACTGAGATGCTATGAAATTGTCAGATGGCTGCTGGAATTAACCATCCACCAATAGCTCACCTACATTTCTCTGCTGATTCTTTAAGCTCAATAGCTCAGATACTGAAAGCTACAGGTAGCAAAACCACGATATGAAGACTGCATATCCTGCAGCGTTCCATAGGCTGTTTGCAAAGATCCAGTTTGCTAAAATGTACAGCTGCTTATATCTAGATCAGACGCTGCATCCTAGATACTACAGTTGCCATGGATTTGAAAGCAGTGCACAAAAGCAATATGCTTCATTTCACATTCTTTATTCCAAAGGACGGCTAAATATGAGGCCTTCTGAGAGCTCACATTTTCTCCTTTCTTTTCTTACCTTTTCTATCTCCAAGTCAATGTTGTACAGAGTCCTCTGAAGCCGAAGGTTAACCAGGTGGATGATTCTGTTCTCCTCCTCGGGGCTAGGATGGTCATCACTGTCCACTAGAAGATGGCCCTTCTGTTCTGCCAGCACAGCTTGCTGTCCCTCATTCTGCAGCTTCATTTTCTCTTTCTTGCCCTTGGTTACTTTCTTGTCTTTTTTCACTTTGGGGGTCAACTTTGGTGAGCTCTGGACGCTGGCGTGGGAGAAGTCCCAAGCCAAGGTAGCATTTTTCACCTCTATCGCGGTGTGAGGATTGGCTGGTTTTTTCTTTATCATATGAACCTCTTCCATTAGAAATAAACTCTGATAGGAGTTGTGAGAGAGGTGTAAAGATGAGACACCTGATCAAGACTGGGAGACAAGCCTACGGCACACTCACGCAGCAAAACACATCAGGCTATATAGTGGGAGAAAGCTGAAGAGCAAAAGGTAGCTCATTAGTGTAAACTAACTCCAGGCGTGCTAAGTGGCTGGGGCATTCCTGGATGTGGTGGAAGGGCTCAGGTACACTAAGACTTTCAGAGAATCACAATGATCTGGGCGCCTTATGAGACAGTCTAATTCTATTCAGACTGCTCACTACTGCAGCTCTGTAATTTCCAGATACAAAACAAATAGAATGCATAGGTTGAAGAGGAGAGGACCATGACAGAAAATGACTGACTTGTCCTGAACACCAGTTCATGACAAAAGGAGATGGAATTACTTTTCTCTTCAGCCTTTATCCTTCATCTCTTCTGCTGGGAGAATGTCATCACTCACAAATTTAGCTGATCTATGCTTGGCTGCTTGACAGCAAGTCATTAAGTCCATTGCATCATGCCTTCCACCACATCCATCAGTACTTACAATCAACACAGATGAAAAAGATTTTTTTACACAGTTTAGTTAAAAATGAAAATCATTTTATCTTATATGACTTCCGTTCTGAACTAAGAAGCCCTAGTGATTAGATTTCTCAACTGCCACACTTCTTTACTTTTGAGGTTGCTCTGCCCAAATCACACGTTATTAGAAAGCCCATACTTCTTACAGAGCCACAACATCACTTACATTTCAAAGTGCTATGAGAGTATCCCTACCTTGTGTTACACTCCTTACACAAGTTAAGCTTCCTCTCTTCTCCTCTTCCCCCCAAAATTCCCTTCAGCACAACTCTACTTAGGAAAACTTGATTTGGGATAAATCAATTAGAAGATTGAATAACAAATGCTCAGAAGTAATGGGATCTCTCAGCCATTCTGTGGATTCCACTCTTTCATGACTATAATTTTCACAACTAAATTTGTTCCATGAATGCATTACACTATAAGCTATATATCATCTTTTAATATTTTTGGAAGCCCGTATGGAAATTTCTGCAATGTGCAATATTACTGTGCACCAGTGTTTACAAGAAGGCACAATAAAGGCTTGTCCTCTGAGCTCATACTGAACTACATGGTGTATTCACAGGGGTTGAAGGATGAGATCAGATTGTTTCTGTTATCTGGGTTTAATTTTCTGCCATAGATTTGTTTTAGTCAGGTCACAACTACATTTATTCCTATAATGGAACTGTTTTTTCAGTCACAATTTGCTCTGGAAATACAAAACCTGTTTTTCATGACTACAAATAAAACTCTAATCACTTGTGCAAAGTGTGCTGATGTACCACGTGACTCTTCCAAAAACAGTTTCACTACAGACAAGTTGCACTGCCTTTTCACATAGATGGCCTTAAAAGAGGCTGCAAGAATTATTATCCTGTGAACCATCTATCTCCATATTCCATCTTTAATGGTGACCAACGTCAAAATCCTGAAATCATTAAATAAGTCTATTTTGCTTCCCACAACAGTACTGTCTTTAGGCTCTAATACCTCCTGACTGGGTTTCTATCCCTTTTGCAGAATAATAATAACCTGGAATGCTAAATATACAGAAAAAAACTCCTCATATAGCAAAACAGCATTGCCTTCAAAGCGTTCTCTTAGCATCCATTGTACACATACAACACTCCACACTTCCAGTTAAAACTGCAAAGCTAAAGGCCTGCTTACCTTAAATCTGTCAACAGAAACAGATGCCTCAGATAGAGACTTCACTGAGAAAGGTGTTACTTTTAGAGCAAAAGTCATCGAATTAAAGACAGTGACCACTGTGAATGCCTGGAAACAAAACAAGTAAGAATCACATTTGGATGCAATGCACTCAACAAACAATTGCAGCCCTCTAAAGGTTGCACTGCCATAGCAGAAAGTTAAAACCATAGGAACGACCTGCAGACCACAAATAACCCTTTAAAGATTGAACATGCTCTGGAATGGTAGAGAACAGAGCTTTGTAACAAATCAAGACATCAACATTTGTAGGTCCACAGAACAAAGCAGATGGCAAAGTCTGCGTCGTTACTTGTGAAGAGCAATGTTCAAATTCTGTCTTAAGTCACAAGGGAGCAGATCTGTGCTGGTTGCATACAAGCACACTGTGAAATGGAAACACCCAGTCATCCCAAGGTTGTATCCAGATAGTGGAAAGGAGTGTTGATTCACACCCATCTTAACACCAGCCCGAGGAAGGTCAGGGCTGAAACAGCATGGAACATTTTCTGTGCAAAATACAAGACTACATCTGCTGCTGCTGCATCCATCGGACGCTCACTTCTGTCAGCCACACTGGCACACAGCAGAGAACTGGCTGAAGAGAAATGGTTTAACAGAAAAGTTACGGTAGCAGTACAATAAGGAACTCAACACTGCAATTAACTAACCACCTACCTGAGCTGCTGTAAGATCATAGCCAAGTATCATATGGACAGAAAAGGTCACCACGCTGGCAATGACTACAACTATGGGAGCCACTCCCACAGTGATGCTCTGGAAGTAGCCCGCACGCTCCAAGATTTTACGTTCTTCCTCACGAATTTCTAGAAATATAAATAGGGGAACTGAGTTTGGAGTATTTTTCAGAGGAGCACATACACAACATGCAAGTGTATATCACCACCTATGGTTCTATGCCAGGGTGATACACCGAGGTACTCAGCAATGGGACATCAGCACAACAGGACACGTTTATAACTTGTGTGAACTCACTTTGAACATTCTGAGAAAATGGTTTGACCCAGGCATACATTTTAATGAACTTTATGTAATTAAGAACTTCGTTCATCTTCTGTACACGTTCATCTGTTGTTGATACACATTTTCTTCTGAAATAAGCAGTGAGGCGTGATACAAACATCTGAAACAAAAAGTAACATGGTACACTATTAGTAAAACTCAGAAAGAGGTTATTTGACAGCAGAACTGGAAGCAGGAACAAGCGAGTGCACACTCCTCCAGGTGCAGCACTTCTCAACACCTTTCACTGAGCTCAACAGCGATACGCTCTAGGCTGAAGCACGTAAAGTTCAGTCCCCATACACAAGATGTCCAACCTCTGCCTGAACACTGCAGTTTAATTTAGCTACAAATACTTACCTGGAAATCCAATCTATTAGCTTTCCTATTTTTGTGGTGTCTTTTTTTTTTTTCTATCATTTTGAGTTTCCTGTTTCCAAATTTCTGTTTCTCACATCATCTTTAGGAACACCTTCAGTAACATGCAGCACCAAAAACAGCCTTAACTTCACACATTTCAACACTTTCTGTTCAGAACCACGCACATGTCCGGCCTGAATGAAGCGGATCTTAACTTTTCAACTTACCATTGCTGGGTAGAAAAGGATGAAGACAGCAGAGCCCAAGAAGCCAGTCGGGCCCAGAATAATTACATTGTAAACCATTCCTAAGATGGCCACGATAGGGCCCCCAGCCAACAAACTGCCAACTGCTGCAGCTTCGAACATCCTTTGGCCGTCATTGGAACACACATTAATGAGCTGAAAAACACACGTGACAGACGATGCGGGTTTCAGGCGCAGTCCATTCTCGAAGGAATACACTGCACTCCCTTTTCCGCCCAGCTGTGTCTCAAACGACACGGCAGCTCACCTCGCCAAGAGACTTCTCCTTGATGTTCTTCAGCTTGAGGATCTTCTTAAATGCCATGGTCAGGACAGCTCCTCGCAGTCTCACCCCCGTGCGGTAGTTCAAGGCCCACGTTAGCGCGAGGGACCAAGACCGCACTACTTCCGTCATAAAGATGCCAAAAACTAAAAACAAGCTGTACTGCAGGTTGGACTCACTCTGTTGGGTGTACTCCAAAAGATGTTTCACAACGAACGCCTACAGGAAGAAATGCAAGCTTGCGTGAACACCCCATCGTCCCAGAGGACCACCAGGCAACAACTTTATGTTAAGTTAGAAATAAGTAGGCTACTTTGCTTTCACAAGAGCCATCTGAAATAGAAAGCGTCTTCTTTCGAGAACTAAAGGATGACAAACAAGGAGCACTGTAACACAGCCCTGCTGAGAGCCAAGTGCTGAGCCAAATTTATTAAGAGAGTTCAATTGGCACCACATTCCTTGCAGCACGCTTCTAATCCCGTGTCTTCTAACTTAACATAAATCTGTCAGTTAGCTGAAAGCAATGCATCGTCACATAGAAGAGTTTTAAAATATAGTCACTACTTATACATCTGAGCACATTAATAAAAACATTCCTTTACGTGACATTAAGACCTTTTTACTTTATCTTTGGTCTGCTTCAAACGTGCTTATTTGATAAAAAGGAACAATGTACCTACAGTTGTGGAGGGGAAGAGTGAGAAGGACATTTGCAAAACATTCCTGGAAATAAACATCAGCAGTTTAATCGTAAAGAAAAAAACAAGCAGAAAGCACAAGGTACGCAATGCCACAAATCATCGGGGCAGGGAAAATAAAAAAGGAAAAGAAAACAAATTAACCACTCAATCCCTCCCCGTACCCTTTCCCCCCCCAAAACATGAACACTTTACCTCAGGAATCACATTGCAAATATGACCTGCAGAAAGAACGCAGCCCCCAGAACCACCAATTCCCACCTCGAGCTCTCTGTGGTCCAACGGCACAATGTAACATCATACAACTCACAATCATCAGCAATATTAAATACTATTGACTGAGAAACAACAGGTTTTTATTTGAAATAAAGCATCATCTTAAACGGTAACATCTCACAAACACGGTACAACAGGTAGAGAATTGTATAAATATACAATCTGCACATACAAGATAATTACGAAGGGTTAATATTTAACAGTTTTAGCCTCTAACATAAACTATAATTGAAACTATACACAATTATAAAATACAAGAACAGCACAGCGTGTTTTCATGAAGTCCAAAGGAAGTCAAATTTGCAGGTGCCAACAGGAGAGGCTTCTGAGGCTGCACAAATTCTGAAATCTGCTTTAAAATGTATGCTACTGTAAGGCTTCGTGGGTAACAAAATGAGCTTTCCTAGACAGCTTTTCAGCAAGATGCTTTAAGATACTGGTGCTTTTGATATGCTACTACAGAGCAGAATTACCTTTGCCCACAAGGGAAAGCAACCCAAAAAAATTTTAGACCAAAGAAAATATGTGAGAAGCCTTTTTCATCACAGTCCTTTGAAGTCCTCTTGACTAAATCACGTTTTGTAAATAAGAGTTCTGCATAGTTTTATAGTTTGAAGAGAGATGGAAAAAAACAAAACCCCACTATTTCAGCAAAGGTATTGAAAGCTATAGCCCAGCACCAAATAACAGGAAAAAAATGGAGATCGAACTCATCTGTTCTGAGGAAAATAATTCTGCGTGTCAGAACCAAGGAAACATGCTGGAAATAATTTTGCTCTTTCGTTTTCACAGGTGTGAATTAAAGCCAGATGTCCATTGGTTTCTAGAATGGCAACTGAGAAAATTTACATATCGATCCCTGCACAAATGTGAGGAGCTCACATTCACAGACCTATCGCACTCCAACTTTCTCCTTACTCGGATTTAGTTTTACATCCACTGTTTGGACGACAACTGCATACAGTTGGTTTGCAGTTACTAAGAAGATTACTGACTTCTTTTTTTCCAGTATTCAATCCAACATATGCAACCGAGTCACTGAGCACTGGGGTGAAAATCCCCCTTTTCCTCACGAGCTGTAACTCAGCATGGTCGCAGACTGCAAGCCTTTTCTCGCACACCACAGCATTGCTGAAGGTCTCCAAGAGAGGATGTATAAAGATAGCAGATGTTTCCTGGGGTCTCATTCCTCCCAAAACTTTTTAGTGCATTTTTTTTCAGCACTGTTTTATAGAATCAGCATCTCCCATGATGAAATAGAGACCAGACATTAAACCCCTTTTTTTTTTTTTTTTTTTTTTTTTTTTCTTCCAGGAGAAAGAAAGAGGAAAGAGCAGATTAAAGAATTTTGAAAAGGGAAAGGAAAGAAGTCACACGGAATTCACATTTACATACAAGCACATACTACTTGAATTCAAGCTAATTTAATGAAAAGAATCCAGCACAAAGTTATTTACAGAACAAGAAAGCTGTAGTACAAACTTAAAACGATCTAATGGAAACAAGGAATTCCTGCGACTATTACTGTAGCAGATGCTACTAGCTGCTCGGCTGTCTAAGCATTCTCATTGAATAAACATTACCTTACCTTCGCTCTTGGCGTTGGCTCTGCCCAGCAGGACTGCCTCATCCTGACGCAGAAAACAGCCATCCTGAAAATTCTAAAGAACAGCTTCTGTCACTGGTCCCACTGCAGCGCGGGCATCCCACCGCAGCCGGCGGGCAGCGGGGCGGGCTGCAGCTGGAGCCAACTGGGAAACGGGAAACTTACCTCCACCAGCTTACCACTCCCCCCTCCAATAACTGACCAAACTGTCAAGCTGTACTCCACTAAGATGGCAAGTTTCCCCATCTCCCAGACAGGAAGAATAGCTCTGAACAGTTGCAAATGGGTGCAACGTTCAGACCCGGAGTTAAACTACGTTCGGTCATAAACAAAACTTCTCTGCTCCTTCATCTCAACGTGAAGTGCTGGCAGCTGATTAAATGGCAGCGAATGTTTCTGGGAGATAAAAGCATCTCACCCATACTCATACATTCCGATGGTTATGACGAGGCAGTCTGACACGTGCAGCTATCTGAGCATCTTACAGATTTAGGTACTGTGTCGGATGAACGAAATAAAATAAAAGCAAGACCCTTGAAGGATCTGGTATCAACTGAAGAAGACAGAGGCCTTTCTGGTTATAACCATCACAATGTTCATTAGCGAAGCCACAGCTGTTGGCTGGCATTTCAAGGTCACAGACACCCCAAGTTTTTGAAGTTTAATATAGTTGTTTAACTCCATTTTGCCAGTTTTCACCAATATATGAAGTCAAGTGCTTTTCCTGATCTCCCTTTTCACCTTCAGGTGACTGAAAGGGCATAACAACACCAGAAAGCACTAATGTACCAGAGGAGACAGCACAGGCATATCCATGAGGCATGCCACTAAAAAAAACAGGGAGGAGGGATGGTAAAGACTCATTTTTCATGCCAAATGTTAGAAGTAAGAGGATATTGCTCCTTATTCAGAGAAATGAATAAGGTTGTCTGCAAACAGGCAATGTCCCCAGATGATTTTAAATTATCCAAATTGAACATCAAATGCAGTCACAGCTCCCAGCCTTGTCAAGTTCGTTTGTTTTTCCCTTTCCCTTCCCACTTTCATTCAGCAGTTTGGCTGAGAGAAATTGAGATGACACTACAGAAATTAGGGAACACCCTGCTGCAAGTTTGTTACTAAGCATAAAAGCAGCTGCAAAAGCCCTGCAGTGAAACAGTGACAGAAGCTCTTCTTGGGGAAAGCTAGTGCTGTGAAAATCTTAATCATGATATATTGTTAATTACCACAGTATGTTTGTACATTTTATAACTAACGTGAGACAAATTATTACCATGAAAACAAGACCACAGAAACATTTGTCATTCATTTTACATAAGAGAAGGCAAACTTTAAAAAGGGATAAAAAGCAGAACAACATTTTGATAAGACATTAAAAGCTGGAAAACATTTTAAAAAAGACATTCCACCTAACAGTGCACCCAGGTGTACTTACCCCAGAAATGAACCTTCAGCTTACCAGCACACTGAAACGTGTACTACTAGCAGTAATACTGCTCCTACTCCTCAAGGGAAATGTGTAGAGAATAAATTTAGTCAAAATTTCAACTGAAAATCTGCACAGCACGTGCAACAAACAGGTGACAAAGATGTTGTGAATGCCAACTCCCATATGTTGTTATCTTCATTACGACCCATAACAACAAACTGCAGCAGCTCCTAGAGGCAATAACATACTCTAACATAAACTCTACACAAAACCTGTCTGACCAGACCTGCTTAATTATTTTTTAAGTAGTGCTCTAACAAAATTGCTTGGTTCCACTTCTCGAAGACTGTGCTATTAATGCCAATAATCTAAAATCAGTGTTTCATTGCAAGATAAATTTACAGAATTTCAAAACAAAAGGAAAAAGCAACACAACACAAAAGACCTGCACATAAGAATTTTATGCAAAGAGATCACGTGTCAGTTAAGGAATAACTTTAAACTACACTGGAAAAAAAAAAAGAGAACAAAGAGGTGTGCATTTCCTCCAAGGTATCTAAAAGTCCCCTCCCTTTTCCAAGAACTTGGCCTCGGTATTCAGCAACTGATCCACAGCTGTAGGAAACCTATCTCGGATTATCGTAACGCTCCGGAATTTCACCCCGAAATTTCTAGCTAGTCCAAACATTTAAATGACTCCGCAATGAAACCTTCACATTTTGCACTTGGCCATGAGATGGAGCCCTCCGGGGTGGTTAAAGAAAGGATGGATATTACTTACTGGTCCACTGAAACCCGCGAGCTGCGTGATCATCAGACACACGATGGAGATGATGAGCCTGGTGCGGCAGAAAATCCACACAACCCTCCGCAGAGAAGCATCGTCGGGCCCGCTTTCTTTCAGCTCTTCCTGCCACAACCTCTCCAGCCTAATAGAAACAGGTGTCTTATGCTACCAACCTTTTGCCATGAAGGCAGGTTCAAGCTCACAGGTACTTCTTTGTGAAAACTCCAAATGCTTTCTAGCTCACAGCAACAATAATTCAGTAATAATTTCAAGTTAAATAAATGCAGGGTATATTCTGTGAGGTACAGGGAAATCTCTGCATCTTGAGATACCTATAGTTAGTACAAACAGTCCTAAAGAGAGGGACAAAAAGCAATGCATCAATGCTTTCTTTTTTTTTGCCAGCACATTTTTCATCCAATGCCTGTAAACTTACAAAAAATGAAACAAACAAACAAAAAAAACAACACAGAGAAGATGTTTCTACCTTCTACAGTTGACATCTGAAGACTCGTGCCTTGACAAAGACCATACATCATCCATGAACAACTCCCCTTTCTTGTATGCTCTGCGGGCCAAAGGAGTGAGCCAGGAGAAGGTCATGCAGGAGAAAAGCCCAGCATTATCAACAGGGTGCTGGTGTCTAAAAGAAAAAAATCAGAAACAAATGAAAAGGCTCTGGGGAACCTGATCCAGTCATGGATAGCCCTGTTCACTGCAGAGGAGCTGGACTAGATGACCTTTAAACGTCCCTTCCAACTCCAAGGATTCTATGACTCTACAAAAAGGAAGAAGAATTGTAAAGCCCTGAGAAAAACAGAGCCTCCTATTCAAAGCACTCAAGAGTTCCAAACGGCCCATGCAGGTCACACTGGCTGAACGCAATGTAACGTTCTCAGTACCAGACCCACAGCTGCAATCCCACTTTGTACAAGGTCTGAGAAGCAAATGCTGCATCAGCTCTCCTGCAGCCTCAGGACTTACTTGGAAGTGGTCCGTATGGGTTTCAGCGCATTCAGGCCATGGTGGTATTTGCCCTTGTGATGCTCTTCGTCCAGCATTCTCAGCTGGGAATGCACGGAGGTATCCAGTGGAAGCCCCTCTGCGCGAGCAGCTGCTTCCAAGGCATCCTGGCATTCAATCTGCTCTCACAAGAAAGACAGAAGAGTCAAAGCTGTGTTTGAAGTCCACAACTCCTGAATCCTGCAACTGTGCGCCTCTTTCTTCTATACGTCACTGCAACATCCTCCAGTGCTACTAAAATGTCGTAGAGGACAGATTTGAAAGTCACAGGAGGCACATACGTCTCAGATCTGCAATGGACTGCTGCATTCGTATAATAATTTAGCATCAGTCCGTGTCTGTGTATTCAAAGGATAAATGGAGAGATTAATCTCGAATACTGTCACAGGATCAGAAGTTTTAAGGAAAGGAAACATGATGGAAGAAATTGCAGAATCAGTTATTACATCAGTTCTCTGTAAATTCAAGGAACCAGTGACTGGCTTCTGCAGTGAGGTTAAGACATACATTCTTAATGAACTTGCCCCCTCTTAGTACAGTTTGGATATTTCTACCCTCAGAAAAGTCAGACTACTTTCAGAATCCTATTAAACTCTCCTCAAAAACACCTTAGGTTGGATCAACGAAAAAGACACATTATGCAGAATAGCACATACTTTATCACACGCCCCATTTTTTCTCATTCTCTCTGAACTAAAGGGAACAAAGACAGTAATTCTATCTGCTCCCAACCATGCTTCTCCACGGCTCAGCAACTTGATTAACAAGCACTTATAACACAAGATTTATCTCAGGAGAGTCTTCCCACAGCCTCAGAAAAATGCAGCCTTTAAAATCTAATCTTACAGGAGAAAGTAAGCAGCAGAGATATGGAGAAGTCAAAACTTTGCAGAGTTCAAACAAATATTTTGAAGTTACATGTGGCAAAAGTAGAAGATAAGCTTGCTATCTTCACTTGCAAAGGGCTCACTACTGGATCTGATGACTTAATGGACCATTTATTGCAGAGCCATGTTATCTGTGTGCTTTCTGGTTCTTTGAAATTTAGATATCCTGTGGACTCTGGTAGAAATCTTCCTGTGTGTCTTGCAAACACAGATACCAGAAAATTGTTACATTCAGGTCGGAAAGGACCTTTAAAGACCAGCCAGTCCTCCCCCCAGCCCTCTGAAGGTACCACGTTTACCCTTATCTGGTGCCTTGCCAGGGCATTTATTTTATTCCTTTGAAACTGCCTTGCAGCCTCCTAAAAACACAATACCCCCGAAGCCTTAAATGGCCATCATTAGCAAGCATTTGATTCCTAACCTTGTGTTACATGATTTGTGCTGGAAGTGCTACTCCTTTAAGTGAGCCTGACTGTATTATATTAACACCTAAGCATGTAACAAATTAACACAATTAGCTCCCATTCACATGAAGGACGAGAACAGGAAATTGATAATGACAGCATAAATCTGCCCTTCGTTTATTTAACCAAGTGCTTAAATGCTGCCTAAGCGTGGTGTCAGCAGCCCATGGTCCCGGCCTCAAAAAGCAATCCAAATCTAGAGCTGTGATTACAAAAACAGACAACAGAATGAGAAAACAAAAGAATGTTACAACACCCCGACACATGGAATAATCCAAAATCTACAGCGCCCCAAGTTGAAAGGCTTCTCAATTCTTACCGAACTACTGACCCACCTCTTACCAAATCCACCCTAACCAGCATTAATATGGGATCTGCCACAGACGTCTGCAAGGACTCTGCAGCAGAGGAAAGTTCTGCACCAATACTTTCAGATACTGCAGAGAAATTCACAGCCACTTTGCCACACCACCCATCTGCAAAAGCCCCAGGCAGCTCTGCCCAAGCATCCCATTTTGCTGACTGTATGCTACGTCGCAGCTATTTGTTTTTCACAGCACACAAGAAGGACCGATGAGTCCAAAACAAGGCTCCCAAAATCAAAAACACACTATTTGCCAGGATAAATGTAATGTTTTTCAGCACTTACACACAAGAACAGCTTTCAATAGGAAAGCACAGTTGCAAGACTGCATTTTTTTTTTAGTATTCTTAAATGCTCACTAAAAAACTAATTATTGAGCACTCACTCTGAAGCTGCTCAACAGAGCTGTCTCAGCAAAAGCAGGAAAAATAAACTAACAGAAGACCAGGGCACTGCCTGACAAAGGCCTGCAGAATCAGGTATATGAGAGGTCCATAGTCATGAATGGCACAAAGAGAACTACAGAATGACCACAGAAGAGCCAGGACTCTTGGAGAAAGTAAAGCTTTCCACACAAGGCACGTGTATAAACGGACTACAAATGGGAGAATTGAACTCACAGAAGTACATCATGGCTCTCTAAATACACGACAACAGAGGGCAACAGAGAACTCTGCCCAATACCTTATTAACAGTTGGTGGTCTGCACATAAAATCCCTGAAAGCACAGGCAGCTTCTAACAGAAGAAATGGCTCTGTGCTTGGCATCTGATGAAGCCATGCCACACCTGGGGGCAGGCTAGTACAGTTCAATAGACAGTGAAGAAAATCAAATGAGGAACGCATTCAGCTTATAATCCCTCTGCTGCATGCTGCTGAGAACACTCTGGAGCAGCATCGCTACACACCTGCCCCTCTCTGACTGCATGCAAACTACAGGCAACAAAACCCTACCAGCAGATGTAATCATCATTTCCTTGTACAAGGTCAACAAACTGCTCACAGTGATGGGAAGCACACACAGTGATGCAAGGCAGAGCCAGAAATAGCAGCTTTTATAGGCATATCCTCCTAAGCAGGGAACAAGGGCATTTATTTTGGCAGGGCTGATGAAGCAGGTGAAGAAAAAGGAGGCAGCTGTGCTGCAGATATGAAAAAAAAACCCAGCAAGGTCACAGCCCTTCACACAGGCAATCTCACGTTTAGCAGAGGCTGTGGCAATTTATTGGTTTGTCAATTGTAGCATCAGATGACAACAGCAAAACCAGACACGTTTAAAGGCCAGAGAAAGCAGATTTTCCATCCATTACTTTTCTTGCAGAAAGAACTGGATTTGTTTGCAGTCAACATGCAAATCAAATCCCACCAGTCAGACAATCACCATCTCCCGCAAGGCAGACCTTCCAGGGCTCAGAACGCTACAGAGAAGGAAGAAAATCTCTTCTTTTACCTAGAGATCTTCTGGCAAACTAGAGACACAAAGTTTTATTCATTAGTGCTTGCAGCTGACACTGAATATTAAAGCTACTGTGGTAATTTAACAGTACAGTTAAAATTGGTTTATTCAAGCAGTAAAGAACCAAGTTGGCAATACAGCAGAACAGCAACTCCCACCCCTCCTATTTACAAGGCAAAGCTCAGCAGGCCTCCTCACTCCTACATTCAAATTCCCAGTAAGATGAGGCAAGTGGGAAGCCAAGCACAGTGCAGCTCAGGACTTGGCCAGCACACCCAGAAGTGCTGAATCCAGTGATTACCAGCCCTGTTCAGTGATGCTTAGAACATTCTCTGTATTAGGACTCTGGGCTGAACAAAAGCTTCATATTTAAGAACCTGCATTAAAGGATCATTGTTTCAAAGCAAGATTAGTCACTACTTTCCATGGGATTGGGAAGAATAGGGCCAATTGATCCCAGTTAGCTTACGAACTGAAGTAAGAGCCTAGGAAGCAACTCTCTGAAGCGTGTCCTTCCCAGCAGTTCTTCTGACTCTCTCCAAGCATATCACAGAATAACAGAATGGCTTGGGTTGGAAGGGATCACCCAGTCCCAACCCCCTGCCACACACAGGGATGCCACCCACAACACGAGGTTTTAACATCCCAGGGAGGAAAGTTCTACAAGGTTTTAATACACCACTTTTACAGGCTGCACAAGCCATTGCTGAAGTACTGTTGCTTTCATCACCAGAACTAAGAGCATTTGGAAGTGAGGTATTAGTGTCAGTGCATGGGACTGCAAAACATTTGCTTTTGTATGGTAAAGCAGCAAGTGCTCTTTTGACTTTGTATTCCATTACTGCAATTGCCCCCTTCTCCTTTCACTGGATCTGATGCAGTGTATGATCTACAGAATTAAGAGGATTTGCAGCATTAGATTCCCAGCCTACTCTAAGTATAATGCTATATAATACGCTGCCTGATGAGAACATGAGCTTTTCAAGACTAGTTTGGTGCACCATTCATCCATGGCATCTCCTGGGAGAAGAAACAGCAATAGGTGTGAGAAAAGAGCCACTGATCCTTCGGACACGTGCATGCACTGATCACACAGCACAGGCAGCAGCAGAAATCACGCAGCACCAACAGGAGGGAGCCATCAGAGAGCTTCCAAGACTGCTTCAGTGAACTAAGGCAAGAAATGAGGGTCTCTATTCTTCTGCCTCCTGACAAGCAGAGGTCTCTGCCTGCTTCTCAGCTTCTGCCATAGAGAAGAACACCTCCTCATAGCACTGGCCATATATCCACACCTAGAAGAGCAGCTGTGCTGTCTTTTCCTTAAGAAAACAAGAACTGTTATGTTCTGACTTCCTACGAAAGCATAGTGATTCAAGAGCTTAAAATCCAGTCATACACTCTAACACTGCAATGTGACATTATACAAGAGCTCCACAGTTGTGTTTGTTTTTTTTTAATGAGCAGAAGCTGCACTAGTACTTGAGTCAGGATTTCAAAGCCAGTCTTGAGCTTATAAATCCTCCAGTTAGAGCAGCAGTCTCTCACTACCTAGACTATAGCCAAACAAGGTCATGGTAGGTATGGTTGTGATGAGTCTGAATAGTGAGTGTTTCCTTGCACAGAGCCCTAGCTGAGGACAAATACATCAGTTTATTCCAAGAACATTATTTATTTGACCTTGCCCTTGAATCCTCAATTAGCATTGAGGCAATACAGTCTAACCTCTGCCTTGGAAAACCCACTTATTTTAACAGTCCAGGAAATACATGGTTGGTCATATGACATTCATTTCAGTTTTTTTTTTTTAAACAGCAGCTGCTGTGTATGCACCTGATTAGCAGCTGTGCCCCTGTTCAGGTTTCTAGTGTACATGAATCCATGTGGTGTTTCGCATTCAGAAGAGCACTCACGATCCTGTAAACAAATGACATGGGATCCACTTGGATCTGAGCCTGTGTATTTCTTACCCAGCACTGGAGCTGCATACATCAACAGCTGAGCAACAGCAGACCCTGTTGAAGGAAAAAATATTGATCTGCCTGAACTCTGAGTTGCTTTACAGAACTAGCACCTCAAGTGTGCTCTGAGCACAAAGCTGGGCAGCCAGCTCCTCAATGAGCAACCACACCAGCACAACCTGAACATTTGGCTCCTGACTTGCTCAGCTGCTGAGATGTTCTTAGACTGTTATCTTCAGTCAGGACACACCTGAGCTGGGTCACAACAGAAGATATGCATGTATCAAGTCAGGAGTAGTCACTGAGTCTTAAACTCAATGTGCTGTGCAGCAAAACCAGCAGGGAATGACAGCACAAGCCCTGACACCATCACGCTTACCAGGCCTTATACAGCATTTACTCTACAATCCTTTCTGTACCAATACATGCTTCCAAACTCAAGGGCACCCTACTCAACTGGCAAATGAACCAGTAAGCTCAGAAATACCTCAGGGCTCCTAACATAAGTTGACTCTGACATCCTTTATCTTAGTCTCAAATCAGACTGAAATACAGACTGCTTGTGAAACAAGCGTGCAGTCCAGACCTCAATTCACCTTAACCCCAGGGTATGAGCACTGACAACCACCTCAGTATCTGAAAGTACCAGAACTCCTTGCAGAAGAGGTTTGACTCATTTCAAGTTAGGTTCTCCAGGTCCATTAGATCATCCTGGCAACTCTCACAGATCCGTATTAATGAGCTTCCATGACAGCCACAGGGCTGTGCCTAGCACTCCACCACCATTTTAGAGACCTATTCACAGAATGTTTCCACACACCATGCTGCATTTGGTCAGATACCACATAAAATGCACTGTAGAACTCCAGTGTATGAGTTACTGATTCTCCATCACACCTTACTGACAGCACATACCCTAGACTCTCCATTTAAAACTTCACCCTTGCTGGGTTTACAGCTGTCCAGCACTTTTTGCAGGCACAGTCCACAAACCTCATCTATTCAAAGCTACCTACATTCCCTGCTACATCAGTTGCTCAGCTACAGCACTACTGAGAAGGCTGTATCAGGTCTGGTGCATCTCTTAGTTAGTCATTAGGAATCACTTTATCAGTGTCTCAGATCTCATTACACATCTGTATCTGTCTCAGGTTTATTGCTTTAAATGCTTTGTGGCAACATTAACTCAGCTTTATGACCTTCTACATAGTTATAATCTGAGAAAATAAGGCATCCAATACTGCACTGGTGTGGGGGCTGCTATTAACAGTTAAGAAATCTTCAAGTATCCAGACAGTATAATGGCAGCTATTATAAGTTTCAGAAATAAGCACATCCAGATCTGCTCTGCTTTTATATGTGCCTACAGCCCAACACCAGTGACACGGACAAGTCCAACATTTTGCCAGCTTGATTCAGCAGTCAAATAGCTTCACCTTTTCATGCAGTGAACACTGGAACAGCCGAAGCTGCTGCAGTTTTAACTGCAACCTGTGAGTCAGTCATACAGCAGTGCCTTCTTGCGCAGAGACCATGAGAGCCTTCAGCCCACAGAAGCCAAATCAGGCAGCAATTCTTAGTTCTGTGTTTATTACATCATGAAAATATGAAGTGCTCCAGAAGATGTAGCCCTAGCTGTTGATTGTCCCTGCAACTAAAAGCTTATATTAAGCTGCCCAGAAGGCCTTCTCCAAGCATGGAGAGCCAAGGCACAAGGACCCAGGCTACATTCACAGCCTTATTTCTGAACATGTTCAGAGCTGTTCAGACACTCCAGACGTTGCAGAGGTTGAAAGTGAGAGATGATTTGACTATTGCACAGCCCAACAGTGATAAATCACTTCAAGGCTATTAGTGCTTGAAGGATTTACATCAACTCCAGCAAGTTCTGATCGCATTCTGCTGTCTGGAAAAAGCTATCAAGGACAAACCTGAAAAACAAGAGACCAAGATGAGGACAGGAACATTAGTAGGGTTTCTCTAAGTTAAAACTGCAATATGTTTTTTCCTGCATGTTTCAAGAGTCTCTGCAGTACAACACTACTCAGTCCTATCAAATTTTGTTAGGAATTTGAACTTTAGGCTTGCCACAGATGCTCTAGATGAAGTTATTATGCCTCAACAGCAAAAGCTAATCCTGAACACAGCCAAATTCAGTATCAGCTTTGAGCACACTTTTTACATTAGTGTCCTAAGATTAACACAGACTAGAGTTTCAAGAATTGAGTTCTTAAGTACTGTGCTTCGTGAGAACATATTTCTCATCCTCTTCTGTTGCTCCAAATGTGATGGGTAGGGGAACAAAGTACTCACTTGCCTGCTAATCCATCAAAAACATGCACAGAAGCCTCCGTTTGAAACTAGCTACTGCAAAACTACTCTCAGAAGAAATTATTTCCCTTCCTTATCTGTCATTTTATACTATATTTTATGGACACAATGAGGTCTCGTCCTGTTCCTCAGGGCACACTACTTCTGTTAGAAGAGCTGCAATTATTTCAGATACAACAAAAGAGCACAAAAGTGTTTGGGAACAATGAGTCCTAAAGGTATAAGAAGAAATCATTATGTGAAAGCATCCCTTGATTGCCATTCACTGGTAGGATAATAGCATCTTACAAGTGATGCCTACTGATTACAGTGCTAGGCAGCAAGCAAACCTAGAAGTTATCTTCATTCCAAAGAATGCCCCAAAGATAAAATAAACCTAATTAGTATGGTATTATGAATTGGGAACATGTAGTTAACACCCCATTTTATAAGCTACATTAATGTCTCCAACAAAGACCTAAAAATCAACTGCTAAGAGCACACTGCAGATGCTTATTCAGGAATAAGAACTGGGTTTTTTGAATTTCAGTTCCAGAGTGCCTAACTATTTCAGAGGCCCACATTTCTATAGCAACATCCTCATTAAGCACCAGGAAATGGGAGATCTACTTATACTGCAGCATAATTTCAATGATTCCAGGAAGCCTGCTTGAAAAGCTCCTGCCTTTCAAAGAAGCGATCTTTAAAGTTGTGACTGAACAGCAGTTGAGCTTCTAAGAAGTGAATTAGAAGTTCTCTTCCATTACAGTCATGAACACCCACTAATAGTCTTCCTTCAGCAGGAAACCTGAACACCACACATGTCAAGACAGAAAGACCTTACATAAGTTGTCTTCAGCTTTATTAAGATAAAGAGCAAGATACACGAAGGGGCCTCAGGACCTTGGCTTGGTAGTCAAATCAGCCTTTCACCTACCAAAGTTTTTTCAGAGAATCAACACATCTTGTTCACTTGTAGTCAGGTCTGCACAGAAATGCTGCAATACAGGCAACAACAGGAAAGCGAAGTCATTTTATCCTTCTTGTACCCCATGAGAGGTGGTCACCTGCAGGGGCCATTAACCAGTGCTTCCTGAGCACGGCCCTGTGTCTACTTCACAGGGGATCATGCAGCTCTACCTTCTGCTATGAGACACATATGCAACATGTTAGTAAGAACTCTATCTTATGCACTACGATACTGCAAAGTAGCCCCAAACCTTCACATCAGATTTTAAGGTAGTGGTGAAATAACTGCCTTAGACTTCTTGCAGCATCAGTTTGTTATTGCTACACAAGTCAAGCTTATGGCCAAGGTAGTTAAAAAAAAAAAAAAAAGCCTACTCTAGAATTTCTACAAGTAAATTAAGAGTACTAAGAGCTCTTTACATGGTGTGCTGGACTCAGCTGCCCCGATGACGGAGTTCCACCACAGCTTAAGCCCTCCATCTGCACTGCTGTGGTCCTACCCCTCCTTCTCATGTCAGCTCTCCAGAGGGTTCTGAGAACAGCACGTAACCAACATGTGCCCAATAAGCCAGCTTAAGCTGACCCAGTCCCAGGCTCATAAGGGATCAAGGACTGGAGGACACCCATTTTCCCCCTGAAGCACTGGTTTGCTTAGTAAGAGCTACGCCACGTACATGTCCAACCCACTAGCTTTATGTTTGCTGCCCTCTTTTTTGAATGTCTCAAAATAAACAGGAGCTGTTACTTACTTACATTATACAGTTTATACAGACAATTCCTCTTCACTCAATGCAGCCCATGCAAGCCAAAGGGTCGGACACTGACAAGCTACAGCATGTACCCTTTGTTACACACCTGGGCTGACTGCACAGGCAGAGGTCAATCCTACAAAAAATTCAGTCTTTGCTTACCTTTGATAAGGAACTATGAAGCACCCTAAAAAGTGGTAAGGCTAAGAACGCAGGAACTAGAACTTATTTCAGTGTGAAAGGAAGAAGCGTGGTGTGTGCTAATGCAAACATGTGATTTGGATGCTGTGTTACGACAACAGTTCCTCAGCCTTAACCTCAGTATTTTGCAAGTAAGCAGGATTTAGTCTCACCGACATTCAGCAACAAATTCAGCACTGTCTGTGTTTATTGATTATAAACATCCAAGCTACAAGCTAGCAGAAGAGAACAAAAGTTGGAGCTCAAAGTTAATTCAATACTTGACAACACTGAACCAGACAACTAGCAAGTGAAGTAACAGAGCCATTTGTAAGAACTTACATTAGTAAGATAACTACGTTCATTCTTCTACCCCAGAAAGAAAAGCTCCAGGTAAGAAATAAGCTATTTTCTTGCATTAGTAATCACAAGTGCTACAGAATCCTTGTTTTACAATCAGTTACCTGAAGCTGTCACCCTGCAGTTATAGGCACCAAGTCTGGTGGAGGTAAAAAAAAAAAAAGCTAACAAGACCACAGCAATCAAGTTAAGCTGATCAGAAGGACCTCCTAATCAGAAATGTTAATGCCACACTGTGCATGTACATAGGACTTGCTCTTTCTCAACTCTCAAAAAATAAAAATGCTGATTTTATTTCATTCATCTTAAAAAAAAAAAAAAAAATCAATTCAAACACATTTGCCAGCTCTCAGGATTCTGTCCATAGAAGTTAAACCAGGAAACAATTAGCTGGTGCAGACCAACAGGGAGAAACACCACACAATTACTGCTTAACCCTCCTCCACTGCCTGGGAAATAAAGCTGCCACCAACAGCATCACCATTGCCATCATTAATTTGACAGAGCAGATTTGCTACTGGATGCTGTTCGCTGGATAGCAAGCCAATGACATTAACATAATGAGCGCAGTTAAGAAGCCACGCTGTGACTCCAGAGGGCTCCCAGTTCTGCATCACTGCCTGCTTTAATGCAATCACTCCACCTTCCTCTGTACATCAGCAGCAAGAGTCTGCTGAGTCATAGAGCCTGTAGGGACACCAGGAGCTGCAGGGCCTGCGACGACAAACAGCCGCGCTCTGCTTTGCTGCAGAGCAAATCACTCCCATCTCAACAGCAGCAGTGCAGCACTACTAGCCTGCATTCAAAACACCTGCCCAAAAGCTTCAAGCCTGGACAAAACAAGGTAATTCTAGTCTGAAACAGACTGCATCTTAGTGTCCTGGACAGTGCAGCAAAATTTCAGCCTTTAAAAAAAAGCAATCTTCACAGTTCTTCCATACAAATACGTTAAGTCTTCCAACTTCCAACCCTTGCAGACTAGAACACTCACAGGTAGCCCGTATGAAACACCTAGAAACATTCACAAACATCCTGTCCTTGTGAAAATCTACACATAGGCAACATTAACCTCAGCTTCAGTCACATATACATTAGCATTACAGTGTTTTTTGAAAGGTTAGGAACAGTGTATGCAAGAAAATATTTCTAAATTTAAACCAGTTAATATCATTAGTTTTCAAGTGCCATCAGTTAATTAGTTCCAGACCATATTTTCCACCAAAGTGGAGTTTTCATTTCAATGAAATGGACATCTGCCCTTCAGCACTGGGGTAGCAGGACATACACTCTCATCAAGCTCCATGCTACATGTTTAAAACACCAACATACAAGCTTTGAGCCGGTGGTTATTTCAAGACTCATTTCTCTATTTAAATTAGAAGTAATTATGACTGCACCACATTAAGTGTACAGATGCATAAGGAACAGTTTTCCATCTGGCTGGAAGTAAGTCATACTGAATAAGAAAGAACCATGTTATTAATGCTTGACATCTGCTTCAGAAAAGTAATCCTTGAGGAAAACATGCCATGATTAAGGTTTTCTCTTCCACTGCCAGCACTAAATGGTGCATGATTTAAGCTGAGCTCTTCACTGTTCTTACTTGGTTGTGATGACTCTCTCAAGTACAAAAGCTTGGATTCACATCAAGATCTCAATGCTAGAAAAAAAAGTTATTCTGTTTATAGTCAGTGACATTTAAGTTAAAAATGCTTACTAAGAACTCGCATTTCTTATAAAGATAACTACAGTACTCCTTGAAATGACCTCTTCCACACAGAACATTCATCGACCTTCAAGGTAGTAAACCTATGGCAGAGCTGGCACAGCAGAAAGGTTGCTGCATGTTGTTTAATAAGCAAAGACAGCAAAACAAACAAGGAAGAAAATAAACCAACCTGGTGTTTAGCATGCTGAAACCTCGACCCCTCTTGCTCATCATGCTGCACTGAGTCAGCCCTCTCCCTCACACTCCTGTACCCAGGACTGGGTATGATGTATTCTTTTCCGATGTCGATGTCTTTCATCTTCTGTAAACGCCAGGGTTTACAGCTGTGTTTGCACCTCAGCAGTCTGGAAAGAATCAAATTGCACTTTGTTAGATGTCACACCCAGCACCTTAAAAATAGTTGAGGCAAAGTAATTAGAAGTAAAGAAAGCAACTGCAGAGCAGTTTTGTTACAATAAGGCTGCAATAACTGACTGTGAAGTCCCATAATCCCAGCTTCTTCTGAACTAGTTCAAACACACCCTGAGGTGCCTATAAATGGCACAGAGGCTCTCAGTGCACTGGAATACAGTCACAGCCCCCCTGAGAACTACCATTATGCGGTCTGACAGGTTAAATAACGGCAGCGTGGTGTTAAAACCTTCAGAAACTATGCTCAGCTCAAACCTGCCCTGAAGTCCTTCATTAACGCCGATAATGGCTCAAACCCCACAGCGCACAGCACCAAGTCCAGAATAACGCATCCCCCTGCAGACACATATTGCACAGTAAGATGAGTCATCCTACGCACCCTGCAGAAAACACTCCTTCCCTATAAAACCACTTGCTCACTCCAGAGGCCTGAGCCACCATTATGCACAGGACCACCCCTGAGCGCTGCCTCACTACGGGCCCCAGTGCGAGGCCGAAGAGGATCGAAGTCCCACACCAACCAACCGCCCCTCCCCGCAGCGCCGCGCTCAGCCCCCGCCACGGGCACGGCCCGCACTGCGGGCGCCGCGGTTCCCCTCACAGGGACGAGGGGCCCAACCCCCTCCACGCAGGGCAGGGAGCGGCCTCCTCACCCGCACCGAGCGCTCCGTCCCGCCGCCGGCAACGAGCGGGGCGGCCCCGCTCACCTCCGCCCGCCGACTGCCCCCACTGCGGCTTTTCCACTCAGCAGCCGCGCAGCCAAACAACATCCCTTATAGCGGTTCCGGCGCCCCCACGGCGCACGCGCGGAGAGAAGGGCGGGGCCGCGGCGGCCGCTCCCGCGCGGCGCCTCACGGGAAATGTAGTCCTCCGCTCGCGTGCTTCCGCCAAGTGTGCCGCGCGCTACGAACTACATTTCCCAGAATCCCTCGAGAGTGCGACGGCTGTCTCGCTCCCCCCTTCCCGCGCCCCGCCCTGGTCCTGCCGCAGCGTGGGGGGTCTGGAACGTTCGCCGCGGGCCGGGGAGGGCGCGCGTGGGGGGCGCGCGCCGCGGGGCTGCAGCGGGCGCGGTGCGATGCGAGGCGGGGCGATGCAGGGCGGCACGGCGCATCCCGCACCATGCCGTGCCCGGTGCCACTGAACGGCCCTGCCTCGCTCTTGGCTTTGTCAGAGGCTGCTAGTTCGGGGGTGATTTACAGCCTTTCAGCCGCGCGAAGGGGAAGTTCCCCGCCGAAAGGCTGTAAATCAGCCCCCCCCCCCCCCGCAGCAGCAGCGGCGGCGGCGGCGGCGGCGGCGGCGGCGGCAGCGGCGGCGTTGGCTGTGCGCTCACACCCCCTGTCCTCGTGTGACACCGCCCGGCCGAAAGGCTTTATGTAACCGCGCCCGGGGCTCGGCCCCTCCTCACGAGCGGTGCTTTTCCACTCCCACCGCTCGGAGCTCGCAGAAATGAATCGGACGGAGGCGTCCCGTGCTGTGGAGCGCTGGTTCGATCTCTCAGGGCCCTATTTCCCGAGAGCCGCCCAACGCTCCAGCAGCCATTGAGGGTGCGATGCCGGGCGGCCGCAGGCTGTGTGCTGTCCCTGCTCCATGCCTGCCGCCCGCGATTGCAGGACAGCGGTGAGCTGGGTTTGTCTCCTGGAAAGCACAGTACGGCTTCCTGCAAACAAAGGCGTGGATAATCAGCAATAATTTCGTTGCATAATTAGCGATAGGATGATTTTAAGAATAAATGGGTTTGGTCGTATTCCACATAAGAGGGGTTATGGGTCTGATGGGTTCTGCTGTGGTTCACACAGGAACAAGAAGTCACAGAGGTTTCCTGCAGGCTCAGCACTGCAGTTCTCCGCAGGGAGAGCAGACGTGATGGGCTCGGACCAAAGAAAAGATTAATCCTCCTCTCTTCTGACCTGCTTGAGGCAGGAGTTCATAAATCATAGGATCATTGAGTCACAGAATTGAGCTAGAAGGGATCTTTAAAGGCCGTCTAGTCCAGCTGCCCTGCCACGCACAGGGACACACACAGCTCGATCTGGTTGTCCTGAGCCTGGTCCAGCCTGACCTTGAGTCAGGGACTGGCAGTGACCCATCCTGCCTTCACATTACTGTTGCTGTGAACAGCGTTTGGGAGAAAAAGCTGTGCCCCTCCTTCCCTCCCCTGCAGCCCAGCTTGGCGCTGAGCCTTCACAGCCCAGCTGACACCGCTTCCCTCATCTCAACACCTTCTCCAAATAGCCATGCCTCTGCAACAAATGCCTTTCAGTGCTACGCTTTGTAGGTGTTGATCGTCCTGCCCTATTTTTGCAGCGTTTCTGCTTGTCAGAGTGCAGGAGAGGTGCAGTGCTGCACCACATGGATTAAATTTGGGCTGTAATTCATCATTCGGGTCGGGAGAGAGCACAGAAAAAGTTCACCATCTTGTTTCATATGCTGTTTATTTTGGGCTTTAGGAGAGTAAAATAGAAATAATGCTCAGCAGCAACCAACATAAACCTGCTTTTTTTTTTCTTACAGGGAGAAGCTTTCAAAGCTGTTGCAACGTTTAAAGCATAATCCAGCACAGAAAATCAGTTCAGGGCAGTTCGTATCTACGCTGATCGATCTTTCTTCCACAAACCTGGTGATTCAGAGGGCAAGATCAATCCAAGGGCAAAGCATTGCCCAGAGAGCAGAAGTTGAGGCAGACCTATGCACGCTAGCAAGTTGTGTGGCTCCTATAG
This sequence comes from Lagopus leucura, assembly GCF_019238085.1. Classification (NCBI taxonomy): domain Eukaryota; kingdom Metazoa; phylum Chordata; class Aves; order Galliformes; family Phasianidae; genus Lagopus; species Lagopus leucura. The sequence goes on along the minus strand of NW_024962274.1, from coordinate 80,783 downwards.
CTTGCTCCACTCCCACAGTTAATGAGTAATTGATGGAAATCAGCAGCATGCGTTGCAGCATAGGTTGTGGCAGAGCCTGTGCGCGCTTGCTGGTGTGGTGAGGAAAAGCCAGGCTCGAGCCTGGGCTGGTTATGTGGCTGCTTACTTGACGAAGTCAGTGGAAAGGCCAAACAGCTCAACAGTAAAAGGCTGGAGCAGTGTCTGGATGAACATTGGAGACTGGGGCTCCAGCACTCAGCTTTGGGATCTGTACCCATACTCTGCTGTTAGCCATCCATGGTCTGCAGATGTGGAGCAGCAGCTTTGGTTGCTCTGCAGCAGTAGGAATGGGAACTCCTCTCACCGGAGAGGTGCAGCATTGGCCCCAGAGGGGAGGACGTGGCCCCTCAGAACACTGAGATCAGATCAGAATGTTAATTCTGGAGATGCCAGGGCTATGCAGCAGCGATGGTGACCAGAATGTGGCCAGTGTGACCTTCCCTTTGGCTCCCAGGATGCAGTCACAGCGTGTCACCAATTGCAGGCAGGCACCACCGCTACCATCACTAGGAGAACAAAGAGCCCACCATCAGCTGGGCTGTGGGACACCCAGAGGTTTGGAACAAATCCTGGGCCTCAGCATGGGTCAGGCGAGGTGAGGCTTGCAGGAACAGGAACCCCTGAGCAGTCTGAAACCTTGGGGCTGTTTGTTAAAGCTACAGAAATCCCAGAATGGGGAAACATATGTCTGGAGCAGGTTTGCTTTGCCAAATGGAGCAGTGTCACATGCCCATCCCACGTTCTGCATACAGGCAGTCCCCAGGCGTTTTGCAGCCTCCGAAAGGAAAATTGCTGCATGTGATCAGGGCTTCGTCAGGTCAGCTGGAAACAAAGCACTGTGCTGCCACGTGCTGCAGGACAAGGATTGGGATGGTGCTCAAGGAGTGGCAATGCTCAGGACAATAAGCCCAGCTTAATGCTGACAACTACAGACTGGCCCAGCTGTGGTCCCAGGACTGAGAGCACAGCACTGAGGGACGTAAGAATGAGAAGCACCAGCACCACGTTCTCCACTGCGTTGTTCCTGGATAGGATGGTGCTCAGCCACCAGCTTGTTCCATCATCCCATGTGTATCACACCTTAATCCCGTGGCTCAGTTTCTCATCTAAAAAACACGACTGCTGGAAACATGTGAGAGAGGCAAAGGAGAGTTGCTGCATATAAAAAGTAGAGCAAAGTCCCAAACCACTGCTGTGAAGAAAAACCTTCCCCATCAGTGAGCAGCACCAGGCTTCCTCTTAAAGGCAGAAGACTGAACCAATGGAAAACTGAAATAAAGGAAAATAACCTGTTGGCATTTTCAAGCAATCAGACCTCATTGTCTGAGGGAGGTAACATCAGCCACCATCTGCTCCTGCTCTGAAATAACAGCAGTTCTTCCTACAAGGGGAAGAATGACCCCAAGTGCTGCCTTGTGAATCCTGGTGCCATTGCTTCTGTCTGTACAAAAAGCCAAGGCCTGCTCCATTTCTCCATGCCTTTGCAGCATTTTACACAGAGGAAAGCAGAGTTGGTTTAAAGCACATTTTGCTTGTGAGCAGACACACATGGACAAGCCAAAGTTCAGATAAAGTTTCTGGCTGAACTCCAGCCTCACCTGTGGATAAGAGGCTCTGTCTGGTACCAGCTGTAGCGGATCTGAGTTGTGCCTGTGCATGCAGGGATCCAGGATCTGGGCTCTTCTTGCATCAGACTTGAGTCAGCTCAGTTGCAGTGCCTTTGGGCTCATCTTATTTCCATACCTACAGCACTGGCTGTGGCCAAGCATGCAGTATCATGTTCCTGCCCTGTGGAGCTCATCTCCTCTCAGGTGACAGCGTCAAGCCAGAAGCAAGTTTGATAACTTCCAGGCACAGGAATCAAGTGTTATGATTGGTGATGTGACCAGTGCTTCACTCCATGTTCAAAGGGTGAAAGGACATAGAAACTGTGCATCTTTTTAGGGAATCAAAGCCAGCATGTGAAGTAGCGCTGCAGCTGTGGAGATGGAGAAGCTGCTCCCAGGGACAATCCAAGAGATTTGATTTCTTTCTGGTTTCCATATATTCTGTTTTCTTTGGTACTACTGCAATTTGAGCCAGCACTTCTGCACTACCAGGAAAAGGTCATCAATCTGCTGCTTCCTTCTGCTTTTCTGCAATGTTATATTTTGAAATATATCCCCGACAAACAAAAAGAAGTGTTGGAGTGATTCCATGGGAAACATCAGTACAGTAACCAGATCTGTAGTGTACAACATCTGTCAAGATAATGTGACCTCTGGCTGGCTTTGATGTGATGGAAGCAGGCTGCACAGCTCTCCCTGAGAAAGTTCCCCTTCGCCTTCACTGGATCTTAAGGCAGCCCCAACACAAAGCTTTTCTAAAACAAAATAAGCAGCGGAATGGAAACACGAAGCCCTTGGATGGGGGGCTCTGATACATACGCCTTTCCTGCAGAGAACCAGCTGTGCAGGGAAGGAAGGGTTACAGGAAACGTGGGCTCTGCTCTGAGCAGCACACAGGGAGCTGTGCCTTGATCAAAGGCTTCTGGCACAGAGCTGCCTGGGAAGTGGGGCTGCCTCCTTCCCAAAGCGATGCATCTGGGGCTGCAGCAGGCAGCAGAGGGATTTCTTCTCCCCTGGCATCCCCTCCAAAGTAGAGCCAGGGCTGAACTCCAAGGGGATGCTGCAGGAGCCTTTTTCCTCCGCTGGAAGAGGTGAGAAATGAGGAAAAACCTTGCCCTCTGCACAGGAGATGGGAAGCAGCCCCAGCTCTGAGCAAGACAGCAAGAACAGAGCAACATCTGCACATGGTGTAGGGTGGGAGGGAGCTGGAGCCAGCCAAGCAGCTCTTCAAGTGAAGTCCTATGTTATCCTCAACCATCTTGGCTCTGTAAATCCAGGGAATTTCCTCTGTGTCCCTGCAGCTCTGACTTAGCACCAAAAATTCCTCTCTCATAATGCAAGTGACACCAGACCCTGCCTCCATAACACTCTGACATTTCCCTGCCAACCCCCCCATTCCCAAGGCTATGGTTGCCAAGCTCCATGTCTTGTTTGGCCCTTTGGCCTTCCAAGTGCATGGTAACTGTTAAGTCATGGCCTGAACCACTGATTGAGCACCTGGGGCTGTGAAGGCAATTCATCTGTGCAACCTGAAGGGGTGGAGTCTGGCTGCACCTCTCTTAGACCTCATTTAAGGGCTGACTGCCTCTGGGGAAAGATCTCTGGTTGAAGATCCCTCCTTTGTAGTGCCTTTCCTCTAAGCCTAGATCTTTGGAGATGAGTGGGCACTTTTGCTTTGTAGCACCATTCCGTCTGTGCCAGTTCTTTTATTGTTACGCTCTTGTATTGTACTTCCACCATTTAATCTTTCCTACTGTAGCTCCAAAGAAAATGCCTTTTTTCTCCCTGGCTCAGCCCCCAGGTTGCTTCCTACCAGCCTTTGCTGTAGTTACAAAGGGTGAGCCTCTCTGAGCTGACTTCACACACTTGCTTGGGAAGAGCTATTCTGCTTTAGGAATCTGCATGGGTCAGAGCTAGAGAAGGGTTAGATGAGAAAACAGGAGGCAGCTCTGCTCCAGTGCCCCATAAAAGCTGGAGGAAGCCCTTCAACTCATGTGGCCTGACCACTTCCCCATGAGATCTCCTGGTGTTGTGCAAAGTCCTCCTCCCTGTGACTGGGAGCACTGTTTCCCATGATGGCTCCAGCTGTGTCCCCTGATGGGAAACCCATCTCATCTTCAGCCTTGAGCAGCCTCTGGGGTCACACAGGGTGGCTGCCTCCAGGAGCACGTGCCAAGCCAGATGGCTGCTGACTCATTTTCCCCAGACAGGGTGTCCTCACTGAGAAGTGAGGAGGAGCCTGTGCCTGCTGTGCCTGGAACACCATCGGTCTTTGAGTGACCAGCAAGGTGAATCAGCAAAGGATGGAGCCAAAGTACAAGCAGCAGTACCAGAAGAACACCAGGTAGAGCATGAGTCTGTCAGCTGGATGTGAGCAATGTCACCCAAAGCTGGTGCTTCTTGGGAAAAGCAGCTGGTGAGGGTTGATGGAAGCAACATCCTGTGGGATGAGGCAGGGCATCCCATCACTTTGCTCAAGAGCCACGTTAGGAGTTTGTTGTCAGCTGGGACTATGTGGAGAAAGCAAGAATGCTGTAAGGTTTGGAGCAATGCTTGTGAAGGATTGGAAACTCAGCTAAAATATGCAGATTTGCAGGGCAATGTACCCTACAGCCCAGCCAAGGTGAGGGCAACTGAGGTGTGGGGAGCTGTGGCAGCAGTAGTGCATCTTGCCCATTGGTAGTATATGATGCCCAGCATCTTGCTAGTGGAAAAAGCTACCAAGCAGTTCTGCAGTCCTATGGCATGTGATAACCCCAGGAGGTGCTGACTGGGTGGCCTGTGGTCTTTCTGTCCACTTTTCAAGGCTGTGAACAAAGCAGCAGCAGGATGCTAAGAGTGGATGAAGCCCAGCAGTTCATCTGGCAGAAACCTGCATCTGAGAAACAGAAGAGAGGGGACAAAAGAGCAAAGAACAAGGCACAGCCTGTGAGTCAATGTTCCTGCTGCCAGCCTGGCTGGAGCCCAGGACGTGGGAGGATAGGGATGCAGAGCAGAGTCAGTCTGGGCTTCACCTCTGCTGACCTACTTGTGGTCTGCAGGTCTCTTTTTACCTGCAAGACTTGGTTTGGTGCTCATGCAAATCCTGAGGCCAGGAACAGAGCTGCTCAGGCACACAGGAGGGCTGGATGCATGTCCCATCACGTTTGGATTTTGCGTTGAGGGACGTGGTTTAATGAGTACTATTGGTGATGGGTGGATGGTTGGACTGGATGATCCTGAAGGTCTTTTACAACCTTGGCAATTCTGTGATCACCTGCTTGTTACTGAAGGGGTAGGAGCGGCTCTGGGCAGCTCACGTAGGTGAGCAAGTATCAGCCACTGTGAGTAAGCCCAGGTTGGCCCTGGTGTCAGACATCCTGTACCAAGCGCCCCATGTCACCTCTGACACGCACTGGCCACCAGGCAGAATGTGCCATCTAGTGAGGGGAAATTTATCCTGTGCTGCATACATGGTTCCTCCATGCAGACCTCCTGTCATCCTCACTGTGAGTCTCACCATCCTTGGGAATCCCTGACGCAGCTCCATCTCTAGATGTGGAGCCTCTAAGATGTCTAAAATAGGACCACATCTGGAGCTGCCTGACAAGGCTTAGCAATACATTGTAGAGCATCCTCTATGCAGAGAGAAAAGCCAAGGAGATACCAAGTGATCAGAGAGGAGGAGAAAAAGAGTTTCCTATGTAAGGGCACAGGCTGGGAGGAGGATCACCAGAAAGCAGGGCATCCCCACCATTCATTATTCCCAGAGCTGCTGGATGCTGCTCCTTGTTGCTCTAAGGGGTGAAGGAGTAGAAAAAATCCCTGCAGTTCATGGCTTCTTCCACATCCTGCCCAACCATTGCAGCATATTGGGCTTGGTGGATGTTCAGTCTAACCCAGTGCAGCCTCATCTCAGATTCCACGAGCTATTTTCAATTTTAAAAGCTCCCCTGCAATTATAATTGCTTTCAAAAAGTGTTTCATGTGAGGGCTACTGGCCTGCAGGTCCTCATGGAAACCGACTGGAAATGTTTCTGCAAAGCCTGAGGAATATTTATCAGGCTGATTTCGAGTTCAGTTCATTAGCAATTACATTGGTTTGCCTTCCTTTGCTCCTGCCAATTTACCAGGGCAATGTTTTGGAAATTTGCCTCATTTGCAGAGAACTGGGATGCAATTATACAGATAATCTGCTGATTGTCCCATCGAGTTCTGTGTGCCCAGTCTTGACATCGGCAGTGGCTGTGCAGGCTGGATGAGACCTGATTTCTGGTGCTGTTTATACCTTTAATGCTACAAAGGCAGGAAGGAAAATGCTGTCCTGCCCTCAGGCAATGACAAATCCACATCTTTGTTAATTCCTCAAGCTGTAACAATCTGAGAGCTTTTTTTGTTATTATTTTTTCAGGGGTTAGCTTCTTTGCTGTGGCAACAGAATTCCCAAGGGGATGCAGACACCTATTTTTGAAAAGAATGGGAACAATTTATTTCTCCGGGGCAGCTCATTTTTATTTTCTTGCTGTGTCCATCCTTGCCGCTTCATTTTAAACCATTGTCTAAGGTCAAGTAACGCAGTCACAAGGTACATAAGGCACAGCAGGAGCTCAGTCACAAGTACCTGGGGGCAGATGGCACCACATTTTAACAGCTAAGGGAAATGCAGGGGATATCCAACACTGCAGAGTCCTTTGGGAGATAGAGAAGAGCTGTTTTCTATTAAATCAGTCCATGATATGCAATTCAACTGGTGGAAAGAGATGCTGTATTTATTACTATCTTTTCCCATTCACAGCCCAGTGAAGACTGCTCAGACACAGGTGTTGCTCAGGCTGATGATAACACAGGGACAGCGCTGTCACTCTGAGTTGTGACTCCATTCCTTTCTCATCAGCAGAATGGGCAGAGCACACTGTGCATGGGCTGATAAGTGCGTGCTGTGTTTCACCCTGGAGACGGGCCCTATCTCAGAGGGAGTGGGTGCAAGTGTCCTGAGCAGACTGGTTTCTGCTGGTCAGTAAGTGGGTGGGTGCAGAGATGCTGTCAGATGAGAGCAGCAAGGAGCAGAGCAGGCAGCTCATCAGAGTGGGTTATAGCAAGTGAGAGAACCAGAAGCCAGGAAAGGCAGGCAAGGAAGAACAGGAGGAGCTGAATGTCCACCCTGGGAGAGCGGCACAAGTGCAGGACAGCAAGCGTGAGGTCCTGCAGCTTCCAGTGCTGGCAAGAGGGACAGAAGTGCTGTAAGTGGGCAGCAGACAGACGTGGAAGAGAATGGATTCAGCTGAGGGTGTGCTTTCCACCCTAAGTGCTGTATGCAGCAATTCACTTCTGAGCATGAGGCTGATGCTGAAGCATTTTAGAAAGGACTTCATAGAACTATAGATCCTCTGGAGTTGGAAGGGACCCTTAAAGGCCATCTAATCCAACTCCGTGCACTGAACAGGGGCATCTACAGCTCCATCAGGTGCTCAGAGCCCCGTGCAGACTGACCTTGGGTGTCTACAGGGGTGGGGAATCCACCACCTCTCTGGGCAACCCATGCCAGTGCCTCATCACACTTATTTTAATTTTCTTCCTGTATATTCAGTTTAAATCTCTCCTCTTTTAGTTTGAGCCCATTTCCCCTTGTCCTATCACAACAGACCCTGCTAAAATGTCTGCCCCTAACTTTCCTATAGCCCCTCTGTTAGATACTGAAAGGCTGCTCTCAGATCTCCCCGGAGCCTTCCCTTCTCCAGGCTGATCAGCCCCAGCCCTCAGCCTGTCCCCGTGGAGGCGTTCCGTCCCTCGTATCGTTTTTGTGGGCCTCCTCTGGACGTGCTCTAAGCCTCTCCTGTACCGAGGCCTCCACATCTGGACGTGCTACTGCAGGTGAGGTCTCACCAGCACAGAGCAGAGGCAGGATCGCGTCCTTCGACCTGCTGGCCGCCTGCGAAGTGCCCGCATACAGCAAATACACCCCACCATTTCCTGCCGTGCTGAGATGCGAGCAGTGCGCATGTGCCGCCCGCCCGCACCTCTCGAGTTCTGAGCCCGCTAAGCTCCCGTCGCTACTTCCGGCGCAGGACCGGAAGCGGAAGGCGGAGCGGTGGCAGCGTGAGGAGATGGCGGCCCGCGGCTCCGCGAAGCGTGGGGCAGGTGCTGGTGCGGCCCGCGGCTCCGAGCCGCAGGAGGAGCCACCGCCGCCGCTCCAGGCCGTGCTGGTCGCCGACAGCTTCAACCGCCGTTTCTTCCCCATCTCCAAAGACCGTCCGCGGGTGAGGAAACCCTCTCCTCCTCTCTGCCCGCTGCCCTGCCGGGAGGGTGCGCGGTACCCGGTGGGACTCGGGCTGCTGTAGGGCCCAGAAGCTTCCGGCAGTTCTCTTCTTTCTGAAGGGACAGGGGCTACATTCGGGAGGCTGCGCTGCGCTGGCGGTGATGGCTTTGCCGTATGTCAGGGAGAGGCGGGTCGCGCAGCGATGTCAAAGAAATAAGCGAAGTATTCGTCGTGGGTGGAATAACACGGACAGCAAAGTGGATGGGGAAAGTACTTTAGTGTCCTGGATCAGAAAGCCGTGTGTTGAAGGAAAGGAGGCTTCCAGAGAGCTTAGGTCTGAACAGTGCCCTTAGCTCAGTACCCTTAATTTGCTAATTAAACGTTTGTGGTAGTCATAATTATTCTCATAGTGTCAAGCCTCGAACAAAGCATCACGAAGAGAGTTAAAGTGTAGTAAGACAGCATTCAGTTGTAAATCAGTGACTTGGTTTAAAGGCATGAACTGAGTCTCAAGACAAGGGAATACTTACTTTGCATCAGACTGGGTCTTTTTTCTTTTTCCTACTGTTTTGTATTCTGCATACGCATAGTCCTGTGGCTTCATCACTCACATCTGACAGGTTTTTCTTGTAACAGTTGAAGCCTGAGTCAGGGAATTGGCATGCTGGGATTTTTTCTTTTTCTAGTCTCATTCAAATCTTCTTAAAGAGCTTTGTATGCGATAACTTTACCTTGTTCATGCCTTCCATTGTGAAGTGAGGATCTGACCCAACAGAACATCGGAAACCAGTTCTCACTGCTTAGGCCCACTCTGAATATTTTGGTTGAAAGGAGATGGTGCAGTTATTCAGGAATTTTTTTAATTCTTTTTGACACTGCTGATAGTCTTATGTCCTGAAGCTGGGAGGTACTTTCTTTTGCTGAGGTACAGTGTTCAGTTCTCTACATGTCTCTTTTTCTCAGGCTCTTTTACCTATGGCAAATGTGGCCATGATCGATTACACCTTGGAGTTCTTAACAGCAACTGGAGTAGAAGAAACCTTTGTTTTCTGCTGTTGGAAGTCAGCTGAGATAAAAGAGCATTTACAGTAAGAATCTCATTTTCTTTTTAGCTTTATCGTGGAACATATTCTTCTTATCCTCCAACAAATCTCAAAGGCTTTATATTACACTAATTCTTCTGCTAAAAACCACGTGCTACAGATTGCCTTTCAAGCAGTGCCTCCTGACACATTGCAAAAAAGACCATTCTTGGTGTAGTTGCTCAGTGTTTTAAAATGGTTGAGTGTTTGGGGACGCATTTAAATGCAGGAGTTGCCTGTCTAGCTGTGTAAATTGCAGTAGCAGCCCTTTCATTACGCCCTGTTTTGATGTGTAATGAAGTTTATGGAAGCAGGTGTGTCTGACAGCACCTTGGCTTTGCTTTCTGCAGCTTTGCATGTGGTCTTTTCTGCACTGTTTTCAGAGAAAAAAACATTGGGCTGTGTAACGTTCTTCATTTCTCCATTGTCAAACTTGGTTTTTAGCAAAGTCCAGTTTCTTAAATTCCCATAAGCTTCAGTCTTGGTCTGATGTCCTTCAGTTCATCTGCTGCACATAAACGGACGTGCCTAAGCGTGTGGATGGAGGGCTCACTGCCATGGGATTCTCTGTACATTCACTTACAGATGTGCCGTGCTCTGGAACTCTGTGTCCTACTGTGTTGTGTATGGGAAATAACGTTTTAATGCCTTTTTGATGTATTTCTGTCCTTCAGAAGGTCCAAGTGGTGCCGCCACACCTCTCCCAACACAGTGCGCTTTGTGACTTCGGACCTGTACCGCTCCCTTGGTGACGTGCTGCGAGATGTTGATGCCAAGTCCCTTGTTCGTTCTGACTTCATTCTTGTCACTGGCGATGTGGTATCCAACCTCAATGTATCCAGAGCCTTGGAAGAGCACAGGTAGGTGCTGGAAGAAGCTCATGCTTGTCTGGGCTCTGGCTGTCTGGAGAGTGATTTTAAAATTGTCCTCGTTTTTTGTTTTTCTTCTTCAGGCTGCGTCGCAAGATGGAAAAGAATGTTTCTGTGATGACGATGATTTTCAAGGAGTCCTCACCTGGTCACCATGCCAGGTGCAAAGAGGATGACATTGTTATTGCTATGGATAGTGCCACAAACCGTGTCCTTCACTATCAGAGAACCCAGGGGCTGAAACGCTTCCGCTTTCCTATGGTGCGTCTGGAAGCCGATGGGTGGAAAAGGGCTGCAGTAGCGAAGCAGCCCACCCCAAGGAAATCCTCCTTGAGTGAGGGCTGGGAAACTGTTCTTGCTGCTTCTTTTGGAGGAGCAGATGATAGGAAGTAACTCTTGGTAAACTGGCTTTTTTTCCTTTAACTTTATTTAAGGCTTGGTGAAATAGTGCTGGGACTCATTTCAGCATTTGAAGATGGGGCAGACATTTCTCAAAATTCAGTTTGAATCCTTTCTGCTATGTGGAATGCAGGAGGTGGATGATCTGTGTTGACAGATGATTTGTTTATGACTAGTGTATGGAGCTCCTATGCTACTGCCATACATAATTCATTTTAAGTGATACTGAGCCTGACACAGGGTGGAATTACAGGAGATGCAAGCTGTAGTACTCACCTCTTCTATCTGTACTGTTTCTTTAGAAAGCTTATGGGCTCTGCTAGTAATGTAGCTAAGTGCTCAGCTAACATCTCAGTTAACATCAACATACCAGTGGAGGTATTTTCCCCAGACAAATAGATGTTTTTCAACTCAGAATTAAGACTATGCATATATGGCACTTTCAAACTCAAGTCAGTGATCAGTGGACTGTTTTTTTTTACCTTCAAATGAACAAATCATTGCCTGAAATGAAAAGGGGAAAAAAAAAAAAAAGCTGTGAAAATCTACAGCAGGTATGAAAGCTATGAATACTGCATTTTGATTTATTAGTGTTCTTTGTATGTTTATAGTTTTTAGCAACTGAAGATAAGGAGCCTCCCGAAAGAAAAGGGGTTGTTTGTTGCACAAGCTGTTTCTTGGAGAAGTGCACTGTGTAAGGCTGAGGGCAGTCCCTGCTGACTGATGCACAGCTGTGTGCACCAGGCTGTGCCTGCTGAGCTTGTGTCTCAGTGTTGATTGTAGACTTGTTTGATCTCCAGAACAGCAACTTATTTAAGAATTCAATCACTGTGATACCTCTGGCCTGTAGAAGACCTCTGGGGTTCAGTACTGAGTGAGACACTCAGATCTTCTGAATTTTTTCCTCTTACAGAGTCTGTTTCAGAACTCTATTGAGAACGTTGAGGTGCGCCACGATTTGCTGGATTGTCACATCAGCATCTGTTCTCCACAGGTGAGTTCTGCCCATCAGAGAATCAGAATTCAATGGGCATTGCTTCCTTGGCTCTGCTGGTAGGTGGGGGGTGCCTTTGTCGTACTGAGTTTGGAAACCAGAACTGCCAGCCATGCTCAATGAGTGAGCCAGGATCTTGTGGAACTGCTGTGCTGACTGCAGGAGTGCCATTCCGCACTCAAGGCGAGCTAACCATATGTGCATCAGTAGATGGGTAACTGTGCACAAAATGAAAACGTGCTGGAAAGAAAGCAGTTTCACTTGGGGTGAAGTCAAGTATGGAGCAGAGTTGATGGCTATGCTGTGAAAGAGATTGTACTTGAGGGCTGGTACCGTGTTAGGCTAAGAGTCAGGGTTATTCCAGATTAGGCTTGGTAGTGTTTCCTCCAAATCTTAGAAGGCTGATTTCAAGGCTTGCTTTAGAAGTAAAACTACAAAGCAAGGCTAGGTGGACGGCTTGGAGGTGCTAAAGATATTTTTTGCCTATTCTAAAAACCAGAATTTGTTCATATCCTAAGATAGGAGGAAGAGATGGGAAGGTCAGCACTCCTACCAGCAAGAATCAAAGCTTTATTCAGGGCAAGAGCATCACTATCCTGTAACACATAGGTCATCTCTCTGAGAACCACTGAATAGCCATCAATTAATTGACTTCCCTGGCCACTGTTTCTGTAACTACATTTGTTCCTTACATTTTACTCCTGACAGGTGGCTGAGCTTTTCACAGACAATTTTGACTACCAGACACGGGATGACTTTGTGCGTGGTCTGTTAGTGAACGAGGAGGTAAGGAGAGGAATGTTACAAGGGAGATCCCGTTGCCTTGGACTAGAGAATCCTCTGACATATCCTGTTTCCAGATCCTGGGGAACCAAATCCATATGCATGTAACGACAGAAGAGTATGGTGCTCACATATGCAACCTACTAATGTATGAAGCTGTGTGCTCTGACATCATCAGGCGCTGGGTTTATCCTTTGACTCCAGAGATGAACTTCAGTGATGACAAGAATCAGAGTTATACCCATTCTAAACACAACGTTTACCGGGGAGTGGACGTTAGCCTTGGTCATGGCAGCATGCTGAAAGAGAACGTGCTCATTGGGCAGGGAACAGTCATTGGCAGCAACTGCTCAATAATGAACAGTGTTATTGGGCAGAACTGTAGGATAGGTGAGTACGAGACTGGGGGGTGTGCATGGCATGCCAGAGCAGGGCACAAGTTGCTGGGATTTTGTTTTTCAAGTGCATGTGGCTCTGGGGAAGGATGCTGGATACTGAAGGACTTCCAATGGGAAGAAAGGAGAAAAGCTTTGTTTTCTCGTGGAGGACAGATTTCAGGGTATGGTAGTGATGCTGAAAGGTGAAAGGCACTGCGTGTGAATAGGTTTTTTTAGCAGTAGAGAATGCTTAATGCAGTAGAGTGTGTTTAATAATGTAGAATTATTACCTGCCCAAATGCTACAAATAAAGGATATCTGTCCCTGTTTTTGTAAACTACACGGTACTCCTGCTTTCATGTTCTGGATCTGTTTTTCTGTGTGTGAGTTGGCTGTGATTGTACAAAACAAAGACGTCAGTTGGTATTGTCAACTTGTTTGCTCTCCACAGAGATCTAACTGATCTTTTAGCTTTGGGTAAGAAGTGGATATGGGCCTATAAGGCTGCTTTTTTTTTATTTTCATCCATCGTCCATTATGCATCAAGGGCATTCAGTCCTAGATTCAGTAAGATGCTTACCAGTGAACTCGATACTGTAGGAGAACAGCAGTCTGTCTTGCTCAAAGTATTTGCACTTGTTGATGTGTAACAGGTAATGAAGTCACGTTGGATGGAGCTTTTCTTTGGGATGGAGTACACATAGCAGATAATGTGCAGATCCAGCATTCTGTTATCTGTGATGAAGCTGAAGTGAAGGAGAAAGTAAAGCTAAAACCTCACTGTGTCCTCTCCTCACAGGTAAGTATGTTTCTGGTTTTCTTTCTACTTTCCTTGGCCATTTCAGAATACAGGCATTTTCTCAGAGGTGGTGTTATGTTGCTGCTCCCACTTCTTCTACCTTCAAGCACATATTGGCTAGGGTAGCTTGATATGTGGTCTAGCAGTGCTGTCTTCATTTATGCTTTTCTGACCCTCCCTTGCAATAGACTTTCTGGAGCTGCTGTCCTCCCTTCTGATGGAGGGATAAAGGAGCAATCAGGGTATTACTTTACTGAGACACATTGCATGTATTTTTCAGGTGGTGGTTGGTCCTGACATCACTCTTTCGGAGGGCACAGTGATCTCTCTACACCCACCAGATGAGGAGGAGGAGGATGACGATCAGTTTAGTGATGATTCTGGTGTGAACAAGGAGGAGAGCAAAGTGAAGCTGAAAGGTACGAGTATTTCTGGTTCCATACTCCATGAAGGACTTTATCCTTCATCTTTTGGGAGTCTTTTCCTTGTTCTATACTCTGCAGTTGCAGGCAGGAACCTAACGCTGCATTCAGCTTGGAACGTGTGCTTTCAGCAAGTCAAGCAAGGATATTTGGTGGAAGTTGGACTGTGGGGTGTTCTGCCTTGTATCCCAGCACTGAAATCTGTGTGGACTTGTCTGTTTTCCATTCTTCCTGAAGTTAAGCTGAAATTGAAAACAATGTTCCATTCAAGGAAGGTGTAAGATGTATGTCCTTGTACCTGGACTGTGTCCGAGGACTTTGTGAGATGCTGTTCCTACCAGTGTCTTGATGTGGGGTGTTTAGGAGCAGTAGAATGCAAATTTTACTAGTGTATTTTGAATACACTGGTATTAGACCTGCTTATGGGTAAACCTTCCTTCTAATTGCTTTTTCAGGCTACAACAAAAAGGATGTGGGCTCAGAAGGCAGAGGCTATCTCTGGAAAGCAGATGACAAAAATGAAGATGATGAAGAGCAGAGACAGAGTCTATGGGGTGAGAAGGAATTTAGTGTGATTAACCTGGGGATGGACAGACAGACTTTCAGTGTCAAGCAAAGTTACTGAGTGGAACACTGATTATAGTTCCCAGAATAAGGCTTGGGCTCCGTGAAGCAGTCTGGCTTCCAGATAATGGATTTGTGTGTGGATATGAGAGGTTACATAGAAGGTGAAGGGCCAGGTTCTCTCTTCCTGTGCTCTGTGAAAGATGGTTCACCTGCATGAATGCACACAGCTGTCTGTTCTCTGAAGGGCACACCATGGGCTACCAGATCTTCCTGTAGAGGGAATGGGCTTTCTCTGCCCTGGGTTCTGGTCTTCTTCCAGCTAGTGAGAGTGCTGACACTGCTCTGTAATGAGTCAGCAGTCTGCATGAGATGCATTTGCTTCTGTCCCTGTCCCTTGCTGTGTGCCTGCAGACTCAAATACAAGTCCCCTTGTCCCAGTGCCAGCTGTAGTGTTTCCTCTGCAGCAATTCGAACCATCTGGACCTGTAAGTAAAATATTCCATGCAAGGACAGATAATTGCTGACTCAATTGTGAATTCTCTGCAACACCTGGTTTTTTACACATGTGACAACTGCAGCTTTTGAGCACTGAATACTGTCTTCTTCATCAGGCCCAGCTATGCTTTCGGAAGAAGAGAGTGAGTCAGACAGCGACCTGAGCATGGGCTCTGAGGAGCCAGACAGTCGGGCAGCGTCCCCTCAGCTAGACGACATCAAAGGTGAGAGATGGGGCTGCTGAGAACAAGCTTACTGCTGCTGTACTCCATAACTTTCTTGTAGTAGCTGCCTCTTTTGGCAGAGATGCTTTTATTTTTTGTTTTGTGAAGTTAATGTGGGTTTGAAATGGGTTCAGACAAAATGGGGAAAGAAAAACTCACCTTTTTCACCTGAAGAAATCTGACCAAAGGAAAGTAATGAATTCTAGCTCTTAATTCATATCTTTAGGTAAGGAAATACAAGGTTTCTCTGAACAGGAAGGAATTGATTGTCGAAGTACAATAGAAACTGCTCTGAAAGATTGCAAAGATAAACAGATTTGTACTGATTTGCATGGTTAGATCAATGGTATCTGTCAGATCTTTTCCTTTATTTGAATTCTACCACTATTTTAAAGTATGTGTGGATTTGTGCAAACTCATGGTGAGCAAATAGGTTCCCAGAAGGCTTCCTTTGTCGAGACCATGCTTTCTTTGGAACAGTGAAGAATCTGTTCTTCCTTGACCTGTCAAACTACCTGTCCTTTCTTCTATTAGTTTTCCAGAATGAGGTTCTGGGTACATTACAGAGGGGTGAAGAAGAAAACATTTCCTGTGACAACTTGGTCCTGGAAATCAACTCTCTCAAGTGAGTGTCCCCTTGTGAAGATACTGTATGTTATCTTGAACAGTTGTGTTTTGCAGTGGATTGAGAAAGAGAACTCGCGTAGATAACTGTATTTGATTGTTACATATTAATTTTGCCAGTGTTGCAGAAGGAGAAATGTAGATCAGAGGTTATGACTGAATGTGGATAGGTGTTAACACACCTATAGCTTCCTCAATCATTAAGCTTTAGTAGCCCTAATTCTGTAACAGAAGGTGGAATTACGTGAAGTAACTAAGGACCGAAAGAGAGCAAGCCAGTTCTTAGCACCAATTTCTTGTAAGCCTGTGCAGGAACTGCAGCTCTTTGCACTGGAGAGCTCAACCAGCTGCCTGCAGCTGAAACTGTGCTGTGGTATGGCTTGTCTGCTGTCTTTATACAGCAGCAAGTCTGGAACATGTAATCAGAGTGCCTTTTACCTAATGTTTCTTAAATGCAAACCTGTTTTCCTTCTTTTGCGCAACAGTATTCATGCAGCACTCTAGTAAACGTCAGGGTGCTGTCCCTGCAACAGCTTGTTCCTCTGTGATAGCAGACTTTCAGGACTTCTGGTCTTACACAGGGTTAGTGCAAGCTGTACATTATGTGAATGTGAGGTAGGTTTTTTGTTTTGGGGGCGGGGGGCGGAGGGGGAGTGAAGAGAAAAAAGAAAAAGAGCAGAAGATTTGATTTATGTCTTCCACTGTATCTCTGTGAGGAACCACAATCCGCACAGATGAGATTCTGTGAAATGTTTAATTTTTTGTGCCTTTCTCCTTGCAGGTATGCATATAACATCAGTCTGAATGAGATGATGCAGGTGCTCAGTAAAGTGATTCTGGAGTTCCCGTTACAGCAGCTGGATGCAAACCTGGACTCCCAGAACTATTTCTCAGCATTACTTCCTGTGAGTGCTGCTCCATTTGACTCTACTTGGGGCTTGTCTTCTGGTGTGTAGGAGTCTGCCTGAGGTACTTCCTGGTTGCTAAGTCTTTTTTTCTTAAGCCTGAAGCCACTTGAACTCCTCGAGTTTGCGAGCCTTTCTGTCTTCTAAAGAAGTAAAAATGAGCTGAAATTTTTGTACCTGCTTGATGGAACTCTGCTCAGACTGCAAGCATGGGGAGCTCTACTTCAGTACCTCTGATTGTTGCCTGTTTTCTGTGTGGTAGTTGAACGTGTAACTTGTAGAAGAGATCAGAAAAGGACTGATAGAGTTGTCTTTATGGGCCTGTGTTCCAGGAACCTGATTCCAATCCATTGTAAGTCCTATCCTTGGGGCAGCAGGGAGCTCTCCTCTCCCAATGGGATCTTTTCCAACGCACTGGAAAAATCAGAAGTAAGGAAGTAGTGTGGGACCATGTCAAAGGCCTTGCATAAGTCCGAATATATGATGTCAGTTGCCCTTCTTTTGTCCATTGATGCCATCACTCCATCATGAGAGGCCACCAGACTGGTCAGGCGTATCAGTCCTTGGTGATGCTGTGCCGGGTGCCTCTGAGCACCTCCACATCTCACATGCTCCTTAATCTCTTCCAGGAGGATGTGCTGCATAATCTTCCTAGCATAGACATGAGGCTCGGTCTCCAAATGCTCCTGTTTAAAAAAACAGCCACCAAGTTTCTTAGAGCAGTGCATAATAAAAATGTAGCTGAAGTTTGTAGCTGTGCAGCTAAAATGGCCTCAGTCAATAGTTGTGTCAGGCTGAGATCTGCTTATAACAGCTTACATATGGCAAAGTGATTTTGTATGGGATGGGAATACTTGAATTTTGAGAGTCTTGAATGTTGGAAGCCTGCTGAACTTTGGAGATGTGTATCACATTTCTTAATCTCCTTGTAGCTCAGTTCTGGTGAGGAGATGCTGAAGGAAGGTGGGTTGTTTGTGCAAGAGCACCAGTGGAGCAGTCTCAGACAGCTCAGATGGGGAAACTGTGGAAATGCCATAGTTATGATGTATGATTTGACTTGAAACCACAGTGTGTGCTCTGAAGTGCTGGCTCCTGAACATGAAGCTCCTAAGTGTTGCAGCAACTTAAGAAATGACCATCTGTAAAGGGATATGCCTGTGGGTATTTTTCAGATGAGATGTAGAGGTCTGAGAAAGAGTTATCCGATTTGAAGTATGCCAGTTGTCTTGTTTGGCTCTTGTACAAGTTGTGAAGCAGAGGTGGTACAGAAAACACAACCCTTCCCAGACTGTAGGCACACCTTGGGTGGATGTGGCTGAAGTTGCTGCGTTTCTGTTGTTACCAAAGCAGTATCAAACAAAGCTATGTAGGTGAGGGTGTCTAAAAAGATCTCAGGGAGGCAATTTTAGCAATTCATCAAGCTAGTGCTTGTGCTTCTCAAATCTAAGTATTAGTAATTGCTAAGCTGGCTAGTGTTTGCACTACTGCCCAGCAGCTGGCATCTGTGGTGCGTCTCTTCGGGTTTCTGGTAGGGATCCTTGCTCTCTGTAATATCATGCAGGAGCACCCAACGTGGGGTTGTGCATTGAGGGAACAAAGGGATCTTTGCTGACTGGAAACTGGTAGTTTTCTTGGCACTCTCTTTTTGTTGTTATTTGCTCTTCTGCTTCAAAAGGAAGTTCCACTAAAATGTTAGCTGCTTTTGGGTGGAAAGTTTGAGACCATGTACATACCCCAGTGTGTCAGTCTGCTGCAAAGTGATGTGAAGGCTCTGTTAAACACATTTATTGTGATAATCCAGTGTTCCAGTAAGGAATCAACACCAAAAACACTAACACGTTCTCAAGGTTGTTTGGTAAAAGCAGGTCTTGTTATTATATCTCATGTGTGCAGGCATCTGTTTAATGGACAGAGGAGGGCAAGTACATTAACTGGTCAGCTGAAGAGTTTTGTGAAATGCTGTTCTGGGTCAGTTTCTCAGTGCAGCACAGCTGAGAAGCGGGGCTGAGCACACACATCTGTCTCACAGCTCAGGAACCCTTCTGTGCTTTCTCCCTGCAGCTGTTGAAGAACTGGACCCCGTTGTTTAAGAACTACATAAAACGTTCGTCAGATCACTTGAATGCCTTATTTGCCATTGAGGAATTCTTCCTGGAACACGACAGTCTTTGCACATCAATAGCTAAAGTGAGTATCCACTCCCAGCTCTGAAGACTTGTTTTTGCTGCAGTTGTGATGAAATCCATCTTGTTCACATCATCAGCTTGTCTGCTTCAGAGGAGGGAAAATTGGGGTCTCAATTGAGAGTGTGTATAGAAAATCTAGCTGTAACAATTGCTTTTTTTTTTTGTCTGCATATGACTCTGAGCACAGCTGAGGGTAATTATTAAATACTGGCATGAAGCCTGAAGTGAGCTGTTACTTTGCAGCTTCTAACCTAGGTGTCCTTGTGTGGTGCTGTGAATGGCCTCTACTCTCCACACCTCTTTATTTGTGGGCCTGAGATCTGACTGCAAATGATTTATGCTACTGTAGAGTGCAAAACAAGCAATGCTAGGAATAAGAAAAGAATTTATTATTGTGGCCAACCAAGTTGTGAAACTGGAAATAAAGAGGAGCTGACATGTGGCTTATTACCTGTCTCCCTGCTTCTAAGAACGTTCAGTATATTCCTACCTACAAATACTTTGTCCATGCATTCTTTCTGCCCTTTCAAACTGAGAGTATTTGATTTAGATTGAAAGTTTTTTCCCCATCCCAGTGTGTCAGGTAGCCCCTGTCTATTCCCTGTCTATATAAGGTTTGCTTAACTCCTGGTTTCCCAAAAAAAAAGTAATCCTAACTTCAGCTACCAGGGTTTCTGGCAAATGGCAAAGCGCTTAGCGTGGATCAGAGCCAAAGCCCTGAGGTTTGGTGAGCCAAAATGTCATTGAATTAGAGCAATTATTTGGCATGTGTCCATTGTTCTAGGAGCCTGGGTTTCCCTGGAGGCTGAGAATTGAAGTGACACTTTATGTTTGGAGCTGGCAGCCAGCTTTGTCAGCGCTCTGCCGCAAGGAGATCAACTGCAAAGTGCCTGCGCTGCCAGAGCACAAAGGCACCCTGAGAAAGAATGGTTGCATCTTACCCTCGCTGCACTGGGCAGGAGTTTGAGCTGTCAAACGACCAATTGCTTTGACACCTGCCATAAGGCACTTTTAAGAGAGAACTGTCAGGAAGAGGGAGCCTGGGGCAGGTCTGACCGGCTTTGTTGGATGGGTTTTTTGGTGCTTTAAAAAGACAGCCAAAGCAACATCTTGAACTGATGACACCCTCTGTGGCCTCTTGTTGCAGGGTATGCTCGAGAGCTGTGGGCAACCACAGAGCTGAAGCTGATGGGACTTGAGCTTTGACTCATCACGTGTCATAGCATCCAGCTATCAGGAGCATAAAGCTTAATAGGGGAAAAACAGTTATTTTTAACATCAAAATCAAATTGAAACAAAAGGATTGTGTTCTGTTAAGGATGGAGCTAGGAGCCATAAGTTACATGCAGGCTTGGAGCTTGGACATGAGCTCATCCCAAAAGAGTTTATAAAGAGCCTTGTTGTGCTTTTCTAATCAATGCAGGTGTTGATGACGTTTTACCAGCTGGAGATTCTGGAAGAAGATGTAATTCTCAACTGGTTCTCTCTGCGGGACACATCTGACAAGGGGAAGCAGCTTCGTAAAAACCAGAGGGTAAGTCCCAGAAGTGTGGAGTCTATTGTGCATGTGTGTTCCAACAGCTGCTAGAAGGAACTGCAGAGTTGAGTTCAATGCCACTGTCACCTTCTGTAGAGCAGCCATTGCACAGTAGGCCAGTAGTGCACCAGTGTATTCTATGCTGAACAGTGCAACTTTGCTGTCCAAAATGGATGTTTGTGTGCATTCTGCTGTAATCATCCTGTTTGATGAAGAATGGAGGTGGGAGAAGAGGAGCATGGTTTTTAGTGGGTTCTGTAGCATGAGGCCTGTGCTTTCTGGAGCAGCAGCACAGTTTCACTAAGTCAGCACCTATCTGAAATAGGCCTTAGGCCAGTGCCCCGTTTGCTGGTCCCATGCAATCCCTTTGAAGCTTTCATTCTTGGCTCACCAGCCCCTTTGCATATGTTTCTAAGCATCTGCAGTAGTGAGTGGTTTCATTTGGCTTACGCTGTGAAGGAGCATGTAACTTCCCCCCTCCATCAGACAGAATTTAATGCTGCAGTTTGGCTGAGCCTTGTTCCAGTCCTCATCCATGGATGGTAAGAGGAGGAAGGGAAGAAAGCAATCTCTGAGAAACTGCAGCTTTGTTTAAAGTCTTTGCAAAGTCAACTCGTGGTATAGGTCAGCAATGCTTTCAGCTGGTGATTCAAGGTAAAAGCAGGCTGCCTTTTTATAGCGTTCTGTGAGGGAGCAGGTTTCTCCTGGCAGAGCTTCCAATGTCCTAGCTAAGGCACTGCTGTCATCTCTCCTGCCTTGAGCTCTGGAAAACTCTCATGGTTTTGTCATCTGACAGAATGTTGTGGGTACTGGTTGGAGGAACCCAATGAACCTGTTCTTATGTGCAGCAGTAGTACTTACAACAGCACAATATAGTTTTTGAGTGTTTCCAGCACCTTGTGACCCAGTTACATTTCATTCTGTCTGCAGCTTCAGAAGTTCATCCAGTGGCTGGAGGAGGCAGAAGAAGAGTCGTCTGATGGCGACCAAGACTGACGTGGTGACTTGGCATGAGAAGAGGCACTCTCACTGCCTTTCTGGGCTGAGTGGGCAGGGCAAGATCAGTGCCAGTGCATGGTGTGTAGTTGTGGGGCCTGACATCAAAGTGACTGACAATCCCATCACTAATTGTGTTGTGCATTCCCAACTTTGCCACTTCCCTCCCTCCCTGCCACCCTTGCTTGCCTAGTGGCACGTTACGTTGGATGGTTGCAGCACAGTGTAAAAACAATATGGGAAAAGCAGGAGGCAATGACATCTAGAATCCCTGTGGGGCCTGGATACGGTGCACTGTAAGCTATCTTTTGGGAACTCCTTGTTACTAATGCAAAGGGAGCAAATAAATGCAAATGCATACAACATCCTTGTAAATCAAACCATTTGGGTCATGGAAGAGTGGTCATACAGCCCAGTTATTGGGAGTCATTGCTTCTGGAGCTAAGAGAACTCCTGCTGAAGAGACACTGGCAAGGTTGGTAAGTAGAAGCATGTGGATTAGGATCTGGAGTGCGGGAGTGGGATTCAAGAGTTCCTGTGCCTTGAGAAGATGCAGTTAGTTGTTTTAGGATGCCCAAGGCACTTTGCAGTCCAGAAGGCGTTTGTGATCTTTACAAAAGGGAGAACCTCTTGCCATCTGCTGTGCCAGTATCTAAAGAAGGGTTGCACGGCAGAGTTGGTAATATCATGTGTGTCCCCTTTCTTTAGAACAGGGGATGGT
Source organism: Lagopus leucura (assembly GCF_019238085.1). Lineage (NCBI taxonomy): Eukaryota > Metazoa > Chordata > Aves > Galliformes > Phasianidae > Lagopus > Lagopus leucura. The sequence continues at coordinate 58,922 of NW_024962274.1, read as the reverse complement.
GTAAACTCAGCTCTCCTAACAGGGGTTGGCTAATAGCAGATGCACGCTGCTCAGTGAAATGCTGTACAGTTTACTACATCTTTGGTGCGATCTGCCTTCTGCATGTCCCCAGCTGAGCAGACACGTTGTTTTAGCAGTGTCTGTTTCTTTGTTGGTTTACTTTTTAACAAAAAGCGAGCAGAGATGCCTAGCTCCTCCTGCTGCACAGCTACGCCTGTGTTTTGCTCTGTGGGCACTGACTGAACCAGCTGCTTTCAGGGGCAGCTTCTGTTCATTAGGTGGATTATAAATTGGGTATTCTGACCTTGCCTCTGCCCCTTCAGGAGGAGCATGGAATAAACCCCGTGAGAGGGAGGGGAAATAAGCACTGGAGCTGCCCGCTCAGGATCTTTACTTGGCCGTTCCATGGTGCCACAAACGTCAGTGAGGGGACAGCAGTGGATGCTGGAGGCTGGGGGTGCTGCCTCTTCCAAACTGATGCTGCAGGGCCATCTTGTGCACTCACACTACCAGTTGCCAGGATTGTGCATAACTGCTTGTTTTCTACAGTGCAAACTCAGCCTTGTAAATGTTGGGGAAATGGTATCTGAGTTTTCTGTATCTGCCGTTATTTAATTCAGGGAGCAAATAAAAACTATGCTGGTGATACTGGCCTGCTTGGTTTGTTTGCATGCGTCTTTGTTGTACAGTTGAGCAAGGCTTACAGGTAAGCTAGGTAACGCATTGCTACTTTTTGCTCAACAGATTTCAAGCACATGTTAAGCAGTTAAAGATGTCAGCACTCTGAACTGGTATAAAGGCTCAATGATTGCTCGTGACCTCATTATTTGAAAGCAGAGAACAGTTTGTCACAACTGCTGAACTTAGAATCCTGACGTGAATGAGGTTTAGTTTTGTGCAGGCTTACGGAAATCCTATGAAATCTGCTTTTTCTTTGCTGTGAGGAGAGCTAGTGTGAATATTGGGTATGTACTGTGCCATGCCCTCCTGATAGTGGAGCGTAGTGGATTGTATTGGAGGTGCCAGTAGAACAGCAAAAAGGACTTGAGGTTCTCCAGCATGGAGTTCTGGCATAGTTCAGCATCCCTAGGGGCAGGTGAGTGCATACTTTTTTACAGAAGCATTAATTGCTTTGCTTAATCAAGGGGGCAGCTTGATGGTTTCTAGTGCTTCCTGTCAAAGCTTGTGTTTGGTTGGAAGGTCAGAAATGCCTTTGAGATCAGGCTTGGCTGTAGAGTTGCTGTGTTACTTTGAGCTGTGTGAGCATTAAGGCCACAGCACTCATCTTGTGTGATGGATGCGTTTCTCCCGGTGTTTCAGCTAACAATAGCACACAGCTTAGAACGAGAAAATAGTTCCCTGCTGCTTATCTTAAGTGGAGAATAGGGCTGATGCTGGGACCCATGCATGGCTGTCAGGGAGGCTGTGAGGCGCAGAGGGGATCGGCGCAGCTGCCCTGCGGTATGGGGGCAGCAGAGAGATGGGGTACGTGCAGCATCACGAAGAGCAGAATACGTCCCGTATTCCGTAAGGTGCAGAAAGAGGGTGCGAGGAGCACGGGAAGGGCGCAGAGTTGCGGCACAATGGTGGCGTGGGGGAGCGCAGAGCCCGTGGGGAGCGGGGATGGCCCTAGGCGTGAAACACCGCCGTGGGGGTCGGGGGGAACAAAGCCGAAAGGGGGGCGGGCGGTTGGAGACTCTGCGCCTGGGGGTGCGCGCGGAGCGCCGATCCTTCGCCGGGCGCCGCGGGACGGGGCCGCGCCGTGAAGCGACCGGGGGCTCGCGGGGTCCCGGGCCGCAGCGCGGCCCCGTGGGGCGCCGGTTCCGCTTCCGGTGGGGCCGGGGCGGCGGGCGGGGGGCGGGGCCGCGGGATCGGAGCGTGCGCGGTGCGTCCGGGCGGCGCTGGGACCCGCAGAACAAGGGGCGAGGGGGGAGCGGCGCGGGCAGGCCGCAGCCGGGCCGGGCCGAAGCGGGAGGGGGCCGGGCCGGGCCGAGCGAGACCGCGGCGGGAGGCGGCCGGGAGGCGGCCGGGGGTCTCGGGCCGGGCCGAGGGCGGAGGAGCGGTGGGCCCGGCGGCCGGGCAGGGGCGCCATGGCGGCGGCCGAGACGAAGATCATCTACCACCTGGACGAGCAGGAGACGCCGTACCTGGTGAAGCTGCCGATCCCGGCCGAGCGCGTCACCCTCGGCGACTTCAAGGGCCTCCTCAACCGCCCCAACTACAAGTTCTACTTCAAGTCCATGGACGACGACTTCGGGTGAGCGCGGCCCCGGGCCGGGCCCTCCGCAGGGCTGGGGCTCAGCCGGCTCCGCCGCGCCCCGCAGCGTGGGGGTGGGACGGGGCGCCGGAGTCCCCGCCGTGCGCATCCCCGCTCGCGTCGCGTGGCGCGGTACCCTGGAGCCCCCCCGGCCTCGGCGGTACCCGGCTGGCCGCCACGGCCCCGCGCTGAGAGCGGTGGTGGCGGCCCCCGAACGTCGCCGTTCCTTTCCCCGAAGGCCGGGAGCCTTCCTTTGTGTGCACCTGGGGAGGGTGCGAGGGCATGGCTCCCTGCGCGGCCCCTGCCCGGGACGGCGTGGCTCTCCTCCCATCCATTTTGGGGAGCACCGTCCATTTTGGCAGTCCCTTCTCCCCTCCCTCGGCTCTGGGATGGGGAATGGGACCAGCCGTCTCCCGCCTTCGTGCAGGGGGATTGAGAGCTCTCCATGTGCTGCCCAGCTCTGGGCAAAGCATACGAGATGTCCCCTGCTCCATCTCTAATCTCTGGTGACTCCAGTGAACGTACAGAGTCCAGGGTCTGTGTGGGAGAGGGGAGCAGCCCTGCTTTGTTGTGTTGTTGTGTCCCCTGTTGGGGCAGCTCTCCTCCAGCACCTGTGTTTTCATGGTTTCTTCCTTGCTCTTTCCATCACGTGTGGTTGTTTGGATGCGAGGCAGTCAGTCCTACCACGGACAGTTGTGTTGACTGATCTGCTCTGGAGCTGCTGCCTCCTGTCTCCCTGAGGTCGTTGACTGACTTGGGGAGCCCTGTCAGATCAGATCTCAGTGAGACCCTTTGTTTGGTCCTCATTTCTTGGTGACACCTCTGGCTTTGTTGTGGAGCTCCCTTCCCTTCACAGCTTCTCTTGGCCTCCACAGCACGTGACCCGTCACCATCCCTAGCGCTTTGCCGTTTGAAAGAGTTGCGTGATCTCCTTCCCTTTGCATTTTTTCCTCCTCTGAAGATTGAGTGTTTACAGTAGGTCTTGTGGATGGAGGCTGGGACTGCAGAGAGCTTTCAGTTTTATAGCCTTCCCAGTGTCTTCGTGCTGTGCCAAAATGCCTCCCTGGGCTGCGATTTTGGCTCCTGCCGTAAGTTACACAGGGCTGGGCCTGTTTGGGGCTTGGATGGAAAGCCGTGTGGCTGCCTCAGCAGGGGGTGCTCTCCACTCTGCAGCCAAGCCATCCCAGTGCCCAGGTTCCCGTTAGCTCGGGTGGTGCCAGCTTTCAGATGAGGCTTGGAAGTTGGAGTCACTCCTATGACCACAGTCTGGGACGCTTCGCCTCCCTGCATTCCTCCAGGCCCAGCAGAGAGCTGCAGCCCTCGACAGCTTCCCCCTTCCCTCCATCCAAATAGAAGTCCTCAGCCCTCATTTTCCATAAATCTCCCCTGTGCTATCAGTTGTTGGCCGATGGTTTCCTGTCCCTCAGCTGTTGGGTGCTACGGAACAGCTGTCTCTCCTCGGCTCTGAGGGGACCGTGACTCAGTGGTGGGAGAAGTGAATTCTCCATTCTCAGCGCACGCTGTTTGTAAACAAATGCTTGGGGATCCTTTGAAATGTTCTTGAAGTGAATTCAAACTTGTCTTGAATGAAATACTGCCATGTGGGTGGGAGAGTGTCTGCGCAGCTATAAACAAAGTTTAGTAATAAGTAGCAGTGTCTTGAGTTGGGAAGAGGGGTCTGGTGGCAGCAGTGTTCTGCCTTGTGCCTTTTCATCCTCCTCTGTGTCTTTAACGCTCCGTGAGAGGAGGCAGATGGTGGATTAATGAAAGTTGAAGATAAAGCACATAGGGTACGAGGAGGGAGAAGGAAGAATGGCTCAGGAAGACCCGGTGAGGTCAGATGCACAGGAATGTGGGAAGATTTCAGCTAGTTCCTCTGGGAAGAAGTGACTTTGGGAAGGAAAGGTGGTTCTGCAGCTGGAAGAGATCCGTTGGGATGTAGGTGAGGTCGTGCCCCATTGTGCCAAAGCACTGCGTGGAATGGAGGGCAGAAACCTCTCCTGGTGACACCAGGGCTGCCCCATCAGGGTAGAGCTGTTTGGGTCTTTCCTCCTTTCCAGACAGCCCAAGGAAGCCAGAGAAGGGTTGGAGCAGTCCAGCTGCAGCATTGTCTCCAAGATGCTGTGGAGCCCCAGGAGGCACTGGAAATATTTTGGGATCCCTGCTAATTGGTGTCCGGGAGAAAGCAATCAGTTGGTCTGCAGGGACAGGCAGGACAGAAGGACAGAAGGAACGTCAGCTGCTCCATATAGGCCTGTAAATATTGGAGCCATTAGTGAAAACCAGCAAGAGATGAATGCTGGCTGTGCTCAGCAGCTGTGTGCCAAAGAAAGGCATTGCAGGGCCGTGCGTTCATCCCTCAGCCCCTTTCATGGAATCACAGTGTGGCTGCTTGGTTGGAATGGACCTTGCAAGGCTTAATTCAATGTTTCCTCTCGCCTCTGGTGCTCAGATTGAATAGGTTTCTCCCTCTTCCTCCTCTTTGGAGGTTGTGCATCTCCAGCCCAGCATTCCCTGCAGCTTGCCCATCCCCAGGGCAGCGTTTCAGCTGCAGTCTTGGTGTGTGGGATTTTTTGTTCTTTTGTTTATCTTGTTAATATTTGTTTGCCCTAAGAATCAGGGCAGTGATGGAGCAGCTTCATTGTTTACATCTCCTTGGAAATGGGAGGCTTTCCAGGGTGGCTGTGCCAGGGGCTCATCCTGGTCAGCCCCAAGTTAAGAATGGTGCCATGCCCAGGTGGGAAAGAGGAGAAACAAGAATTCATCTAATTGAGGGGAGAGCAGTAGGAGAGCTGCAGTGCTTCTTTGCCTCAGCACAGAGAACACAGCCTGAGCGCAGCTGTGCGGAGCAGTGATTTCAGGTGTGGACACTTGTATAGCCATGCTGACTTCATGTTTAGCTAATCCAAGAACTGGAGACAGCAGGAAGAGCTGAGCACCGATGGTGGAAGCTCGGCAGCGCGTAGATGTGGTGTATTCTTCTTGGACCTGAGCTACTTCGTGTGCGTGTGCTTTGCTGTGAAATAGGAGAGTATCCTTTGCCCTGCTCAGACAAGGAAGGTTTTGTCTCTTGGTTTAAGTCTTTTCATCCTGTGCTTTCCAGGTAAGATCTGTGTGCTGGTCAGCAGGAGAGAGGGCAGTGCCGTGCTCTGCCCACTGGTGAGCTCTGTGTTCTCCACCCGCAGCCTTTCAGGGACCTCTGAAGAAGCTGTTTGATTTCTTTGTTCCTGATCCATGCTGCGGATGTGCTTGCAGTGATCGTGTGGCTGGCGCTGTGAGTTCTGCGGGCACGAGAATGTCTGTATGGATCTCAGAGTGTTGGCTGCTACAGCTGAAGATATTCTTATGCTGATTGAATGGTGATATCCCATGGATTGGTTTTTTTCTTGAAACTGATGCTACTCAGTGCTGTCAATAAAGGGGTTTCCATAGGGGCACGCTGAAGTTAAACTTTTCAAAGCAGTTTCAGTTAAAGCAGTGTGATTTATGCATCTCAGTACGTGGCTTTAAGTTCTGTCTCCTTGTCCATAAACCCCAGAGCGTCTGAAAGCCTGAATTTCTCCACTGTGTGGAGAAAGCGCTTGGGAAAGCATCCTTTGTGATGGCTTTGCTTCTCTGTGCCTGGTCAGGCTGAGCTGAAGGGCCACTCCTCCTGCATGGGGATCTCAGCCGTGCGTTGCTGGGAGGACCTGGAGCTTTGGGGCACAGTGTGGGGCGGTGCTGCTCTGCTGCTGCCTTCTCCCTCTTCTCTGCAGGACTCAATTGCAATTTGAGCTTCAGAGCTGCCATGATTTGAGGTCTCAGCTGTCAAGTGGAAATTGGTATTGAACTAATCTCTAGCCCGATGTCTAATCCAGACCTGCTTAATTATCACCTGCCCTGCGAAGCCGGGTACGAAGCAGTGATTAGGGCAGCGTTCTGGAGGCAGAACAAAGCGGGCGCTGCTGGAATTCCCAGCACAGGGGTCAGATGCCGTTGGTATTTGGCGACCTCACCACATGTGCATGGGGAAACGCATTGACGCTCACTGAAGGGCTGAGTGATTTATTTTTATTGCAGGATCTTTTTTTGAGATCGATGCCAGGAGCGACTGTCCTTCTGGCTGGAATCGTTGGGAGCTGGGGAAGGGATCCTGAGCTCAATAAGCAGTGTCAGTCCCGAAGCCTGCTGGCAGGGTGCCCCTGCCTTCCTGCCAGGTCTTTGTAGTGCAAGCCTGGGGGAGTTGCTTCATTTTTACTTTGTTTTTTTTTTTGAATTGGAAACTTTACTGTGTGCAGAAGACCTTTGCCTGTCCCATGCTCCCATGGTGATTCCATGTCAATGTGGGTATCACACAGGGAGGGGATGGCAAGAAGTCTGTGCTGAGACTGTAAGTGAGCTGAAGCTCCTCCAGAACTGTGCGTGACTCTTCTGTATGCTCAGTGCTTCTGTCAGCAGCAGCACTGCCCCACTGCGCTGTGGCCATTGCATCTCAGCACCCAGCCAGTCCTCAGTTCTGTGCATGGTGGGACAGCAATTCGAACCTGAGCCCTTCAAAGGACTTAAGACTGCATCAAAACACCTGTGTTCTCCTGGATCCAGAGATGATGAGAAACATTCCCATACTACTTCAGGGGGAGATGGGGTGACCTGTGCTGGCTGCTCCTTTCTGTCTGTTTGGAATTATGAAGGACTCAGCTTTCAGGTCTGTGCCCACAGTGACTTGCCTTCTGGCGCACAGCGGGTGGAGGTGGCTTCATACCCTGCACGTTTCCTTCCTTGGATTGAAAGGTAGCCTGGAGATCAGACCAGTGAAGCTGCTGTAGAGCAGCACTAAGGCACATGAGCAGCCACAGTAGTTTTCCTCTTTTCTGCTTCAGAGGAACACGGTTCCCTGCCTGCTCATGGAAAGGGCTCTGACCCCATAAGCAAGGCTCTTCTGGAGATGGTTTGGGGCCATTTGTATGAGGTTAATGCAACCCATGCCTCTGTCTCCTGGGCTAGTAAGGGGAGCTTACAAGCAGGAGGAGGACAGATTTTTTGCATGGTCTGATGGTGATAGGACAAGGGGGAATGGCTTTAAACTGAAAAGAAGGGAGATTTAGGTGAAACACTAAGAAAGAAGGACTCAGAGGGCGGTGAGGCACAGGCTGCCCAGAGCTGCGAGTGCCCCATCCCTGTTGGTGCCCAAGGCAAGGTTGGATGGGCCCTGGGCAGCTTGAGCTGCTGGGGGCAACCAGCCCACAGCAGGGGCTGGGGGTGTGGGCTTTAAGGCCCCTTCAGCCCAACCATTCTGCGATTCAGTGATTTTATGATCTGCTCTTTCTGTCCCTGCTCAGACCCAGCTGGGCTCTGGAGGTGGAGGTGCCCGGCTCTGTCTGTTGTGGTTGGGGCTGTGCTCATGAAGGCCACGTTGGATGTCACAGCCTGGTTTCTCTGCCCAGGGGTGGTGTTCTGAGAGCCAAGTTAGCCAAATTGGGCTGCAGACCAATTTCCCTAAGGCCTTGTCTGTACTATGCAAACAATGGAGCTTTACAGCAGCTATTGAACTTGTTTGCAGGCAGAGCTGGTCAGGATTTTTTTTTGTTTTTTAATTGAATGCATTTTTACCAAAATATGGTGTTATGTTGAACCAGCATTTTACTTGGAGAGGTATTGTTTTCAGTTATGTTTTTGATTGAAATGTTTCTTACTTTTGTTCTTGGCCAACTTGGGGAAAAAGGAACTGAGTATTGACAGAGAAAATTGGATTCTGAGGGTCTCTGCCATAATGAACTGCTGCTCCTCCACCCTTGGCTGCATCCAAGTAGATACAACAGTGTTGTGGTTTGGGTTATTTGTGTGAAAGCCCACGGAGAGCTATGCCTGCAGGAAATCGCCTTCATGTTGTCACACAGTTTTGCATCACACCGCACAGCTGATGAGACAGCAGTGAGGGCTGTGTTTCTCTGGTGTTTCCTATGGATTTCCTCCTCCAGCCATCCCCTGTTTGTTGTTTGGAGCCTGCCCTGTGACCCCAGTGGTTTTCCAGGAGGGGATGTGGCACCACGTGGCTGTGTCACTGTTTGTCCCAGCTGTTACACAGCAGAGTGAGCCCTAACTTTGTCTGTATGCTCTAGGAGTATAGGGTGCATGTGAGCTTTTGTGCAGTACTGCTGTCTGCAAAGAGCTGCACTAAAAATCTCACACAGCTGCTGTGCAAGTATCTCCCTGAGCCTCTGATCTGAAGCTCTCAGTACCACTTGTTTCCGTCACTGCTTTTGTTGGGGTGTTTTTTGGTAGCAATAACATTGAGCCCATCTGACAATGGTCGAAATTCTCTGGAGGGTTTGGCAGGCAGAGATGCCTGATGCTGACCTTCCTGTTGTGCAGTCCTGTATCGCGGGGCAGGGTTGGGCTGTCGTTGCTATATTGGTTGTTTATTGAAGATGTGCCAGAGGCATTGTTTCCCCAGGCTGACTACTGAAGGCAGCAGAAGCAGTGGTTGGTACCCTGCCCCACTGAGTATTCTGTTGGTTATCTCCTGGCTCGTCTGCACGTGGCTCTCTCGATAGAACTGGAGGACAAGAAGATGCAGCAAGCAGTGACCAAATCACTGCAGTGGGAGCCCAGTCCTGGCTGAGGACAGGAGCTGTGAGAGAAGGAGAGGTTTGCTTCTGAAGAACTGGCACCAACTGCTGTGCTGAAAGGCTTTCCTCTGTTTGTGACCTGCCCTCAATGTCTAGAGAGGAACTGGTGTGCTGCGTGGCCCCTCTGGTGGTTGGCAGCTGTTTCTGTGATAGCCTTGGAGCTTAGGGTTTGGCTAAAGGAGGCTGGGGTGCTCCTCATTTCCTGGTGGCAGGCTGGGCAGGGTGAAGGCTGCTGTACTGATGGTTGGTTGCTATATTGGCTTCAGGGTGCAGCAGCTTCTTACACTGAAGCTTTTTTTTTTTTTTTTTTTTTTTTTCTTTTCCAGAAGCTGTGATGGATATGCAAACTCCATCCTGCTGTTTGCATGCAGCTAACAAGTTGTCCCAGTTCATTCAGTCCTGCCCAGCCCAGCCAGTATTTTTGGCCATTTATACAGACTTGCCCATGGGCCTGGCTGGGGCTGTGCTGTGCTGGAAACCTGTGCAGGAAGCTTTGCCACTGCACTGCGTTGGGTCATTTGAATGTATTCTTAATGACTCCTGTGGCTCTGAGGAGCTGCATGGCCCTGTGACAGGCCTCCCTGTTGTCTTAGGGAGCTGGTAAATGCACCTGAAGGGGCTCGTGTGAGATAATTTTCCTTCCAGAGTGAGCTGTGGAATGACATGAAACTCTTTAGGTTACATAAATCCAGTTATTCCCTGCCCAGGGATCCTGGAAGGGACAGAGGAAGTTCAGGAGGCAGCACCTGCTTCAGCCTAAGGTACGCTCTGGCTGGGTTTCCTTGGGGCAGCTCAGGTACGTACTGCACAGGTATGTAGTATCCATATGGGGCTGTGTACTGAGTCCCATGTGCCAAGCTGGCTCAGAACCACTGCATGTTCCCCATACATGAGTCTGGGATCCTGCTGCAGCGGTCTTCTTGGATGGGCTGGTATTGCCAGCCTGGGATGCTTCCAAATCTTTTGGTCTCTTCTTACAGCATTACCTTTGGTGCAGTCAGTGCCTGTGCTCTGGTACAGGGAGCTGTGTGGTAGGTGTGTTTTCTGGAGGTGGGGACTGCTTGTGTCACCTGCAGGCTGTGCGAGCTCCGTGTTGGCTGACATGGAGTGCTTTTGGTGACTTCACATGTGAGTGAAGGAGAAGTGCTTTGTGGAAATCTGGTATCGATATCACAGAAATCAGTAAGCTCAAAACCAAGGTCTTGTAACTTGATTTATCAGCAGATCCACCGACCCAGGAAATGGCCCTATTTGCAGTAATGATGCGTGGTGAAGGTGACTGTGTACAGTGACCAGTTAATGGCTGTTACTGAGCTCACAGGATATTTGTAACTGCAGACAGATTGTGCTGCCTTCTGTTACGCTTCTCCATCCTTGCAGGACCTGGTTGCTGGCAGCCTTGGCTCTGAGATTCTCTGGAAGAGCAGTGTTTTGCATCACGTGTGGCAGTGAGTCCTGGAGGCCGCTGGCCACTCTCCAGCCTGCGGTGCAGCTGTTGGGGTGGCAGGTGGGAAGGTTGGCAGTGTTGTGCAGCAGGGTCAGGTCAGGCTCAGGAATGTGCAGTCAGAGAAAAGCAGCTCTGAGTTGTGTTTCTTCCCTCGGAGGTGGGGTATGTTGCTTCTAAATCGCAGGGAAACCTTTCCTCCTGTTGAAGAGGCTTCTTGGTGGGGAGGCAAGTCCCAGCAGGCTCCAGGCTGACTTCTGTCCGTGACACCTTGCTCGGAGTACTGACTAATGCCAGCCATCACTTAGACAGGCGGCTGAATGGCACAAGCTGTGCTGCTCGCAGGAACGCCTTCCTTCCAGATTGTCCCTGCATCCTGTGCCAGGAATGCTCTGCAGCTCCTTTGGAGGAGTCTTTGGCAAACAACCATCTCCTGGCTGCCTGGAGAGTGCTTTATCCAGCAGAACATCCATCCAATGTCAAGAGGAATCCTCTGGGCTTTCATAAAGACTAGAAAGAGAAGTGGGAATTTCCACTGCGGAGAATAAACCAGCAGCAGGGTGGAGACAGCTCGCATTTTCCCTGCTTCTTGGCTAATCAGATTCCTTTCAATTTACAGTAATTGATTGGCTCCTGCTTTACAACTAGCTGTCACCCGATTTCTGGATCTTGAGCTGAGGATTGTGTGCCAGCACACGCTTGGTTAGACTGGAATGGGAGCATCTCATCTTTTCCTTCCAGCAGTTGAACAGAATGTGCCTGTTTGCTGGGTGCTGACTGCAGGACGAGCTCGGCTGGCTGGGGAAATGGAGCTTGGTAGGAGATTGCTCTGCTCAGTGTGTTGCTCATCCCTGTATCTTCAGGGGAAGGTGGTTGGTATTAGCTAAAAGAGGTGATGTGTATGGAAGGCTGCTTAAGTACTTTCCAGTTGCACTCTGGTTGTACAGGGAATACTTGTACCATTCCTTCCATCAAAGGCAGGAGGTCAGGTGAAGCAGCCAGCCTTCCTCTGCCTTGAAATGGTGTCGTGTACCAGTAGGCTGAGCCTTTAAAGCGTGATTTTTATGTTCTGCTTTCCTCCAAGTTCTTTCTGGCCTGCTGACAACTTCCTGAGAGTTAATATTTTGTGTTTTGCCAAAGTTATTCAAGTTCTGGAGGTGAAAGAAAAGGATGCGTGTCCCTGACCTAGTGATGGTCAGAAGTGGTTCTGACCATTCAGGCCCCTTCACACTCTCTCCTTCCTTCAGCATTTCATGACTATAGGGATGTAGTGTCACTGCTTGCCCTTTCTTCATGGTGCTGCAATAACCTGTGATCAGCGACAGCGTTCTGTCTTTGCTACTATGCATCTACCACAGCTTTGAAAGGCTCTTCTTTGCATGAATCTTTTTCGTTGTATTTGGCAAAAGCCTTGTGATAGGATGTCAAGTTTGGAGCTTTAACTCTGTTGTTTTTATAGGGGTTGTCTGTGTGGTAGACCCAGTCAGCAGAGCTGTTGCTGCAGGTATCCCAACTGGGTAGGCAGAGTAGGAGCATCATTATCCATTATTCTTCTCAGTGCCTTCTCCCACCAGCTGGGAGGTTGGGCAGGTCTCCTTGGGACACCCCCAAAGCTGTTTGTGGCAGGAGAGGGTAGGTGTGAGCTGGTCAGCCCTTGAGGGAGGGACGTGAATAGAGGCTGATTTGTCACCTCTTAGAGAAAATGCGTTATTAAATACAAAATAATTGTTAGTACACCAGGAGAAATGAACCTTGCTGTTCCCCACAGAGGTCTGCTGAGGTCTGTGCCTTCCCAGCCCAACTTTAACCAGCAGAAAGGTGCTCCAGAAGCTTGGCAGGGCTGCTGTGTGGGACCTGGGACCAGGGAGGGCTGGCATGCAGGTTGTCATGGGGGCAGCTCCCAGCCTTCCAGGTGGGGAGGTCTGGGTGTTCAGACCTTGTTTCCCACCCTCCCCCTCTTCCCTTTTTTCCCCTCTTCTCCTCTCCTTGCTCTCCCACTGAGTTGATGCTTTTCCAGGAATGAGCTGTACTGCTAGCCCAGCACATTCCACAGCAGCAGCACTTTTTTGGCAGGAGCTTTGCCTGCTGTTAAGAAAAAGCAGGACTGACTTGGCGTCCCTCCGCCAAGGGCCAGGATAGGAAGGAAGGCCCAGTCCCACCTTCCTCGCGGTGCGGGCTGAGTTTCCCCTGAACCATTCCCTGCCCCAGCACCCAGCCTGGGGCTCCTGTTCTCTGCAAGGAAGGTGAGGAACAGCCCACCCAACATTTGAGAGCAAAGCAAGGGGTGTAGGTGACCCTCGTGCTGGACTGTGCAGACAGCTCTTGGAGTTCCTGGGGAGCTGAAATCAGAAGGAAGAGTCTGGCTGGGCTTCTGCAGGCAGGTCCGTTTGTCCTGATTTCCAATTCAAAGGGCTGAGAGTGTCACCCAAGCTTCAGGGCCCTGCAGAATGCTTCCTTTGATGGCGGCTCCCAGCGTCCTTTTGGGATTGAGAGCTCGCTGGGCAGGATGAATTAGTGGAGGTGCCTCCTGCAGCCCCACACAGCTTCCCCCAGGTCAGTGAAGGCTGTCCTGTCGGCCTTGTTGCAGCCAGATGGGCAGAGCAGGAGGGGCTTGTCGGCTCGCTTTGAAATCCAAGGCTTTAACTTCTCTTTGATAAGGAGTGCTGCAGGGCAGGCCTGCAAGGTCAGGCAGCTTGTTCTCAAATGCCATTCCTTTTCCAGTCTTTGGGCTAGGTGAGCACTAAGCCTGTCATCTGCCATCTGGTGAGTGAGCACAAGTCCTGCTGGAGCCAAGCATTTCCTGGTGTATGTCCAGTGGACTGTAAGAGTGGACTGTAAGTGTGTTGGTAGGAGTTCTTGGGGAAAACAGTTGCCATTTCAGATGTCACGGGGGCAGGGACTGCTCGGACTATCGAGGGGATCGCATGGGGATGCTTTGGGAGTGTGGCTGAGGGAGGCTGAAGATGGAAGAAGTTGTTCACGTGTTTTTGCTCTTAGGCACCATGTCCCTGCTCCTGAGTGCAGGCAGTAGCTTGAAATGAGGTGATGTGCCGCCTGAGGAATCCTTGTAAACTGCCCTGTGTTTACAAGGAGAGCAGAGATGGCTTCTCCTGCTCCACGCAGAGCTGTGTGTTGTGTTTTTGAACAGGAGCCCACGTACAGACAGTGCTGTGAGGGGTTTTGTCCTGGCACACGGGGCAGGGGCTGTTAATTGGCAGGAGGAAAACAGCAGCTCCCTGGGAGGGGTCTGATGGAGCTCAAAGACTCACCCATCTGCAATTCCTTTTTACCCTCTGCTGCTATGACATAGAGGCACAGTGGAAAATACTGTGTCGGGGGGGTTGAAATGGGGAATGTTGGTCTTTGTTTACAGAGAAAGACCTTCTCACCCCAGTGTACCACACCTGCACGAGAGATAAAAATACAGTGAGGAAGACCCAAAGAATTCCCCAGCTTATGGAGACAGACACCTCCAATCCTCTAATCCTGTTTGATGCACGCTGCTTGCTGTGAAGCCCAAGGTCTCACTGCTCCACTTACGTATTCCTGGGTAGGACCTGCAGCCCTGGAGGGGATTGTATCCCTGCAGGAAGCGCATGTGCTGTGTCTGGGCTCGACATAACAGGCGAAGAGTTTCCGTCCGACATCTCAACTCGGTTGGAGAATTGCCCTGTCCAATTTTTTCTTCTGGCAGTAGGACTGCAGAGCTCATCCTCACAGCCCCAGTGCTTGATCCTGGAGAAGGGAGGATTTTGCTCCACAACTCAGCAATGCTTGCATTTGGATACTAACACATGAAGGTGTTTCCTTGTGCTGTTCAGCATCATTAATCTATACAATCGTTTGGAGACAAGACATCCCTGCCCTAAGGCGTGTGTGTACTACAGGACTTGAAAATGAGATTGCATTTTTTGGTGTGCAAATGTCTGAAGCTTGTGCTATTAGATAGGAACGTCTCCTGACTTAATTTTTTTTCCTGTGGTTCTGCAGGAGATGGGGGCTGGCAAAGTCAGAGGTGCGATCTGCCTAGACTGCACTTCTGGGGAGTTACAAGAGGGGATTAATGTCAGCATTTAATTTCTTGTCTTTATGATCTTGGAAGAAATATCACTGTTCTGTGAAGGGCTTTCAATAATTGAGCTAAACAAAGGAACAGATCTTTTTTCCTCTGCTCTATTGGTTTTACATCTTCTTTTTGACGTGCAATTGTCAACACTTAATTGTGTTCTCAATGCCTGCGCCTCCCCTAGTGACAAAACTCCTTTTCATCCTCACCATCGAGCTGTCTGACATGGTGAGGGGTTCCCTTCTCTCACGTCTCTTTTCGGTGCTGACCGAAATGCAGCTTTTCTGATCACTGCTAGGTCCTGTGATTGCTGTTATCTGAGCACCCTGCCCTTAGGTTGGCAAACTGGGGGACAGAGCTGCTGGAGAGGAGCAGTGACTGCTGCTGAGCGTGCAAGGCTGAGGCTCAAACCCTCCCGGCCGTGCCTTGGTTTGTGCCTCCGGGCTTCCTTCTCTCCCCAGGCAGTCAGCTGGTGCTACTCCATCTTAGCTCTCTGTCAGACCCACTGTGGTTGGCGGGCCCTGCTCAGGAGAGACCTGCGCTGGCTGCAGCTAGAAACTGCCTTGCATCCGCAGCCCGGGCTGGGCTGGAGGCCACCGAAGGGAGGGGAGAGAGGGAGGTGGAAGACTGGATGGAGCTCAGCAGCTGTGTGCTGGTAACCTCAGCGCGGCTCCTAGCGCAGTGCTCTGCGAGACGGCTTTTACTGCCTCCTCCTCTCCTGTGCGCACTCTCCCTCTTTCCCCACCTTCCCTTCATTCCTAGGACATGACTGCGTGGTATAAAATACCCTCTAATTTCCTGAGCTGCTCTGGGAGTCACCAGAGAAGGCAGCGTCTGCCTGCCCGTCCCCGTGTCCTCATTGCTGGCTGCCAGCAGAGCAGGAGGGAAGCTGGGAGCATGGCACCTTCCCAGCCAGCGGAGAGACAATCTGCTGGCTTTATCCAGAGTGTGGGGATGGGGTGAGGGCCGAAGCTGGGCTTTCTCCCCTCCCTTTTCACCCTTCCCCCAGCTGCATGGGAGCAGATGTGCTGCTTGTGTCAGCCTTGGCAGGCTCCACTCTCCTCTGCAAAACCCGAGCCCAACTCCTGCAGCAACCAGAGCCTCGTCCCCTCCTCCCCCTCGGCCTGGCCCCGCACAGCCGCCCCCGTGTCGCTGGGGATGGAGGCTGAATCATCCGCCCACTCCGCCTGCCTCCCCGTCACCCTGCCTCCTTCTGTCCCTCCTTCTTTCCCTCCCTCCCTCCTGCAGGTCTCTTTGTTGGAAAATTCAATGCAGATGAGCACTTGGGAACGCTGGGCCGGGCGCCCAGTGCATGGTTTGTCCACGGCACATTGGTGTGGAGTGAAGCTTTTGTCGCCCAGGGGAGGTCAGACACAGGCTCGCCTGGGCTGCAGCCTTCCAGCAGGGAGCTTTCGCCATCCCTCACTCCCTGCCGCGTTGCACACACCCCCAGCAGGGCTGCAAACCTGGGAAAATCCCAAATTGGGCTGTCCTGATGGTAAAAATAAAGCAGTCCCTCTGCCATCAGCATGGAGCAGATGTTTTCCCCAGGCTCCTAAATGAGAGAGCTGGAACACCACCCGGGTTTGCCTTTTGGGGATTCCCAAAAGACCCTGCAGTTCAGGGCCGATCCATGGGGAGGTTTCCCTGCATGGCCGCCAAGGAGAGACGTGGCACCGCACACAGCTCCCCCAGAGGCTGCTCGGCCAGCTGTGGTGCTGAGAACGCAGGCAGAAGTACAGCTGTGCAGCTCAGGGTTTGGAGTACAGCATCCCAATAGCTGGGGTTGGTTTGAGGATTGACAGACAGGAGCAGAGCTGCAGGGAGATCCCTGTGCCCTGTCCTCCACTGTCAGCTTTTGCTCTGCGTAGTCTTAAGTGTATAATTCACCTTGCTGTGGTGACAGTAAGGAACGGGGCTGGGAGAGGGGTGCTCTGTGGAGGTGGGCAGGGAGTGCTGACCCCAGGGTGTCTGGGGCTGGAGCGAGGTGATGAAGCGCTGAGCGCTCGGACAGAGGCTGCTTGTTCTGCCCTGCTGAAAGAGGAACAGTTCGTTTGCACCCAGCGGTTGGTCACCTTGACCCCGCAAATATATTGCCCCGTCCCTGCAGCCACAGACCAGACTCTGTGTCCCTGAGCACGCAGCGTGCAGTGCTGGAAGTTGGCTCTGCTTGGAGCTCTCTCTAGGAATTGGATGGGCTCCAGGCTACTGGCGACAGCATGAATGGATGCGAGCGCGGCCAGGCCGGGTGCGTACGCACCGGGAGCAGGGAGAGGCAGCTCGCATGGGTTGGCCTGCGTGCCCAGGGGGCTGTCCCACACTTGTATCCTCATTGTCATGGAGCATAGAGGGAAATCAGCTTGTTGAAGACTGTTTTGCCGTTAAATCATCGAATCATTTGAGTTAGAAAGGACCTTTAAAGGCTATCTAGTCCAACTCCCCTGCAATGAGCAGGAATGTCTACACCTCAGTGTATTTATCAAAGATGGATTCACTATGTTTAACTAATACTACAAGTTGGTTCTGACTGGAGAAAAGCTTTAGGTGCCCAGAGATATTTAACAGAGAAGAAAACGGATGTTTGCACTGTTGGGGGGAAAAGAAATCAGTGCTCCTTCAGTGTGAAGAGTGATAGCAGTGCAGCTGCTTGTGTAATGCAGGAAGATGACATCCCAGCACAGCTACAGAGCTTGATGCCGTGTTGAAATATTGTGTGTGTAATTTAAAAGCAACAGTAACATTTGGGAGGCTGCGTGTTTCATGTATTTTGCTTTCATCTGTTGGATGATTCTGGCACGGGCTGTGATGATTTCAGATCTTTTTAAAAGAGGTATAAATTATGCATTTCTTGAGAAGTAAGCGGAAATGTGTATCTGGGTGGGTTTTTTTTTTTTATTAGTTTGTTTTGTTTTACTTTTTTTTTTTTAACTGAATCCAGAGCAAGACAGCTGGATGTACCCAAAGGGAGTCTGTTCTGCCTTGGTCTTCTCCCTTCCAGCCTGGCTGTTGTGGCTGTGACACAGAGGGGATCACACAGCCCCTCTCTGTCCCCTCCCAAAGCCTGGGCTGTTGGCTGCATGCTCCCCACAAGGAAGGTCACCTTTTCCCTGAGGTTCTGGGTCCCATTCTAACAGTCTGCTCTCCTTCACAGGGTGGTGAAAGAGGAAATCTCAGATGACAATGCCAAGCTTCCCTGTTTCAATGGCCGGGTGGTGTCGTGGGTAAGCATGTCCCTTCGTTATCTGTCTGCTGCCTTCTCTCTCTGAAAGCCACCATTTGATTGCATAGCACCAACTAAATCATGGGGACTGCTCTGTACTGTCGAAGTGCTAACTGCTCATGAAGCTGATAACTGGATTACTGTGCTCCAGACTCTGCTGGAGGCTGCGCTGTGTGGTGCTGGGTCTCCTGTGCCAGGCAAGACGTGGGATACCTCTGCCAAGAGCTGGCTGTAAGGGCTGCTTGGCAGAGGTGGTGGTCCCAGCCTGTAACCCATGTGCCCCTATGGCAGGGTCAGCTTTCCAAGGAAAGTCCTGCTCCGGTGACAAAGGGCTTAAGTGACTCTAGTGCTGGTGAAGCCGACTGGATTGGGCTGCCCTGAAGACTAAAGGTACTGCCTGGGCAGCTGCAGAACAAGCTTCTCGTGCCGTGCCATGCCCATGCTCTGCCCCCTGTCCGCATGCCTGCCTGTGCCCCACGGGGGACCCTCTGTTTGCAGGGGGGAAGAGGGTATTTGGTCTCCACAGGTCATCATCCCTTTTTCCCCTCTGCTGAGCTGCAGTTTGTGCTGATTGGGTTGCGTGAATCCACTCCAGAAATAGAACCAAGACCCAGGTGCTGACACATAGTCCATTAACAGTGGAAGATATCCAGGCTCTTGCAGATCGGGCTGGATAAGACCTAAATTCTTATACCTGCATCAACCAGCGAGGCACAGTGGTGGCACCAAGGAGTGCTGAGCTGCCTGCAAGCTGCAGGACAGGGGGCTCAGGCTCCCACACAGAGCAGCTAGGCTGTGCTGCCCTCCCTCTAGTGGCTGCCCAAGCCCCAGACATCGCCCCACTCCTCCATTTCCAGCGGCCTTTTGTTTTCACGTGCTCTGCCAGGGTAACCCAGAGGTTCTGAGCCCTTTCCATCGCTAATGTTTGGTTTTTTTTAACCCGTTGTGCCTTTTGTTGTGCTTCATATCTCTGTGCAGCCGCAGGCTTTCCTTGCAGTGGCTCTCAAGGGGACTGATGGGTCTCAGCTGCCCATGGAGCATTAGCATGAGCTCTCATCCTGCTGGAATGCTGTGCTGCTGCAGCCTCTGAAATGTTGGCTGTGTGTAGGCATGGTGCCCGGGGTCAGCACCTCCACCAGCACTCCTGCACAGAGGGTAACAGTGATCTTGGAGACCTCTGTGCACATCTGATGAAGACTTTTTCTCTCCTTATTGAGTCTCACTGAGTGGTTTGGGACTGGGAGAGCATTTGCTTTGCTGCTTGTGCTAGACAGACTGGAATGAGGCTATTTTAGGAACTTGGTACTAATTTTAGCTAGAAGAAAAGATAGGGACTGGGATCTGAGTGAATATTTCCTGACAGTGAAGAAGGCAGGAAAAGTGTAGGGTGGTTTTCAGTACCTTCCCTGCAGGAAATCCCAGCCTCAGGAGTAAGGCAGCAGCATTCCCCCTGCTCCCAAACACCCCCTCCCCTCAGGGCTGTTTGACAGCTGCCTGCAGCTGGCTCCTTCTGTCCACATTTATTTGCCTGGTCTTGACTCAAGGCCTTCAAGCACAGAACACTATCAGTTTTCCCTAGGCAGTGTTGACCACTTGTAGCATCTCTTCTCCCATGTGCTTCCAGGAGGTGGCAGCCGGAGCAGGGATGCAGCCCTCAGGCAGTGGGATGTGTCCTGGGAAGATAAGAAGGGGCCAGGAGCAGAGCTGGGCTCTGGGTGTGTGCCTGGGGCATGCTGGAGGCAGGGAGGGCTGAGCTGGGTGTGAGAGAAGAGCTGGTTAGACACTTGTGAGGGCAGGAGCTGTTGGGCTTGTCCCGGGGCCTGTAGGACGGGCTCTGCAGCTTCTGGCACCCCAGGGTGTTCTCTGCCCTGTCTGCTCCCTTGGCTGAGGGTTTTCGGGGTGCTCTGTCTTGGCATCCCTTTCTTTGTTCCCAGTGCCTCCCTGGCAGCAGACTGTTCTCTCCCTGCTCTGATGATGTGCTGCGGGGTCTTTGTCATGACATCCCAAGTCCTCAGAGGGATGGTTTGCACTGAGTGTTACAGTTCAGGTAGCAGCTGTCAGTTCCTTTCCAGCCCATTTGATGATCCTTCTGTCCTGACCCAGACAGGAGCAGATCAGGGTGCAGAGCCCTGCTGCCCCCCCAATACTGGTAGAGAGTCATCCCACTGCTTGCCTCTGCTGTGCAGGGAACATCATGGTGCACACAAATACAAGAAAGAAGAGGTGTTGGAAAGCTCTTAAAGATGGAAATTGATCTTCCCTTGCTGGCAAGCTTTAGCCTTTCCTCAGGAACTCATTCCCTGGATCCTCTCTCGTCTCTGCTTTGAAGGTCCCAGAATGTATCTTGCAAGGAGAAGGCTATTTGTTGCTTTACTGCCCAGTTGGAATTAACCCAGCACAGTGCAGCTCAGAGGTGGGGAGAGGGCAAACCTGCATAGGGAATGATTTTGAGGAAACCACTTTCCTTTGAGCTCAGCTGGGCTTATTGATTTCATTTGATTTCTCACCCATTGGCCATGTCATTCCCCAGGAGAAGCTCCATCTCATTCCCTGAGCCCTGAAATTGGTGATTTATCTTAGATCCAGAGGCAGAGCAGTAGCTGTGCTTGGTCTGCCTCAAAGCATAGTTAGTATGAATAGTTCCTGGGTTTTGACTCTGTCTAGGGAAAGTGCAGCAATTTTGACACCTCATCCCTGAGCTCTGGTACCCCCACCTCCCATTAGTGGGGGATGTGAAACTCCTGCTGGGTCCCACAGCCTGAAGGCCAAGCTGTAGAGGCTGGTTAAAACAGAGGGAAGGAGTGACTGGTAGCTGCCTTCTTCTGACATAAGAATAACTAAGGGGAATCCACTCTTTGCTGCAGGGTATGTGTTAAGGTTACCTGAGCTTAAAAACTGTGCAGTGTGAGTGTGGAGGTGATGTCAGTCTCTAAGCTGGCCATCCAGGCTACCCTGCTGGGTCAGGAATTCGTGAGACACAAATAGCCAGCGTCTGGGAGGGCGTTGAGAGGAACATTGCTACATGCTTGGCCTATTCCATACCCGATCCTGGGCCAGACAGGCTTTTAGCCTACTTGTTTGGCTGCTCTTGCAAGTGTTCTCCTGCTCCCTCAGCCACTTCATCCTCTGTCTCTCATCCCTCCAGCTGGTATCTGCAGAGGGTTCCCATTCAGATGCTGGGTCAGTCTGTGCCGATAACCAAACAGAGCTGCCGCCCTCCATGGAACGCACGGGAGGAATTGGAGATTCCAGGCCACCCTCTTTCCAGTAAGTTACCTGGTTTCTGAGGGAACTGTGGTGGCTTTGCTGTAAGTCAGGGTGGGAAGAGCAAGATTTGGGACACTCCTATCCAAATGGGCAGGAATCATAGCCAGCCATAGAGCAGGATGGTGGGACTGGGAGCAGATTCAAAGTGGGGCTGTGTTATTCAGTAAGCAAAGGCAGGCTGAAAGTAGTGCAGGGAAGTTGGCAAAGAGCTGACATCCTCCCACAGTCCCTTGCCCTTTACTCCTAGATGTGCTGTGATTGCTCTCCACTACCTCTGCTCCTGCCCATCTGAGGAGGGAAACAGTTGATGAGTACAGGCTTATGCTAAGTGGTAGAGAGAGCCTTCTTGGGCTATTTCTGGACCTATTTGTCCCTTTATTTCATTGCAGCCCTAATACTGGGGGCAGTCGGGAAAACTTGGACAATGAGACAGAGACAGACTCAGTGGTGTCATCACAAAGGGAACGACCTCGTCGGAAAGATGGACCCGAGCATGGTGAGTGCTAACAACATGGCAGGAGCTTTGCTGGGCATAGCTGGGGGCACCAGCTGCATATATGGGGTGGGTCTGTCTGTTATTTAGGACCTTCTCAGCACAGAAGGGCTATTCAGTGGTCTGAAGCAATAGCCGTGTTGCATCGGAGCTTGGTGATAAAATCTTTTGGGTAAAAGAGACATCTCCTGTAAGAAGTGCTCCAGAAGCGAGAGAGAGACAGCAGTACCTCACTCCTGAGTTGAAAAGCAGACTGTGCTGTAGCCTTGTCACTTTGTGCTGGTCCATAGTCTACCAAAGAACCAGCTGCAGTGGTTTTATGCAGTTTTAGTAGCCTTGTTCTTAGTGGCCCATCAGCTTTTTCCTCTTTCTCTAGTGCAGTGGAAGAGGTATCCCACAGCGAATGAACCTGATCCTTGTGTGTGCTCAGAGCTGGCCTGTATGAGATGGGATTTTGAGGAGGATTCATTTTGAGAATGTTGCCATGAGCCCTGCAGAGGGGATGGGGCTGTTTCCCTGTTCTTGTCTTAAGCATGCTGAGTCTCGTTGTTTCATAGCACCCAGAGTGAACGGGACAGTGAAGGGAGAGCGGCGCCGAGACCTGGGCGGGTACGAGAGCTCCTCCACGCTCATGAGCAGTGAGCTGGAGACCACCAGCTTCTTCGATTCGGATGAAGATGACTCTACCAGCAGGTATGAGAAATTAGGTCCTGGCAGAACACAGGCTTCCAACCACCTCTCAGCACTGAGATGCCACTGCAGGGCATAGTAATGCTGGGTGCCAGTGTCCTTGCACAGACCTGCTGCTGTCTTGACTCGACCAGCAAGTCCCTGTGCTGTTGTCTGTCTCCCACATACATGCTCTTCTCCATACATGCAATCTTCTATTCCACATACCCTTTTCTGTGACTCTTGCTGCCAGTGCCATCATCCCAGCAGCAGAAGAGCTGACTCATACTTTTGCCTCTAGGTTTAGCAGTTCGACAGAGCAAAGCAGTGCTTCCCGTCTAATGAGGAGGCACAAGCGACGCAGGCGGAAACAGAAGGCTCCACGCATTGAGCGGGTACGCAGGGGCTGGCTGTCCTGGGGAGGGAAATGCAGGGCAAAGTGGGCTGCCTACTGGATCCCTTCTCTTAGTTCTTTGGGGCTGAATGCAAGCAGTGAGATTTCATACGGTGCTGTAAACCCTTCAGTGGAGCCAGTGTAGCACAAAGAGATGGGACCACAGACCTCCTGGCAGTGGAGTGGTTGTAAGGGCTGTGCCTGATGCTCTCTGGCTCTACAAAGCTATCAGCATGAGGCTGGGGTTGTGGGTTGTGACTGTGGTGTCATGGGGGCATGAAAGGAGTACAGGTGAATGGAGTTGGGTCTGGGAATGGTAGCAAGGCACCAGGTGATCTCGTGTTTTCTTTATGTTGCAGTCATCATCCTTCAGCAGCATCACAGACTCTACCATGTCCCTGAACATCATCACTGTCACGCTAAACATGGGTGAGTAGGAGGTGTGCCTGGAACTTGCAGTCTTTGCAGCGCAAGATGGGTGGTGGAGAGGGAACTGGGAAGGGGGCAAAGAGAACACGCAGGAGTAAGTGTGAGGGGATGGATTCCTTAGGAAAATAGCACGTCTTGGAGCATTTGGGTATCTCAAGAGTTTTTCTGCATTCCAGGATTTTAGGAGAGAGGGGTAGAAGTGACTATTAGCATGTGGTTTGTCTCATGCCTGCTGCTTCACTGTGTTTTACTTCTTTCTTTTTCCATCTCCACAGAGAAATATAACTTTCTGGGCATTTCCATTGTGGGACAGAGCAATGAGCGTGGTGATGGAGGCATTTACATTGGCTCCATCATGAAGGGCGGTGCTGTGGCAGCTGATGGCAGGATTGAGCCAGGAGACATGCTCTTGCAGGTACTTCACACCCACATGCCTCCATCTTTGAGACTAGAATAGTAGTAAGAAAAGACCCAGAAGCCTCCCTGTGCACTTAAGCAAGCTAAACTCAGGAAGCTGCTCTTGAAAGAGGGAAGCTGAATCACTGCTGAGCAGAGTGACGAGCTCAGCCTCTGGTCACATCTCTGAGATTCACCCCTTTGTGTTGTTTGCAGGTGAATGACATCAACTTTGAGAACATGAGCAATGATGATGCTGTGCGGGTGCTGAGGGAAATTGTGCACAAGCCGGGGTAGGTACTCAGGTTTCTCCTCACATCCATGAGCGAATGCACAGTGTGTGCTTGGGGTGTGTGTGAATCACGTCTTCCAGCCACTTCTGCCAGCAGATTGGCAGGAACTCAGAACTTAAGATTTGGTTGTTGCTTTGCTTTCTGGGTTTTCATGCCCAGAGCAGGAATTGGAGCCATCACAGTGGTGGTGTGTGTCCCTTTTTCTGGGTATACTGTGTTGTCTTTTTGCTTTGGCTGACTAGCAGTGGGATTATTGCTGCCATGTTGTTCTGTCCGTGCTGTTAAGGAAACCTGTAGCCAAAGTGGAGGGAGCGGGAGGGAGGGAAGGAAGCAAGGGCACTGAGCTGGCAATTTCTCTCTGTCTGTCAGTAGAGAGCCAGCATACAGCAAATGCCATGGATCACACAGAGGTTTGTGCCACCAGGCTCTTGTTCTAACTTATGCCTTTTTTGCTGCAGGCCCATCACCCTGACGGTGGCCAAGTGCTGGGACCCCAGCCCCCGGGGCTGCTTCTCGTTACCCAGGAGTAAGTGGATAGCTGACTCACCCTTAACGCTGGTGCCCAGCTCATGTGAGAGCCCTGCCTTAAGCACTTACTTGGTTGTTGTCTTGTTCCTCCTGTGTGTGTGTGCGTGGCTCCATATGACACTGAATTGGGTTTTGATGGGGTTTCAGCTCTCCTGTAGGGAGGCTGCTATGCATTTCCCAGTCCAAAATGCCCACAGGCCCAGCCCTCATTCCCACATCACGCTGGGGACGCGTTTCACTGGGTCAGGGAGGTCACTTGCTTGGAGCGCCAGAGGAAAGAGAAACCCCTCCCTGAGCCATAGGGGGATCTCTCCCTCTGCACCTCTCCTGCTGACCCTCCCTCTCTTCTTTCTCTCCCAGTTGCTCCCCAGCGGATCTGGGCTGGGCCAGACTCTCCATGCTCCGATCCGGGTGAGTCCCGGCAGATACTGGGGATGGAATGGGCTGTGCTGAGTCCCTGTCCCTCCCGTGAGGTTGAATGAATGAGGAGATAATTTCTTATAGTTGCTAACTGACTTCTTCGCTGCAGGTGAGCCTATCCGGCCCATTGACCCAGCAGCCTGGGTGTCTCACACGGCAGCGATGACTGGCACCTACCCAGCGTACGGTATGAGTCCATCCATGAGCACAATCACTTCCACCAGCTCCTCCATCACCAGCTCCATCCCAGAGACCGAACGTAAGTCCTTGTGCCTCCGTGCTCCTCCCGCTGCACGGCTTCCACACCTTCACTGTGCTCTGAGGGGAGCAATACATCTGCCTGGGGACAGCTGGGCTGGGCACGGTCTGCGCTGCCAAGGAAGAGGGTGGGAGATGGCTCTCATCAGGGAGGTGCTTGGATCAGTGGGAGATCTGGCTGGGTGAATTTAAACCACGTTCTTCAGTCTTCTGCTTAAGGAGAGTAGAAGATCATGGATGCAATCCAGGAGCTGTGGCAGAAGCACAGAGGAGCAGTTGGGGCCTTCCACCTGGCAGTGTGAGGCCTGAGGGATTAACCTTGTCACTGGAGCAAGGCCCTCCCAGAGGGCAAATAGGGCAGGACAGTCTTGTAGTGTGGGAGGGACCTGCAGAATACAGGGCTGTTTTGGTTGCTTTCTCAAGATTTTTGGGTAATTCTAGTCTGCAGAACCCTGAAGCAGGGGTCTAAAGAGCTCAACTGGGCCAAAAAGAAAGAAGTTTAAGTTTATGAGGAGCAGTGAATTCCCGTGCTGGGCTCTGTTGGCAGTTGCTTGGGATCTTAGCTGATCTTAGCTGCTTGGGACTGGCTGGAAGGAAGGAGACTTTTTCTGCACGTTAAGAAATGACTGATTTGTGAAGGATAACATGTGAAAACTGGAAGGGGGTTATGTTGCTGTGCACCACAGGGCTGTCTATGATGTATTGTTCCCTGGCCCATTCCTTCCATGTGTGTGATTCTTCCATTTGGCGCTGTTGTCTTTTCTGTCTTTTCTCATCTCTGCTTCCCTGCCCTTTGTCACAGGCCTCGATGACTTTCACCTGTCCATCCACAGTGACATGGCCACCATTGTCAAAGCCATGGCTTCACCAGAGTCAGGCTTGGAGGTGCGTGATCGCATGTGGCTGAAGATCACCATCCCCAATGCCTTCATTGGTAAGAGACTGTGCTGCTTCCAGCAGAGGCAGGGAGATGGGGGGTGGGTGGTCTGTCTCCCAAGAAAACATGAATGAAGGGAGCATCTCTTCTGTGTAAACTGACTTAACAAAGCCATTGTCACAGGTTGAACCGTTGGCTGTGAAGTCCCTTTTTTATGCTTTTAACCAACTTTGTGGCCATCTGCTTCAAGGGCCACTGCCTTCCTCTTTCTCGTATTTAACTCTGACATTTGGTGGCAGGTTCGGATGTGGTGGACTGGCTGTATCACCACGTGGAAGGCTTTACGGACCGCCGTGAGTCCCGCAAATATGCCAGCAATCTGCTGAAGGCTGGCTACATCCGACACACCGTGAACAAGATCACCTTCTCTGAACAGTGCTATTATATCTTCGGGGACCTCTGCGGAAGTATGACACTTGACTTTTGGCCTGGGTGGGAGGGAAAAGATGAAGGGGGACAAAGCCCTGCAGGGCTCTGCTAACAACATAAGAGCGCACCTACAGTTATTACCACCAGACTGAGCTCCTTGTTTTGCAGACTCTGGTAGGGTGGGATGAAGAATAGCTAGCTCAATTTGTGAGGTTGGAGGCAGCATTGGCAGTGTCACGTGCTTTGTGATCATTTCACCTCCATAATCTTAGTCTTTTCCTACTCTGTTTCAAGGCCCTGTATTGTCAGGGTTGGAAAGGGCTGGTGCTCAGACAGCTGAGATCTACTTAAATGAGACAGGTAGGGGGAATTAATTGGTGAGGTAGAAGATAGCTGTGATGTGGTCCTTTCTGATGTGACAATTCTGTTTTGATCAAACTGTTTTCCAGTCAGGAAGTGCAAATACTTGTATTTCATGGCAGGGAGAGTGCCAAGTTCTTTAATCCCCTTTCGTGCCCCATCATTATCACCTGTGAGGGTGGACATAGAGCTTCAGCATCACACGCGGCTGTCTTTCCATTTGGCTTAGCCTCTCTTCTCTGTTTCTTGCAGACATGGCTAACCTGTCCCTTCACGATCATGATGGCTCCAGCGGTGCTTCAGATCAGGACACTTTGGCTCCGCTCCCACACCCAGGAGCTGCACCCTGGCCCATGGCTTTCCCATATCAGTATCCACCACCTCACCCATACAACCCCCATCCCGGCTTCCCTGACCCAAGCTACAGCTACGGAGGGGGCAGTGCAGGCAGCCAGCACAGTGAAGGTGAGTGGAAAATATCAAAATGTGCCTGTGTGGGCAGATGCAGCAGGAGAAGGCTGCTCCTTTAGGCAGCACCTTATGTTTGGGGGAAGCAAGCGTAAAAGCCTTAATTTTGGTGCAGTCCAGAAGGGTTATGTGACTCAGCATTGAGAGACTGAGAGCATGGAGTGTGCAGACAGATGGCAGTGCTGCAGTGTGCTCAAGTCCTCTCTTGGATAGAGGAGCATCCTTTCTTTCTTCCTGGCTTGTCCCCGCCGATTCCTAACGTCGCCATGTGTACTTTGTAGGGAGCCGGAGCAGTGGTTCCAATCGCAGTGGCAGCGAGAGGAGGAAGGAGAGAGAGAAGACCGGGGAGTCCAAGTCCGGCGGCAGCGGGAGCGAGTCAGACCACACCACGAGGAGCAGCATGCGGCGTGAGCGTGCGGCCAGCGAGCGCTCGGTGCCTGCCAGCCAGCACAGCCAGCGTAGCCAGCACTCTCTGGCTCACAGCATCCGCAGCCACCACAGCCAGCAGTCGTACGGCCCGCCCGGCCTCCCCCCTCTCTTCAGCCCCCCCATGTTGCTGATGCCTCCACCGCCGTCAGCCATGGGGCCCCCTGGGGCGCCACCGGGCCGTGACCTGGCCTCTGTGCCCCCCGAACTGACAGCCAGTAGACAGTCCTTCCGAATGGCCATGGGCAACCCCAGTGAGTTCTTTGTGGATGTAATGTGAAGCGCCCGTCCCCTGTCTGTCTGCTGCCCCTCCTTTCCCCCTCCATCCCCATCGTTTGTCTCCTAGGACCAGCCCTGGCTTCACCCCTTGTTTTTTGGGATTTTTTTTTTTTTTTTTTTTTTTTTTTTTTTGTCTTGATAACTAAAAGAAAAAAAAAAAAGGGAAAAAAAAAATAAATGGAACTAAACCTTGATTCTAATCCCTCCTTAAGTGGGGTGGACAGTCCTGGCAGGCCTGCTGCATACCACCAGCCCATCCCGCCACCAGACTCATGTATTGCTGATGGTTATTCCCTCTGATGGTAATTCCCTCCTGCCATCCTCTCTAACCCCATTAATCCGCATCCATCCCAGCACCCTGTGCTGCTTGCCCGTGTGTCGCTGCTGCCTCACTCCTTCCGCCCTAAACATCTCTTCTTTCTTTTCACCCTTTTGTGTTTCTTCTATCAAGCAGCAAAGAATTACGGGGTGTTTGACTTTCTCTGAGCCTGCCGCCCACAGGGGGGAGAGCTGGAGCGTGGTGTGGCCCGACAGGAGGACACGGAGCTCCAAGGGCGCTGGGCGCGCATGGCGCTGAAGATGGCTGCTTTTCTCCCCCTAGCGGAAGACGCCCTGAGAGGGGAGCCGGGCCCAGCCTTACATGAATTTTAAATCCCTTTGTAGTTGCCTTTCAGCCAATGCTTGAATGTTCCAGGGCTTCAGTGCCTGTGGGGAATGGGGAGATGCTGCCCTTTGCTTCCCCTTTGTGCCCCAGCCTTGGGCCAGGCTTGCCTGGGGCAGAGCCGTCCTTCCCCTTGCCCTGTCCTTGGCACTGGGGCCGTGCCCCCTGCCTTATGGGACTTGTGGGACATAGGGCCATGGGGCGAGTGCTCGCTTGACCTGAAGAAGCCTACAGGGGGCCTCTGCCCTGCTCTTTGCCCCCAGTCACTTGCAGGGGCGGTCCTTTGGGCAGCTGTGGCACCGCCATCGCCTTGCCGCACAGCAGTCAGACCTCTTTGAGAGCTGAGAATGCAGCCAATGAGTGAGGGAAGGCACACCTGGGGAAGCACAGAGGTCCCCTGTGTTTGTCTGCAGAGAGGGACAATGCTGGCCTTACCCTGCTCCATTCCCTGTGTATGATGCCTGGGAGGGATGTGAGCTTTGTGGGCAGGGGCTGCAGCTCTGCTGGGCCACACAGTTGCTCCAACCCTCCTCATCCTTCTTCCTTCTCTCATGGGTGCTCAGAGCCGCTCCTCTCCACTCCTGCTGGGTTATGGGAAGGAGGAGTGTGGCCATGGCTGCCTGCACCCTCAGTGCCCTCCCGTCATCTCCTTCACTCTTTCTGTTTGCGGTTCTTTTATACTCCAGAGATGAAATGTATTTTGCTCCTAGGCTCTGCCTTGTGCCCTCCTGCCCCATGTCCCCCCCCCCCCGCGCCCTCACGCCTGTCCCCGTGCCCATGGGACGCAGTGTGGTGGCACTGCCCCGCTGCCCCCTGCACCCCCCGGTCCCGCTCGCTGCCTTGCCTCACCCTGCCCTGCCCGCTGGGTTTTATAAAAACAGAACCAATCTCCTTGTTTTTATTTATAAACATAGTTTTATTGGACTGCTGCCTTGTGTTTTGTTTTGTACCAGCCTCCTCCTTCCCACTCTCTTTTCTGCCCCTCGCTCTGCAGCCACATCCCTCTGGGTAGGGGTGCTCAGGCCGTTCTCCATTGGGCTGGAAGCAGGCTTGAGCCTGGTGGTCTGTTGACCGTGCATGGGTGCCAGCCCTATAGAGGGCAGTGAGAACCAGCGGGGCTTCAGGCCCGCAGGGTGGAGGGCGGTCTCCCCTTCACCGTCCTACAGCCCCACGCACAGGCCTAACGGCTATCTGCAACCTTCCCCCCCCCCCCCCCCCCCGAACTACAACTCCCAGCGGTTTCCCGCGCCGCAGGACTACAGCTCCCAGCATGCACCGCGCGGCTCAGCCCTTCCCGCGCCCCAGCCGCCAAGCCCCTCCTCCGCTCTTGACGCTTGCGCACTGCTAGCGGGGCGTGGGCGGGGCATGCGCGGCGGCGGCTCTGCAGTGATAGGGGGGGCGCTGAGGGAAGGGGGGGCGGCAGCCGCCATCTTGGGCGCTGGGCGGCGAGCGGCGGCGGGCGGCGGCAGGTGAGGCGTTCCGCGCCGGGGCCGGGCAGCCCGCTTTTCCTCCCCGCGCAGTGGTGGGACTCCGTCCCCGCGCTGGGTTGGGGGCCGGCCGGGGCTCGGCTGGGCGTCGGTTACCTTGGGGCCGGGGGTCCGCGGCCCTCCGCGGTGCGGCTGTGACAGCGCCGGGCCGCCTCCCCTCAGCGCTAGGGGTGACGGCGGGCCGCGCCGCGCGGAACGGCAGGGCTGCGAGCCGGGCTATGCGGCAGGGCTTTTCTCGGCCCTGCGGACGGGGTGCGATGCGCTCTGGGCTCGGCCGTTTGTTTTAGCGGCGGGGCCGAAGCGGTGGCCGCGGGGCCTCGGGTGGGATCGTTGTGGCACGCGGAGCGTGGGGAAGGGCTCCGGCTACGTGCCGGGTCAGCCCGAGCAAAGGTCCTCTA
This sequence comes from Lagopus leucura, assembly GCF_019238085.1. NCBI lineage: Eukaryota > Metazoa > Chordata > Aves > Galliformes > Phasianidae > Lagopus > Lagopus leucura. Next base: position 28,795 of record NW_024962274.1, on the reverse strand, counting down.
ATCGGATCGGCGGGAACTTCCCGGGAATCGTTCATCTGCGCCGCTGCTGGGACGTAAGTTAGCTTGGCCGCGGCTTGTCAGCTTCGGCTTCCCCTATGGGAAACCTGCTGAGACGCAGAGCGGCTCTGCTGATGCTGTGCCGAAGCATAAAGTGGGCCCCTATCCAGCAGCTCCTATGGATGCGTTTCCTCTTCCTTCCTTCCCCGGGCCGGGCTTTGGATCCTGCAGAGCTGCAGGAAACGCAGCCTTGTTTGTTGCTCGGTGCAGCTGACTGCTGTCCCCACTGGGAAACGACTATGCCTATCGGCTGTGTGGTCTCAAGATCTGCTTTCTCCCCACTCCAGGATGACAAAGCTACCCTGAAGATTTAGCCTAAGGCTTCCAGAATCTGAGCCTGGAACTTTCCCAGATAAGCACATCTGAGTGGCTTCAGTGGCTCAGAGCCTGGTTGTGTTAGATTTGTATCCACGCTTAGGCTTATGCGGGTGTGTGAGTCTTGTTGGGCAGCATTAGCGTGAATGCCATCAGAACTGCAGTAACTGCTTTTTTGTTGTAAAAGCTAGACTTGTTCCAGTGAGTTGCTCGCAGGGACAATCTCCAGTCTGATGAGGCGCTGCCAAGCTGCCTACTTCCATATTTTCCCTGTCAGAGCAGGGACATCGTTCCTCTTCTGTAGGCAGTGCCATGTTACTGACGTCTAGTGACAAAGATACCCGGCATTCTTTGGGCTGAAGGTGGGCCATATTTTCTTCCAGCCATTTGTGATGTCTCTGAAGGATATTGTGGCTGGCTTCTCCCCTCTTTTAAGACAGCACATTCCTAGTCTTTGAACAGTTGAGTCTTGAGGGTTCAAAGGATTATACCTGCAGTTTTTTGAAGCAGAGAGAACAGCAGATTCTTTCTGGGGCTTGACAGTATCTCAGGGTTTGTGTGTCCTTTTTGTTTGTTTTTTGATGAAGAGCAAAGCCTTTATTCGTCACTTCACGTGACCCTGGTTAAACTTTTCTTGGCTTCAGTACTTCTTGGTGCAGAGGTAAGATGAAGCTATCTAGTGCAGCGCGGTGTCTTGCATCAGTTTCCTGAGCTTGTACAGTTAAAGGCTGTGAATGTGTTTTAAGGTGGAGGGGGTGCATGGTGCTTGAATAATGGAGCCTGTCGTGTTTCCCTGCATCAGGACTGCTCTCATTCCCCCCTAGGCTGGTGGCGTGCAGCACGGCACGCAGAGGCAGGCTGTAGGAGGGGAGCCTGCTAAGAGTTCAACGTGCTTCTCTTCCTGCCCACTGGCTGTGGGGATTTATGGGATTGGGTTTAAAATAGGAACGGTTCCTCTGAAACCGATGGGCTTATCTCTGGAGCTCTTTAGCTCACGATGTGTGTCTTAATTAAATTACGCAGCCTGTCTTCCCCAGGATTGCAGCTACTCTTCTTTAAAACCAGGTGTGGCCCATGGCCTCCTGGACAGTGGCTAATGCATCACTCTAAGCAAAGCTTAGGTGCTCCGATTAGCTGGTGCGTGATGACATCGAGGTAAGCCTTAAGCCTTTGGGTTTGATAACAGCTAGTGTTAACTTGAAAAGACTAGTTTCCTAAATAGCTTGTTTGCCAGAGCAGCCTGACTAATCTGCCTCCTGCTTCTACTGCTGTCATTTGTCCAAGATCATAGCGACTGCTGGAATGCAGAAACCGTTACAGTGGGTTTGCCCTTGGTCCTGTGAGAGCTGCAGTACCTCTCCTGGCTTCTTCCTGGATGAGAGCTCCAGCGGCTAATGTACCTCAAACTGCTTAGCTGGATAAGCTCATTAATGCACAGAAGTCTTACTTACTGTTAAGTCAGAACCCAAACTTTCTTTTAATAGACTACTAAATGGGTTGGTTGCTCTCTGCCAGCTTATTGACTGATTTGTGGTTGCTGCTTCCAAGATGGACTCTGTACGTAATGAACACTCCTCTTTTCATTCAAGGTGATGTCAGTGCTGCGAGGAAACCTAGCCCTTTAATAGCAGTGATGATCCCAGAGTAGCTGGTTCCTGAGCTTGCTGCTGATCGTTTCACACTATTCATCCACTGTCCTTGATGACACAGGAACCTCCATGATGCTCGCAGCTTATCAGCCACAGCCCTGCTCCAAGACGTGGGCTTGTCTGCAGGTGTGCAGAAGCCCACATAGATCTGTTGGTCAGGCTTCAGTGGTTTGCTCTGTCAGTGGCTGAGTGGAAGGTAATTAAGCAGGCCACGTAGCAAGCTCATTTTCACACCTGTAGTGCTAAGCCTCTTTTTCTGGAGAGATCTCGCTGTAGCAAGAGTGGCAAATTCACAGCTGACTTAGTGAAATACAGCAGTTCCTAAAGCTGTCTTTTAAAATCAGTGGATGAACACACTCGTGTGATCACAGAGCTACCAGGCTTTCCAAATTCTGAGGCTGCTGGTGCTTGGCTGGTAGTGAGAAACTGTAGCTGCAGTATGAGAGCTGTCCTACTGTCAGGCTGCTCCTGAGCACTTACTCTTTGGCTGCAGTTACCTCTGTGCCTTTTCAGAGGGCACTTAAGGGTTTGCTACACAGACCTATGCTGCAGCAGCAGATTGCTGACTGTGCTGGGGGGGCTCTGAGAAGCTGTTTTGGAGGCTTATAGACAACCACATCTTTTCCTGAATGAAAATTGCTCATATTCTCAGTTTTTATGTTTGTTCCACCACTCGTAAGCTGTGCTGTTGGCACATTGCTGTTGATAGGTTTCTTCCAGGCAGTGCCTTGTTCTTTTAGGGCTAGAACAAGCACCTCTTACCTGGGAGAAATATCCTGCTGTAGGAAACTGAGTAGCAGTTTGTTGTTTTTCCTGAGCAATGAGTTTGAGCAGGTCAGCTTTTTTTGTGCTCAGTTCTGTGCACGCACTTTCAGAAGTCAGGTGACAACGTTGTGACGTCTGTCCTGTTGGCTGAAGCTGGTGCTGTTCTAAATGGTGTCGCATGGAAGACTTCAGGCTATGGGACATCAGTTTTGGAGAAAATCACTCGTTTGAATGTCTGTGTGCATCCAGGGTTCAGGCTGAAATTCAGCTTTGTATTTCCTTCCCTAAAGAACAGGCAGCTGCAGAAAGGTGTTTTTCTTCTGGTGCGGATGCTGCAGTTAGTGCCTCGTGTCCATGGGCAGCTCCCAGGCCAGCCATGTGTTGCATCTCAGAATTGAAGCTACTGACAGCCTGGCATCAGGACGCTGCTGCACCGAGCTGCATTCCAGGTGTGTGGCACAATGTAGGTGTGAAAGGGCAAAGTCTGGCTTTTAAAGGAACTCCTGGCATAGGTCTGACATGCATTTAAATCCACATCCCAGTGGTCTGCTTTTGTACTTACTGCTTTTTGTAGCAGGCTTTTAAGATGGTAACTTTGCTACTAAGGTTCCCTTAAGGCATTTCCACACAGCCTTGACTCCGGTGGGTTTGTAAGTGCATGTAAGTATGTGGTCCGGCTCTGATGCTCTTCAGGATGCTTCAGCCTTCTATTTATGGTCTGGAATAGAAACGTATTGGAATGTGAGCACTTGGCAGCAGGGCAGGAAGCAAACTGGCCGTAGGTATTTGTAGGAACAGCATTCAGTCAGATCTCCAGCCCCAGCCGTTAGCTGCTTGGAGAAACGGGGCTCTGTTGGAAGAGGACTGTTGTTCTAAATCCATCTGATTAGTCACCAGCTGGTGCAAATTCAGTATTCAGATGGATCTCCTCTGCACCTTAACCAAAATAAACCCGTCTATGTTATAACCAGAAAAATAACGTGGTAACTAGCAGTGTGGAGTGGGTTGCCGTATGTTCAAGCTTGTGAAACAGAAGGAACGTAGCTCTGAAAATGTGGTTGACAGACCGTTAAGCCAGAGGCTTCAGCTAGTCGCCTTGGCTTGCAGGCACTTGGAAGCAGTCAAAGAAGCGCTGGGCTTTGCTCTTCAGCTGTCTTGCAATGAGCTGTTAGCCCGAGGAAACTCAAAAACAATGCAGCACAACCTCCCTCCGAAGGGCTGGCTGTGGAGAGGGGCAGAATGAGTCACTGGAGCCGATTGAGCAATGCAGTTACTGGGAGCTTTCTGAGTCATGTTGCCAAGCACTGCGAGCCGATGAACCCATCTCCAGTGGTGGATTTCTTGTTCTGGGGCGTTCTGATTTCAACAGCCCTGAGTCACTGAATGTCAGTTACAAATTAATCTGAGTGCTGTTCCCTGCAGTTCTTAACCGTGGCGGGCTGCTGCTTTTCACATCAGCTTTGGAAATGAAACTTGCTCATTATTTAAGAAGGGGTGGAAGATCTTCGTGGGTCAGAAGTGCAGCACTAAACTCCTTCGTTACAGTAACCTTGAAACAGCTGAAACAAGTATCTCGGAAGCTTGTTCTGAAGCTCAAAGGAGAGGATCAAAACAAAGCGAGCTTATTTTCACTGCAACTGCTTCAAGGAGGGCCATTGTAGTCTTTAAGAGCCGTTCTCTTTGTTAGGCTTTAAGCAACTTCTCTTGCATGGTGCTCTTTGTGTCGCTTGCTTCTCATCTGTTCATATGTCCTTGGGCCAGTCATTCCACCTCTTGAGTTTCCCAGCTGTGCAGATCTGAGCTGATGGAAGTCGTTGTAGTGGGGAGGGAGTATGGGCACCGATCTGATCAGGAAAAGTGGTGGTGCTGGGGTGTCCTCAGTGCTTCTGAGCTTCCACCGTGAGCACACTGTGAAGGAACAGCTCCATTGCACCAAAATGAAAGAAAAACAGCAAGCCTCCTGGCAGAGCAGTCCTGATTCTTTGGCTGCACCTGTAGTAAGTGAAACATTAGCCAGGGATTCACAGCACAGAATTCTTCAATGCCTGGTCGTGTTGCCTGTATAGCACAGCTAATGTGCATCAGCTGATTGGGAACAAATCTCTCTGCGTGCTCCTCTTTGATAGCAAGTGAGGATTTGCAGTAAGAGTGATCCTGTTTTCTTTTAAAAAGTACAGTATGCAGATGTGAAGCTATTTGGAGAAGGAAGAGTGAAGTAGGTGAGGATGACAGGCAGTGGTGGGACTTGCACCCTGAATTTAGTGTTCCACTTTATAAAAGGTATAATGATACATAGAGGAAGTAGGAAGGTTAGGGAGTTGAGGTACTTCTAGCTTTACCTGCAGTGTGATCCACCATCCTGAAGACTGAATTCGGTGTGATCTGCTGGGTGTTTGCTTTTTGTTTGTTTTAGGAAGCCAAACTCTATGAACCACCAAGAAAACAGATCAAAGCAGAGTGATGATATTGTCTGTGCCATGGTTTGCTGACATCCTGAATAACTTCTGTGGTTTTGAGTTTCCTTCCAGAAGGAAAACATTCAGAGGGAAGCGCTGAGAAAGACCAAAGCATGGAGCAGCTTCCTTGTCAAGAGGAACTGAGTTAGGTAGGAAAATGCCTTTCTGGGAAAGAGTTGATTGAAGGCAGTGGAGAAGATCTGCAAAGTCGTGAATGGCTTGGAGGGATTTTTAAAGACTGAGAATGTTTGTGTAGCTGTATCTGCTCGTCCTCTAAGGCGCCTATTCTAAGTACAGGCAAGCAGTTGACTCCGCTGCCTGGGACTGCAGTGCAGTTAAAAATGCTGATGTTCAACTTTGTAACTTAAGTGAAACTATTGCAGAGTGTTTTCTCATCTAATGTAGGAGAAGGGATGGCCTCCTTATCTCAGTCAACATCTAAAACACCTAGATTTCCCCAAGAGAAGGCTTCTGGTTTCCAACAGGAAGCTTCATCAGCGATCTCCTGTGTGTTCTTAGCACAGTAGTGAACATTCATACTTTTTTTCAGAAAGTACTTGGCTTGCCATGATAGCAAGATGCATTGTCTTGTATGTGCTGATCCTGTTGCTCATCAAAGCAGATGTTTCCTTTCTGCTAAAAATAGTGGAACAAATAACTTAAGCAGCATTAAAGCCCAAGAGGGAGATTATATTTAAGACTAGGATGTGCTTTCTAGGAATCTTCTGGAAAGGGTTTGTAGGATTCATATGATCCAGCTTTGACCAGTTGCATAAGCTTCTAGGATACTCTTCTCTACAGGTCTGAAAGAGGATGTGAGAACTCTGCATCACTTTTGGGAGCAATGATACATACCCAGAGTGGAAGTCAGTGCTGCAGCAGCCTGAAAGGAGATCATTGTCTCTTATCTGGAATGAATGTTGATGTCAGTGCCACATGAAGCCACTGACAAGTGGCAGGAGGCAGTCTTAGTAGCCAGGGATGCAGCCAGCAGGGTGTGTTGAGTAAAAGCCATGTGTGAGCCTTGAGAGCTCTTCTGTCTTTCTCACTGTTTTGATTTGAGAGGTAATTTAAAAAATATTTTCTTTCCTTGTGAAGCTGAACACCAGTAGTGGAAAAGTACGTGTAGCATGGCTCTCTGAGAGCTCATTGGGTAGCTGAAAGTGTTGAAGTTCAAGCATTTCTTTCTGAAAGTAGAAGTAGTTATTCACTATTATATATATATATATATATATATATATATATCTTGTTTTAGGACAGAACTCACAGCTACAGTCCCATCAAGTAGCTCCTTTATTTTCTTAAATGTAAGAGTTAGAAGATCCTCTTAATGCTGCAGGCTTTTGCACTGGAGGCCCTTCTAGTTCTGATGTGTTCATTGCTTTTGTGTTCTATTTCTCTGACCTTTGAGACTATCTGAGACAAGGTCATTTTGACTTCATTTTTGCTGTTCCTGAACAAACAGTATCAGTTTGCCCTCAGCATCTGTTTCTAGGCTCACCCTCCCTATCCTTTCCACCCACCCCAGACAAGTGGGTGGAGGCTAATCTCCCAAACAGCAGTGTGGGCATGGTTGGTTATCTCGTGTTCTAGGTGATTGTCCCAAGGCCTGGTTACATGACCTGTCCTGTCACGTGTGCAGTGCTCTTCCCTGGGCTGAGCAAAGCAGCCACGTGTGTGAGTGGGCATTGTGCCTGGGGCTGAGGTGAAGTGGGAGTGTGTATGACTACAGGAATGGCTCTGGTAAAGTAACTGCGCTTTGGAGAGGAAGAAGAAGAGGCTGTTTGCCTTTGTTGGGTGTACTGGCTATGCAGATCTCCTTAAAGCAATCTACAGAAAGAGAAGGTTAGCAGTTTGAGAGGGTAACTTCAGGCACCACCCCTGCTTGAAGTGCCTCGTGACTGAGATCTGCTCTCATGGCTTGTTGTGCAGACTATGTTTTGACTCTGAAGCAAAGCTCACAGATGTTATTCAGCACTGCTGCTAAGGTACAGGAAAGGCTGTAACACTGCTAAATCATAGTATTCTGTAGCTTAGTTTGAGTGACTCCTCTCCTCTGCTCATCATAGTTTGTACTGCATCTGTCTATCTTGAGGGCAAGTTGCTGATGCTTTTAGAAATTAAGTCCAAGAACCCAAGCTCAAGATACCAATTCTAAGCTGTGAAAGCAGTTGGAACAGCACATAGACTCCACGTGCATTGTGACAGTTCCCTATCACCTTTTGCTTTATTGAAGTAACATACTACTTACGGTCTTGATGTGCAGTGTTGCTAGCTTATGGATAAGCAAGACTCTGAACAAGCCGTTGCCATTAGCCAGGCAAGCTTTTTAGACAACTGCTAGCTTTTTGTAGGTACTAAGACAGCCTGTCCTATGGGGCAGCTGTGATCCCAAGCAGGGGTGTGTGGAGCTTGGTCAGGATGCTGCTTAAATAATCTGCAAAACTGAATGGTTAGAAAAATCTTTCTAGGAGCTTGATTGCGTCTTGTCCAGCAACTGGAGCAACTAGATCAGTGGCTGCTGCTGTGGAATCTGTTATCTCTTCAAAGTTAAGCAGTCTTCCTGGGCAAGCAATGATTAAACCAATGTGTACTTGCTGTGAAGATCTCCCTGCTGTACGGTGATGTAATTTGTATCTCCACTGCAGGGATGCATGCTTTGTAGTAGAAATAAAGAGTCTGGCTTGCTTGCGGTTCCAGGCCCTGCTGTTTGTCATCGTGCAGCCTAACGTGTGTGCTCTCTTGCTCCAGGTCTTAACCAACATGGGAAGAGAAGATTAAAGTTCCATCATGATTGGAGGCTTATTCATCTATAATCATAAAGGAGAGGTTTTAATCTCTCGAGTCTACCGGGATGACATTGGGTAAGTGCTTCCATTGCATCCTTGCTCTTTGCACTTCTGTCTAACTTTGGTGCAGACAACAACCTAGAGCTGCTTTGTTCTGCATTAGCTGTGCATGCATGTAAGACTGCAACTCAACTTGCTGCTCTAGGCCTAGTTCTGAAATAGCTGAGCTTACTAAGCCCAGATCACCTGCCAATGGCAGTAAAGGATAACCTGCAGGCAAAGCCAGGACTTCTTTCTGTATTTAGAGACGTGGCTGTTAGTCCAAGTGCTTCAACAACATAGGCTGCCATTGCAGGAGTCTGCCAGCCTCACTGTAATTGTTAAAACGTTAAGGGAGGAGCAATGTGGGAACTGTCTGCCATGCGCTGTAACCAGGGCTCTGAGTGAGTTTCCAGCTCAGGTGTCCAGTACTGAGTGCAGGCAGAAGACTGCCTCTGGTTTTTGGCACTTTGATGCTATCAGCAGTTTCATAGTAGCCACCCTTGTGCTCCAATGTTCTGTGCCCCAATTCTATGCCAGCCTGGTGTGCATCAGGTAACTAAAGCTGTGGGAAGCTCTGAAACACTTCAGTAAGCGTAGATACGTCACTGCGCTTCACGTAAGGGCTGACATTGCTCACTTAGGTTCCTTTCTGGGTATGAATTGTCTAGTGGAGGTTAAAGCTGAGTAAAAGTAGCTCCTGCAGGGTTCTGTAGTTTCACTGATGGGACAGTAGTGGTCAGTGGTATCTGTAATAAGGCTTCACCTAGTGAGCTTTAAGCATCTCTTGACTCGTTCTAAGCTGACTGAAGCAGAGCAAGGTAGCAGTTCAAAGTATGGCCAAACTACCTCAAATCTTCCACCGAGAGCTGAGCCGAGGAACGTTGGTACTGCTGAAGCAGAGAACTGCTGGCTATGGAGCTTCTGTCTCTGCTGTGTTAACTCTTAACAGTCTGTTGCCAGTCTGTTGGCTGAAGCTCCTCAGAGCAATTCCTGTACCAGATCTGTGAGGTTCCCCTAATTAATGGGTATTATGGTGACTGAATGAAGGTAGGTTGGATTATTGATGAATTTTGAGAATGTGCTGTATGTGGGGCTAGAGGCACTGTTGCTGCAGTTCCTGGCAGTGAGGTCTTGGGTTTTCTGTGGCTTGCAAACTTAAAGCACTTCGATTGCTCTGTACTTGAACTGACACTTTTAATTTAAAAGGCATTCTGTCCCTCTAAGTATAAGCTGAAGAGTTAAATATTTCAATGTAGTGATCTTCCACAACTTTTGTCTTGGCTCGTTCTCCCTCTGGAGTGACTTAATAAGAAGTACTTTATTACATATCTGGTGGGGCAAAACTAGAAAATTGGATTTCCTACTTGACCCAGTCTTATCTTTTTCTTTCAGTTATAGGTGCCCAAAAGATCCGAATGTTCTCTAGAACTTTAGGAGTTAGTGTTGCTTTCAGTGAATCTTTCATTCAATTTTTGTGGAAGTGTCTTAGTGTCAGTCTTGTGACTCAGGTGGAGCAGGAGCTGGCTGTTAACTGAGCTTCTTCCTTCATGTGTTGGACTCCTTCTGAAACTGGCCTTCAAACCCAGTTTGTGATTTTTAGGTTCATAACCTTATAAAAGCAAGTGCTCCTAGAACAATTATGACTTGTCTTACTTTGATACCAAGTAACAGTATCAGAGCTCTACAGCAAGCAAGTGAAGTTGGATATCCACTATTTCCTCTTCTGAATGTGAGCATCAATACCAGGCATACTTGGAAGCTTTTAAGTGCCCTACCTCACCTTCAGAGGGAGAGCTTATGCTCTCCTCTGTGGAAGTTTGTCTCTAAGGCAAGCATCTGATAGATTTCTACAATGCTTCAGTCTTTTAATTCTTAATTGATGGATCTGAAGTGCAGGGAGTTGAGCCCATCTGGCTTGCAGGGAGGTAGGTTGAATGGGACATAGGCAGAGCTGCTGTCATCTTCGTAGGGGTACGGAGTGAGTGACCTGTAAGACTCCCTGGTCTTGGCACTTGCCTTTGATGTTCTGAAGCCTCAGCCTGTGTCCTGGGAGAGATGAAAAGCTATCCATGGTAATGAGAGCATCTCCCATTGCGTAGTTAAAGGGTCTAAATAAGCACATTCTAGCTCAAATGAGCAAAGTGGCAGTCAAAGAAGTCCTTCCCTTGACTTTGATATAGGCAGAAAACAGTCCCCACAGAATTTGGGCTTTCTTTGCTTGCAGCTTAGGAGAATGGCTTCAGTGCATGTAGTGCATCTATCTGTGCAGCAGCTAGTTGCATGCATGAACAGCCTCTTAAAAATATGAGCAAAGTGCCATGCATTTAATTCAGGATACCATGGAGGGCTCTATTGTGACCATAAACGTCTTGATTCTCAGTGACATTGTCTCTGGGAGAACTCACCTGCTTTTAAAAATGCAGCTATTTGATTTAAAGAAAAAAAAAAAAGCCATTTGAAATTGAGCAGCTTACATGACAAACTGCATGCACTTTAAACAGGAATTTGGTTTCTGAGCTTCTAATACATCATTTCTGCTTCATGGCTCTTGATCCTTAAGGAAAAAGTGCAAGCTGGATGGAGCAGTGTCTGAATCTGAGAAACGTGCCGTATCTCTCCAAATGTGCTCCAAGCTCTGTCTAACTCGCTGTGTTTCCTGGTGGCTGGACCAACCCAGGAGGCATCAACCCAAACAGCTTCCAATGAGAGCACTGCCATAGCAATGCCCGCTCAGACTGCAGCTGTTATGAGGCACACCAGAAAAAGGAAGCCTGGGACTCTGTGATCTCTAGGCTGTGCCTCACACTGAGGGTTCACTTCTTATTTTTTTCCTTTTTTTCCTCCCGAGGCATGCCCCGTGTTAGCAGAGCAGCCTAGATATCCGAGCTGTGACGTGGACTAAAGGCCCCATTAGTCCTGAAATCCAACCAAACGCCAGTCTGTGACACTGGCAGTCTGACCATGGCGTGTCTGTGTTGTGCCATGCGAGGGCTTTGTTGCTGCCACAGCTTGTTACTTCCCAGCCAGTACTTCCTAGGCCTTCTGTGCCCAGGGGGAGGGGGTGCTGTTTAGTCTCTCCTTATCTCTTTGGATTCATTGTGCCTTGTGTGTGTGTTTCTAACCCTTTCTCTTGTTGCTGTCACTCCTCCTTTCTCCGCTGGCGCCATTTCTGTCCATCCCATCTCATTGGCTGCTGTAGCAATAGGTAAGAGACGCGTGGTAGGCCATGACTGGCATTGCAGTGGGCAGTCAGTGTGCTAGAGAAGCTTCACTGACCCAAGGCTTCTCCTGTAGCACACACCAGTCTGACTGCTGGTTCTGGCACTAATGCTAGTGGGCTAGGACCTGAGGCTGGGAGGGCTGCCACTCAGAGAAAGCAGAACTTTCCTTGAGAAGCTTCCTGGAGGGGAGGAATGGGACTTCCAGATCTTGTTCTACAGTAGGTTAACTACTTTCTTGGGGGGGGGGGTAAGGGAGGGGAGGGAAGCAGATACTAATTTAAATCAAATTTACAAGCCTTCTGGAGCTGTGAAGCCTGGGAGATATTTGAACACCAGAATTTTGCATACAAGGGAGAGTGTTTACTGAAGAGGCTTCTGCTAGGAAAGAATACCTACTATGATAATGTATGTTCTTCTGAATATCCTTTGTTTTCAAAGTTGGAACTGCCTGCTGGACTGTGATGAGCATTTGCGTGCAGCCTTGCTTGCAAGGGTGTTACTGCTACCTGCTCTCAAACATGGTGTGGGTAATTGGTACCATGCCCTCGACACTGCAGTGAGGAGAGCCCCTGTTGTACTACGTAATCTAAAGGAAGGATATGAGTAATAAAGCACTAGATGTGTCTTGGCTTGGTATGTGGACTACTGCTTTTAAGTCTGTCCTGTTACATGAAGCCCTCAGACTTCCTTCCAATGTTCTTAAAATCAGTGGATTTTGACTTAGTTTGGGGAGCTTATCCTGACTTGTAGCTACAGGATGAAAAAACTCTATAGTGTGGGAAAGCTGACATCCAGAGTATCATGCAGACATCCATGTTTAGCTGGGACTGATTTGTTCCCTGTCGGTGGTGTATAGTGAAACTAGCTCAGATTAATGATGTTAGTGGCTGGGGGAAACTTGCACAGCACCTTTTCTGCACTGTGCTGGGCTCCTTCCCATCAGAAGTGGTACCAGATCTTCCAGTGCACATAATGCAGTGCTGCTACTGTCTGCAAGAGACCTGCTCTGAGGCATAGCAGGCTAGAAAGGACACGTAACTGGGAAGTCAGAAACGTTCCTAATCCTGCTTGCTGCTTTCAGCCTGCCCTCCATGGTACCTGGGATGTGGAGGTGAGATGAATCTGAGAATTAAAATTGCCCTTTGTGGTGTGTGCAGGCACTGACATCTATCGGGTGACCTGGGCAGCTATCCTGGTTTTTTGAACTCAGAGGTGTATCTGGGGGAACTGTCCTATCAGGGGAGACTACGGCTTTGTTTTGGGGCAAGAGTATGAAGGCCTGGGCGTGCAGATTAGATACTAAGTAGCCCGGTCAAAACCAGACTCTTCTTTGAGCCACAGCCTTTTTTAGTGTTCATTCTTGGCTATGGTAATTGATCAGCAAAATAAGCAGAAGGAAGGTTTTCTCTGCCATCTAACTCCAGATGGGGTTAGCTTCTCTTTCTGCCTGCAATTAGAATTGTCATACAAAACTGCAGAGACCACTAGCTTTATTTCCCCGAGTCCGTACAGAGTTTTAACGTCCAACTCTGCTCAGAGCCTTCGTTTGTCCCTGTCGGCTGTGACATCCCCAGGACTTATCCAGAGTAAGCTGGGTGCGTTAGCTCGATGTCTGACTGTATTCACGTACGCAGAGCTGTGCAGCTGCCTGTTTCTGTGCACGTGGTGGTGACTTGTCTTTGGCCTCGTAGGCGCAATGCCGTGGACGCCTTCCGCGTCAATGTCATCCACGCGCGGCAGCAGGTCCGCTCGCCGGTCACCAACATCGCCCGCACGAGTTTCTTCCACGTCAAACGCTCCAACATCTGGCTGGCTGCTGTCACCAAGCAGAACGTCAACGCTGCCATGGTGTTTGAGTTTCTGTACAAGATGTGTGACGTGATGACTGCTTACTTCGGAAAGATCAGTGAAGAAAACATAAAGAACAACTTCGTGCTGATCTATGAGCTGCTGGACGGTGAGATGTTTCCCTTCAGCTTGCTGTGTGATTTTGCACTTGGTTCTTCTGTAACCCTTTCCTTACTGTGGTTGTTGATGTTGTTGGCGTGTCTCTGTTGCGCTTCTGGCTGGTGGCTCTAAGCTAATTGTCTTTTACTCTCTTGTAGAAATCCTGGATTTTGGCTATCCTCAGAACTCTGAAACAGGGGCCCTGAAGACCTTCATCACTCAGCAGGGCATCAAGAGTCAGGTAACCAGAGGGATTTTGGGGTACAGCATTGCTCTGCTGGCTAATCTTCTGTAAACTCGTTCAAGAAAGTGCAGCTAACTACCCAGCTGTTTGACCTGTACTGGGTGGAGGTGCCAGAGTCACTTGAGAAACACCACGCTGTCTGACACCTGATGAGATGTGAGAGGAAGGGCCCTGTGTTAGGGTGGTGACAGTCCCTCGCTTGTAAATGATGACTGCCTTCAAGTACTGATCTGTGTCACCTTCTGACACAGGATAAACATATCTGCCTGCTGAACCAGAAATAGCTGTCCTGTGCATGGCTCTCACTGAGCAGGCCTGTTCTCTGCAAGTCTTTGCTGCTTTTAGCTATCAGGCTTTCATGCCTGTCTTTGAAATGAAGCATTCTTCAGCCTTCTGGATCTTGCTGGCAGTCAGGAAGGTGATGTTACTCTGTTGCTGAAGATGCATCCTTACAGTCTGGGATCTCTGGTGTTAGAGGTGAGATTCTCCACTGCACATCTGTTACGATAGTAATTCTTGCAGCAAAGCTTACGTGGGGCTAGAAGATAAATTGCTCCTGAGGAGAAAAAGACACAAGTTGACTGTTGAGGGAATGTTTTTCAAACTAGCTCTTATTGCTGCAGATTACTCCTCAAAACTAGGTTTCTCATCCCAACTCATGTTCAACATCTGTGAAACAAAAGGACTGCTGTAGTTACTGTTTCTTGTGTTCCTGGGGCACGTTGCTTGTTCTTCTAACAGAGCCATTCGACTCATAATGAGGACTTAACCTAATACTCAGTTCTATCATCTATTTAGTAAGTGAGTCAAGGAGAAGCTGGAAGTCAGTCTGAAGCTGTCTGCAAAGGAGATCTGTATGAAATTTCAGCCCCAAGGTGTAAGCAGAAATGAAGTGTTCAACAGGAGGCTGCCTGGTGACTGAGGATAAGCAGAGGTCAAAGACTGTAGGCTCTGTTTTAGCTTATTTTATTAGCACTGACTTCCTAAGAACTCCTTTTAGTCTTCTAAGTAAGACTCAGTATCTCAAGAAACTGAGGGGAAGAGAGAGGAGCTGCCTCTGAGCAGCATATATTCTGCTAGAACAGCAGTGTTTTGCAAGAGGGCACGTGTGTATCAGTAGCCAGATGTGAGTGCATCCGGTCCCAGTCTCCTATTCAGAACCCTGGCATAAATCTGTTTGGCCTTTTGCAGTCTGACATTTTGGATGGTCAGCACTCAAGGCAGCTGAGTCAGCTCCTGTTCCTAGCAAAGCTCTACCACCCTCACTTCCTTCCCTATTTATTTTGCTGTTGTCTGTTTTTGTTATAGGCCTTTTGTGTGCACATTACTGCCAGGGCACCTTACCTTGCTCAACAATAGGCTTGGTGTTTTCCCTTTAGAGAGGAGTTCTGATCTACGGCTGTTGATAAATCACAGCCCGCAGCTATCTGCTCTGTTGGAGTTTTGTGCATCCCAGCTCAAAAAGAGCAGAAGCAATCCTTTCCAGACGTAGTATTTCAGGGGGAGCAATGGAAATGGAATTTTCCATGTTTCCATGTCTGCTATTTACTCTGGCACATCGAGCCTCAAATTCCTCTTTCACATACAGCCAATTTCTGACAGATAGGTCAGGCTAAAATCTGGGACCAGGTCATCTGTTATCCGTGTTCTTTTATCTCTGCTTAGTTCATGATGATGTTTTCCTTGGCCCACTGACTTAAAGGAGCAAAATCTGCATTTGTGGCAGAATTTCTAAACTCAGCTTTTTTCCTTTTCAGTGAAGAATTGAATACTCCACGTTTTGTGGTTACAGTGGTCTTTCCAGAGCTGGTGGTCTGGGGAGAAGTATTTCGTACTGCATTGAATACTTGCCTAGGCAGCTCCCAGTGGAGTACAGAACACTCTCCCTTGTCAGTGTTCTGATAATGGCTCTGTTTGCTCAAGGAGTGACCGACCCTGGCGAGAACAAAGCCACCACTCACTTTAAACTGTGGTCGTGTACTGCCACCCTGTGGGCCCGGTGCAAGGCTGCTGGGGAAGAACCCACCTTGCCATTCTACTCCACTCCACAAGGACACAACTTCTTACAGAGCTGGGTTTTATTAAGATGCCTGCAGCCCTGGATACCATGTCCTGACATCAGGCATCTGTGCTGTGGTAAACATCCACAGCTTGCTTTAGGAGTGGAGTCCACTGCTGGGAGTGGTATTTGGCTCGTTCCCTCTGTCCTACTTTGCACTGGGGTGGTATGTCATGGGCTGTGTCTGAAAAGACTTTTCACTGCTAGGAAGGTTGCTGTGCTTTCTGAGCTAGAGGTTAAAGCTCCTTGTCTTGTTTGTGCTGACTTGCTACCTAATTAGCAACGAGCTGGCCTGCTTTGTTCCTGCCCTGAGGTAGCCTTAAGCCTAACCTGCCTCTTTCTCCCTTCCTCCTTCTCTTGCTATTGACCTGCTTGCCTGTCTAACCCTGTGTACACCACACTTGCTGCTCTACATCTACTTCTTCACTTTCTGCGTGTGATTGGACCCCGCCTATAGCATCAGGTAGGAAACCTGCTGGTGCCTCTCAGCACACTCCTTAATGCTCATAGGAGGCTTAGAGCACAGATGCTGTCAGGTGTGTGTTAGGCTAGTGCTGGAGCACAACTGTTGTCCCAAATGGCATGATAATGGCTGCAGTCATTGGTACCAGCTGCCTCATGGCCCTTGGGTCTTACATTGGGTAAGGGTGCAAACTGCCCTGTCTCTCTTACTTATAGATTGATGTGTCAGGTGTGGTTTGAATGTCATCAGTTTAGCCCAGTACTCCTCACACCGAAATGTGGCCTAACGTGCAGCTAACAAAATGGAAGCAGCTTTCCTGCTGTCTCTGACTAATGTTTAGTTTGGTGTAGGATTCCTGTGCCGAGGAAGGAATGCTTTTGTGACACTGTCAGGTGTGTCACTACACTTAAAATCTTTATTATCAAAAGTATTTGTGTACTGTAAATGGCAAGTGCTTTCTTTTTGGTTTATGGCAAGCTTTCTTAGTCCTTCAGTTTATCTAGAGTCTTAAGGTGTGATTCTTTCCCTTCAGACTAAGGAAGAGCAGTCCCAGATCACCAGCCAGGTGACTGGACAGATTGGGTGGAGACGTGAAGGGATCAAATATCGTCGCAATGAACTCTTCCTTGATGTGCTGGAGAGTGTGAACCTCTTGATGTCCCCCCAAGGTAAGTGGGAGCTATTAAGCTGTCTTTTTTTCCTGGTTTGAGGAATTGTTGAGTGCTTAAGTATTCTGAACTGTGTTCTTTTCTACTCCAGGTCAGGTTTTGAGTGCCCACGTCTCTGGCAGAGTGGTGATGAAGAGTTACCTGAGTGGGATGCCAGAGTGCAAGTTTGGCATGAATGACAAGATTGTCATTGAAAAACAGGGCAAAGGGACTGCGGATGAAACGGGGAAAAGGTGAGAGGCATGTGGTAAAAGGTATTTGCCACCTGGGACTCTTACGAGAGGGCAATGCTTGGTAGCGTGTCTGATCTGACAGAAGCAACTTACCTTTTTTCCCTTCAGCTATCACTGCTGATTTTTCTGTGAGTAGGACTGTTGCTATGTGAGCTACTGAACTTAGGGGCCCAGATCAGAAGGTTTTTGTAAAGCAGGACTCGTGTGAGAATGTGGAATGACTTCCATGTCTTGGGTGACTGACTTCGTGTCTGTACAACAGCAGCTCTGGGCTGTCATCTTTAAAATTCAAGCGTAATGATGAGTGTGGGCTCTTTGTACCTGGAAATGTTCTCTCAAGGTGGATTCTCCCAGAGCTGGTCTTTAGCAGCTGTAGTCAGTACAGAATCCTCTTATAGGTTGTAGCCAGCCTTCCCAAGGAACAGCGAAGGAGCCCCTCTGACAATAGCCTGTTCCACCCAGATTGTTTTTATAAATCAGAATGGTGGACAAGCTAATATGCAAGTGCCTGCTGCTGTCACATGGGTGGCTGTATGGGCTGGAGACTCAGCACTTCTGGGAGCCCAGCTGCCTTCCTTCCAAATATGCCTCAGTCAGTATGTACCTTAGAGCTGAAGATGGGTCTTATGCCTTCTTCTCGAACAGGAGGTCAGGGAAAGAGGGGGAAGCAAAGGGACTCACTTTTCTCCCACTAACCATTTTTGACTGAGCTGTTTCTTTTGTCATTTTGTTTGTTGTTTTTTGTTTTTGTTTGTTTGTTTGTTTTTGCTGACCCCCCAGTGAATTGGGAAGGTAGATAATCTGCTTCAACTGTGTGCACTCTGCTCTTCTCCCTGTCTCTTGCTTTGTGTGACTTGTGCATGTAATTCAGACCTCAGGCACTTTCCTAGATGGTTCCCATAAACAGCTGAGCTGCTATTTGCCTTTTATCTCAGAACCAAACCAAGAGCTATCACTTCACTGTCACTTTTAAGCTGTCTTTCTTGTAACTGAATCTAGCTAATAAAATGAATGAGCCTCAAGTGGGTGGGGGAATACCCCAGGTAAAATACCTGTGTAGGCCTCTGAAGAGTCAGCAGCACTGCCTAGAGTTCCTGTGCTAATTTCTTCAGTTACAGAAGCAGAACAGACAGGGATTCTTGCTGGGTGGTTCTGCCCAGTCGTGGTCCTCCAGCAGGCAACAGGCAGGAGATGTCACTGTCTAGAAGTATTTAGCAGAGGTGACCCAAA
This sequence comes from Lagopus leucura, assembly GCF_019238085.1. NCBI lineage: Eukaryota > Metazoa > Chordata > Aves > Galliformes > Phasianidae > Lagopus > Lagopus leucura. The sequence goes on along the minus strand of NW_024962274.1, from coordinate 10,657 downwards.
GGAGCAGCTGCTGCCAGTTGCTTTCTGGCTTGTGGTATGTGGCAGTGTCACATCCCGACTAATGCTGCCTGAGACGTGGGCACTAGTAGGCAGTGTGGCTTTCCCTACAGTGTTCTGTAGAAACCAAGACAACAACAACCATCAGCTTGTCTGCTGATGTTAACTGGGCAACAGAGCAGGAACGACTGACTCCCACTTGTGAGGCACAAGCTACACCAATGGCTTGTGTAAACTGATCAGACAGTCAGCCTGGGGTAAGTCTGCTTCCCACTTGTGCAGGTAATGGTGGCTCTTAGGAACCTGCCTGTTATGTATACTGTCTGCACACTGGCACGGTCACCCTGTTGCTTGTAGCAGTTGAGGCAGCCTAGATATCACAGCACCATGTTGCAGCACTTTTCTGTACTTCTACCTCTTCTGCTGCCAGCTAAATTCTCATTTTTATGGTCCCTTTTAGTAGATGAGATGAGTTCTTAGCTAATTGTAGAACCTAGCCCTGAGAATATCTTCCTAGCTACTGGAATTCAACACAAGCTGAGTGCTGTCAGGCTAAACTAGTGAACCTAAATGCATAGATGATAGCTGGGTAGATTAGATACTATAGCACAGGTTACAGTCCTCAGCAAGTTGATTATTGTGCTGGCCTGAGAACAAGGGCTTCCCTCTGGAATCAGATCACTTGCTAGTAGTGTAGAAATCAACAGCTCTGCAGAGATTTCCAAACAAGAAGAGCCTAAGCTTCGCATCTCCTAGCTTGTGGCAGTGGGATAGCTTTGTGGACAGGAAAGTGTTTTCTTGTTACTGTGCTGCAAGAAGACTTGGGCTAGCAGAGTTCCTTTGCAGCACCGAGGTGCTGCTGGCAGGCAGACCTGAGCATCGTGTTCCTCTGGCTGCAACAGAAGTGTCTTGGCTTTGGGGAGAGGAGGGGGAGAATTGTTTCAAGCAATTGTCTTGAAATATGACTTTAGTGGTAAAGCAAGGGAAGTCTGAGCCAGGAGGCTGCTGTCCCCTAAATCTCTCCCTGCCTCCCCATTTCCTGGACACCTGCAATGGCAACACGCTCTGTAGAATAGTTTCTGCCTGAGCAAATTTCAACTGTGCCAAGGTACAGGGGCTGTAGCTTGCAGCTGTTTAACTCTGTTTTGTGTTTTAGTGGCAAACAGTCGATCGCCATCGATGACTGCACTTTCCACCAGTGTGTGAGGCTCAGCAAGTTTGATTCTGAGAGGAGCATCAGCTTCATTCCACCGGATGGAGAGTTTGAGCTCATGAGGTACGGTGTGGGGGATGGCCAGGCTGGCATTGGCAGCTTGCTGCTGCATTGGTGCTGCTGGTCTTGGGCAGACTTGCAGTCCTCGAGCACTAGACCATGCTACGTTTGCCTTCTCTCTTTGCCAAGTGCAATCTGTAGGTTGTTCTGTAAGTTCTAATCTTACAGATGCGGTAGAAACATAGCTGCGTGGTTTTCTTTGTTTGCTTGTTAGCATGCTCAGCGTGCAGAGGCTGTCTTTTTAGGAAGTTGGTATAGTTTGAGAGCTTGAGGGAGTTTGACTCCTCCTTTTGTACCTGCAGATACCGAACCACTAAGGACATCATCCTGCCTTTCCGTGTGATCCCCCTGGTGCGGGAGGTGGGTCGGACCAAACTGGAAGTGAAGGTGGTGATCAAATCAAATTTCAAACCTTCGTTGCTGGCCCAGAAGATAGAGGTAAGCTGTGGGCCTATTCTGTCTCTCTGCTTGTTGTCCCCTGCTGTGTTGTCCTCACAAAAGAGTTTTCATACTTGCACAGGACTGAAGTGAACTGAGTGCTTACGGATGTGTGGTGGTGCTGCTGTGCTGTGGAAGAAGAGAGTGCCAGTGCTACAGTATGATTTCTGTTCTCTATCCTCTGCCTTCCAGGTCCGGATCCCAACACCCCTCAACACGAGTGGAGTGCAGGTTATCTGCATGAAAGGGAAGGCAAAGTACAAGGCTAGTGAGAATGCCATTGTGTGGAAGTAAGTGAGCATGCTGATCAGGGTGCTGTGTGGGGAGGGTCTGGGAAGGCAGTCTGTTCAGTCTGCTCAGTCTTCATCTGCAGTGAGCACGTGTCGTGGAGAACTACCTTGGGCACCTTGTCACTTCTGTGCTTTCTCTGGTAGGATAAAACGAATGGCTGGAATGAAGGAATCCCAGATCAGTGCGGAGATTGAGCTGCTGCCCACCAATGACAAGAAGAAGTGGGCTCGGCCCCCCATCTCCATGAACTTTGAGGTGAGTCCCTGTTTCCTTCCAAGGTGCTGCTAATCTTAGAGAGGCTTTGTCAGCCCAGCCCCTTTTGGCCTCCTGGGAACTGCACAGCTCTGAGTGCTCCCTGTCCCCAGCCGTTGTGCAGCTCTGCCTAGCGTGAGGTCAGCCAGGTGTCAAAGCTAGTGGAAGAATATTGTCCTTACAGCCACTGGGGTTTGTCACCATGCGTGTGGGGAGGGGCGGCTCTTTGAGTCCTGAGTTTCTGGATGCTTAGCCTAGAGGTCCTCAGTGGCTGTGTATGGAGAGTATCTTATCGCCGTGTTCCAACTTGATTTGCTGCCTTTCCTTTGTTCATTAGGTCCCATTTGCGCCCTCTGGGCTGAAGGTGCGTTATCTGAAAGTCTTTGAGCCAAAGCTGAACTACAGTGACCACGATGTGATAAAATGGGTGAGGTACATTGGCAGGAGTGGCATCTATGAGACCAGGTGCTAGCCCCAGCGGGCTGGCAGGCTCCCTCTTCTCCAAGCCATCCTCCACGTCTCCTCAGTCTTCAAGTACATTCAGAGAACATCTGCCTGGCCCCTCTACGCAGATCGGCTGACCCCGTGGCTCACCTGGGAGCAGACTCTCCTGCCTGTGCTCAGTTACCACCCGCGTTGCAACTGAAGTTCAGGATCAGGTTGTGTGCAGGGGTGCAGTCAGCCTCCTGCTCCCTGTCCCGGGGTGGGGAAGGGCTAGTCTAACTCCCATCCTCTCGTGATCTTTCTAGGGAACGTCCACCATTAAACTTCTCTTCTGTTGGTGTCTCACTACTTGCATCATATCCTAGTATTTTTGAAGTTCTTGTGCATATGTACTCGTAGAATAGACCTAAACATAGACTGGACAAATCTGAGTTGAAGTTACCCTGGCTTCTGTACTAGCTATTGCTGTTGTGGTAGATGTTGCTGGCCAGTCTGGGATGCCTGAGGTGGTGAGTTTGTTGGGCTTCTGCCACAGGAGGCGGTGGGCTCCCTGGATCTTGCCGCCTTCTTATTTCTTGCAAAGTCTTCAGTATCGAGTCCTGCTTTGGGAAGGTTTGTGACCAAACAAGGATGAGGGTTTAGACTCTTGCTGGTGTGTATGTGGGTGGCACAGCATTTCAGGTCCATAGAGCACTTACCCCAACCCACTGCTGGCTCGAGCCAGTCGTTCCTTTCCAAATGAATTGGAAATAAGGCCACCTCCATCCCGGGGGGTGTGGGTCAGCTGAGCTCTGTCAGGATGTGAACAGGGTCTGTCCTCTGGAATCTAAAATGCAACTGGCACTAAGAGCCCCCTGCCCCAGCCTGCCCTCTCCGCACTTCTACCAAATGCTTCTGGGCCATAGGAATGCTGCTGCTACCCACAGTCCCGCTTCTGGTAGTGTGGTCTCCATTTTGTACACTTTGTGATTTGTCCAGCTCTGAATCTAATAAAGTATGTAGAACGGAGAAGGCTGCCTGTGCTGCTCTGTGGGAGGAGTGGTGGTACAAGAGGCGGGCTGTGCTCTGGGGCCGTGCTTCTGTTGCTTGCCCAGCTCTGGGCTGCTGTAGGGGTAGATAAGTGAAATGAAGGAGGAGTACCTGTATTCCTAGTGTGCCCAGGGCTTATTTCCAACTGTGCTGGTGCTCAGTTCCAGCAGTGGCTTCCATAGCAGCCTGGTATATGCTGGGAGGCTCCTAGCTTCCTGAAAGCTACAGTGTTGCTGAACCTGCATTTCTTACTGCCTGATCAATGCGCTTCCGGCTGCCTGCACGTATTAGCAGCTGGAAGAATCCAAGGTTTTGCTTTTTCCCGTGCTTTTCGGCAGCTGTGGGGAAGTGCTGTGCTTGGAGTGCTTGAGCACGGACACAGCGCCGCAGAACGAGGAGGGCAGCTCCGTCTTTTCTGTGAGCCTGCTGCCGGAGCACGTCTGTAAAAACGAAAACAACAACAAAAATAAAATACCAGCGGCTGCGCTGCGAAACTCCATCGCCGCTCCACCGGCGCTCGGTGCCCAGCGCCCCACGTGGCAGCGCGCTCCCGTGCTCCGCACCGCGCACGCGCGCTCTTAGGACTCCATTTCCCAGCACCCCCCGCGAACATGGCGCCGCTCTCCCGGCAGCCCCCGCGCCTCGCCGCCGCCGCCGCTCCTTCCGCCTGTGCCGCGGGGCCGGGCTCCGTGCGGCAGCACTGGGGCCGGGCCCCGCTCCCGCCGCGCTATGGCGTCGTGTTCCGACATTCTCCGCAGCGAGTTCCCGGAGCTGGACGGCGAGGTGTTCGCTTACGTGACGGGTGAGCACCGCCCCGTCTCGGAGGAGTCGCGACAGAGCCTCTCGGGGGAGGGGGGCCGCCCGTGGGTTGTAGCGCGATAGGAATAGTGTCGCGATAGGCATAGCGCCGCGTGCCCGCAGGGATCCTGCACAGCAGCGGCGCGGACTTCGAGTCGGTGGACGAGCTGGTGGAGGCGGTGGGCGAACTGCTGCAGGAGGTGTCGCGGGACGGCAAGGACGAGCGGGCCATCCGCGAGGTGTGCCAGCGCCTCTTCAACTGCCTCCAGCTGTAAGCAGCGCCCGGCCGCGCCCCGCCCCGCCCGGCCGCGGCTCCGGGGCCTCCCGACCCTCCTCTCTCCCGCAGGGACGAAGCCCGGGCGCAGCGCTGCAGCCAGGTGCTTCTGGACGCCCCTATCCAGCTCTCCCAGATCACCGACGGATACGGTGAGCGGCGGCCGGGGGGTGGCGGCGGGCTGAGGCTCCTCCGCAGGGCTCGGGGGGGGGCTCGATGGGGCAGCTCAGCCCCGGCCCTGGCTCCCAAACTCCGCACCCCTCTGCCATGTCCTGGGGCTGAACTGCTGGGATGCATGGAGGCTGTCCTTCAGTCCCTTCGTCCCTGGGTTCTCCTGGCCTTCGGTCCCCTGTCATTCAATCCTCTGTCTTTCAGTCCTCCGTATGTCCCATTCTTCGTTCCCCCCAACCTTTAACCCCCTCCAGTTCCCTAGAAGAGGGAACCCCACCACTCACCCCCCCATCCCCTCACAGATGCCAACACGGACCTGCTGCCAGGGTTGCTGCTGAAGAGAGGACAGACGTCGGTAAGCAGGGGCTGCAGCCTGTGGGTGGGCTGCTGGGATAACCCTTGCATGGGGCTGCAGCTCTGTGGCTTGCTTTGGACCCCTCACGTGCTGGGGTTGGCCAGAACCAAAGGTAGCAGTGGAGCATGGAGGTACAGGGGAGCTTTGCCTTTGCATCATTGGTGAAGCTCTTGGCCTTGATTGTGGAAAGGTTCAGAGGGAGCTAATAGGTCATTAACTTGGTGAGCTCCATTTTCCTCTATCTTAATGAGTTTCAAAGCATGGTCAGTCAGGCAGTAACGCTCAGAGTGCAATGTCTCTAACTTTGGGAAGGACTTTGGCTTCTTCAGTACAGCTTTGATTGAGTGGCTACAATGTACAGGAGTGCTTCTTGTCCTGCTCAGTGAGAACTGAACCCAGTGCAGCGATTCGATGTGAGGCAGGTTGTGCTCTGCATTGGGTGCCCCCAGGCTTAACTATGGAGACAGTTGTGCAGATACAAAGCCAGGGCAGCAGCAGCTGTGTGCGGTGCGTTGTGGTGCTCTCCCTCCCTGGGGCACACGTGGAGCTCCTCGTGTGGAGGATGAGATCTAATGCGATATCTGTGCGTGTGAATGGGAGCCTTTGGGGGGAGCTGGTGACTGCTGCTGCTGTTGGCACTGGAACTGCCGCTCCCAAGCTCGCTGTCTGGTTCTCGTGTCTGCAACTCAAAGATAATCTTCAGAGAAATTGGGAAAGATTCAGAGGAGGCCTTGGGAGGCCTCCCAGGTATTGGAGGACACGTCCTGCTTGGGAGATTTGAGGAGCTCTGTACTGCTTACAGAGTGACTCAGTGTGTCTGTAGGTACTGGGCTACAGGCGCAGTAACAAGATGCTCTCAGCCAAGCGTGCAGGTCTGTAGTGTGCTCCTGTGGCTGGGAGCTGCCTAGAAATACCTGGGAGTGCTCTTGGTCAGCCACAGCTATGTGACTGGATGCAGGAGTGAGCTGAGAGCCTGGCCAAGATCGCAGGACAGGTTAAAACACTGGGCTGCTTCTTGCCTCTGGGTTTAATTAAATGTTTTTTGGCTTTGCCATGATTGATCCACTGCATAACTTGAGTTAATTCCAAACTGGGTAAAGTTTAACAGGGGAGGGGAAACGCCACTTAGTGGTGCTGGCTGGGGTGGGTGTATGGTGAGTGAAGGAGGTGCTGGGATAGCTCAGGATCGCAGAATCGTGGGGGTTGGAAATGAACTCGAGATCATCTAGTCCAACCCTCAGGCACGTTGGTGTTGTTGAAGTGCCTTGGCTGACTCAGGTCCCTGAAACCAGAGAAATGGGTCATGGGGAAGAGCCATACAGGTTGGGGTCAGCCAACTGCTTGCTGAGGTCGGACCGTTGCATACACGCTGTTGGTTTAGGACTGCATTCCTCAAGTGCTGTAATGGCCCTGTTTGCTTCCTTGAGTCTGTCCCAGTTCCCCAGTCCTAGCTTCCTTCTGCCTTCCATTCCTTCCAGGAACAAGGGACTGACAGCTCTCTTTTCACTTGGAGTTGGGTTTTTGGGGCTTTTGCTGAACATGGGCTTTCACACTTTCTTTTGCCCCAGATGGTGAATGCCAAGAAACTGGAGAAGGCAGAAGCCAAACTGAAAGCCAAGCAAGACAAGAGGATGGAGCGGGATTCTGTGAAGTCATCCGGCCCTCCGTGAGTACAGCGGTGCCTCCAGCACCCCCAGGCTGCTCTGGCTGGGATGTGAGCACACAGAGCTTTCCCATTGAGCCCCTTCTCTGCATTCTGCCTACTGCAGAGTCCTCGAGGAGGCAACTGCCAGCCAAGCTGCCAGCAAGAAGGAGACCCGCATGGAGTCATCAGGCAAGAACAAGTCGTACGATGTACGCATCGAGAACTTCGATGTCTCCTTTGGTGAGCGGTGAGTGCAGGTGGGGAGGTGGGATGGACCCTGGCTGGGGTCAAGGTGAGGTCCACATTTGAGAGTGGTGGGGAATGACTGGAAAGATCAGCAGGCCACGTGGCCCACCTCAGCACAGCCTGAAAGGTGCTGGGGCAGGTGGCCGCTGGTTGCCTCTCTCTCCGTGGGGCAGTCTGAGCAGGTACCTGCCTGTTCCCTGCTCTAGGGTCCTGCTGGCAGGGGCAGACCTGAACCTGGCGTTTGGACGGCGCTACGGGCTGGTGGGCAGGAATGGGCTGGGGAAGACCACGCTGCTGAAGATGATTGCCAGTCGGAGCCTGCGCATTCCCTCACACATCAGCATCCTCCACGTGGAGCAGGAGGTGGCAGGTGATGAGACGCCAGCCCTGCAGAGCGTGCTGGAGTGTGACACCACTCGTGAGAGCCTGCTGAGGGAGGAAAAGGAGCTGACGGCCAAAGTGAATGCTGGCAGGTGAGATGCTCATCGCTAGGTTTCCAGCCCTTCCGTAGCCTTTTATCCATGAGGTCTTGCCTGCCTTTGTCCTGCTTGGGGTGATCAGCCTCCTCAGCACTCAGATCCTGACCTCTTGTTGTCTCTGCTCTGCTCTGCGCCAGGGGAGAAGGGACGGAAGGTGCCAGGCTATCGGAGATCTACGCCAAGCTGGAGGAGATTGAGGCAGACAAGGCCCCGGCGAGGTGAGACTGCCCTGTGGCACTGCTGTCTGTTGGTGTGGCCAGATGTGGTTTGGATCACAGAAGGGCCATGCTGTGGCCCTGCAATCCTGTGTGTGGGGACGGGGACTCTCCCTGCTTCTGTTCTCTACTTCTGTCATAGTTCTTCTGTGTTAGAGATAGTTGAGCTTCCCCAGAAGCTGGAGGTTTTGTTGTTGCTTTTTTTCCTCCCAAATGGCATTGTTACTGCTGCTCCACTCAGACCTCCCCAGATTCCTGCTGTCTAGGGAGTAGCTCTGGAATACTGGTGATAGTGAGCTGAAAGCTTCTTGTCAGTCTCCTGGGACTGAGTGTGGATGCTGTGTTTTCCTGGGCTGCGTTTTGCAGCCAAATGCTGCTCTTGGGCCTGCAGGGAAGTTTTCCTGCACCATGGTAGCCGTAAACTACATAGCAGAGTGCCTGTGGTGACCATGGGTCTGGGAGCTCAGACTGAGCTCTGCAGACAGATGGTGTATCTGTGTTCCAGTTCTCTCTGCTTTTCCCCAGGGCGTCTGTCATTCTCGCTGGGCTGGGCTTTAATGCAAAGATGCAGCAACAGACAACCAAGTAAGTCTCCAGGCTCTGGGTATCGAAATTTGAATGGACTTGAGTTATTCTGATTAAATTGTAACCTTTCTCTGCAATCTCTGCTCTTCTCAGAGAGTTTTCTGGAGGCTGGAGAATGAGACTGGCCTTAGCCAGAGCCCTGTTTGCCAGGTTGGTGTCTAGGCTTTCACTCTGTTGGTTCACCTTCCTTGCTATCTGTGCTGCAGGGGGCTGGGGGACTGCCTGGGGGTCTTCTCAGACTGTCAGGGTGGGGAGCTTTTGAGGCATTGCAGCTCTGTGTGTGGTGAAACGTGCTTTGCCTTCACCCTGTGCTCTTTTTGCTTCTGATGCCCATGTCTTGGTTTCCCTAGGCCAGACCTCCTTCTGCTGGACGGTAAGTTAATACCACAGGTCCCTCTAACCCTGCTGCTGGGCCTGCCCGTGCCCTTGCTGCTTTGGGAAGGCAGCGTGGCCTTTAGCTGCCTGCTCAAAATAGCTTGAGTGACAGGGCTGTCAGCGCTCCCCAGCAGTGGCATGGAGCCATCCTCACCCGGGAAACATGCTTGGGCAGCCACTTGGGCTGGTCACTGGTCTTTCCCGTGTAAAAAAGCATTATCCAGACATCCCAGTCCCTCCTGACCTGACCTCAGTGCCTTTTTCCTCTTCCCTCAGAGCCGACAAACATGCTGGACGTGAGGGCCATCCTGTGGCTGGAGAACTACCTGCAGGTAGGGGTGGGAACAGGGTTAGAGGTGTGCTGGACATGCATCAGGGAACGGGGACATCCTCCCAGGCTGGTTGGTGTCCTGCCTTGCTGGGTGGTGGCACTCGGGCTCCCTCAGCTCTCCCTCTCCCTTGTCTCCTCCAGACCTGGCAGTCGACCATCCTCGTGGTGTCCCACGACAGGAACTTCCTGAACACAGTGGCCACGGACATCATCCACCTGCACTCGCAGCGCCTGGACGCGTACCGTGGGGACTTTGAGAACTTCATGAAGACCAAGGAGGAGCGGCTGAAGAACCAGCAGCGGGAGTACGAGGCGCAGCAGCAGTACCGCGAGCATATCCAGGTACTGGGAGAAACCAGTAGGCCTGGGGCACTTCTCCCAGCCTTGCCCCTTTCTCCTTGCTCCCAGCAAGCATCCCAAGCTTCCTGTATTCATTGCTGCTTAGTCCTGCAGTGATCTGTGGCTGTGGCTCTGTTGTTGCAGAAGGCTTAGCGGCGCTGGGGTGGCTGTGGCTGAATGGGGTTTTGTCATTTGTAGGTTTTCATCGACCGCTTTCGCTACAACGCAAACCGGGCGTCCCAAGTTCAGAGCAAGCTCAAGCTGCTGGAGAAGCTGTGAGTGTCCTGCTGCTCTGCAGAGGTGGGGAGGGGGCAGTGCTGATGGGAAGAAAACAATGTTCCCAGGCGAATCTGGAGGACACTGTGTCTGCAGGGATGGGGTGGTTCAGGCTTTGGGTGCCATGTCTGGTCTGGAGGCTTTGGCCAGGATGAGGCTCTGCAGAGCTGAAGTTTGTGGGCTTCTGGTGTGGGGTTCAGAGCAAGGCGCCTTAGTTACACTGTGGCTTTGCTATTTGCAGGCCAGAGCTGAAACCCGTGGACAAGGAGTCTGAGGTGATGATGAAGTAAGTGTCGCCTGAGCCTTGCTTGGATGGGACCCAGCTTCCCTTCTGAGCAGAGTTCTGAAGTTCCTGGCCGTCTCTCACCTCCTCCTGCCTTCCCAGGTTCCCCGATGGCTTTGAGAAGTTCTCCCCTCCTATCCTGCAGCTGGATGAAGTAGACTTCTGCTACGACCCAACTCACTACATATTCCGTTCCCTGTCTGTCTCCGCTGACCTGGAGTCCCGCATCTGCGTGGTACGCGGGATTGCAGAGTGACAGTGACCTCTGGGCTCTCCTCTCCAAGTCCCTGCTCAGAGCAAGGCCAACTTCAATGTCAGGGGTCCTTGTCCTCAAGCTGTGTGCTTGCAAATGGGGGGCTGGGCCGGCTAGTCCTTAAGCTCAGGGACTGGGGAACGTGTTCCAGCAGTGCTGTGTGATCATCCGAGAGGGCTGAAATTCCCTAAGCACTGCCCCATCCCCGAGGTAGCTCTGTGGGTTTCATGTTCTCCAATGTTGCTGCTGCTTCTCTAGGTTGGGGAAAACGGAGCTGGCAAGTCAACCATGCTAAAGATCTTAATGGG
>NW_024962273.1:14217221-14240900 GCF_019238085.1 Lagopus leucura | reverse complement strand
ACTCTGCTTGCTGGGGGGAAGGTGACCTTAAGAGATGTGATCTGTCCCCATTGGGATTTTGTGGATTAGCTATAGGGGCTGTTCTTCCTAACCAGGCTGTCCCCAGTGCTCCCTGGTCCCAGCCCTGCCCCAGAGATAGGTAGGCTTTTTTCTTCCTTTGCTGTGGGAAAGGAACCTTTTGTGCCAATGCTATCATAGGCTCTTCAGGAGTACAGCTGGACCTGGTTGCCTATGTGAGAGCCCAGCAGCCAGCTCTGAGCTGAGGGGCACGGGTGGATGGATTTATTCTGGGCTGACTGGAAGCAGAGACCTGCACACTAGCCATTCTTGGCAGGGGAGACATGGAGATTACCTGAACAAGGCAGAACAGAAGGCTGTGAGGGAAATGTATGGATTGCTGGCTGAGGGTAGGAGGGCTGTCACAGCCCATTAGGAGACAAGTGACACTGCATACAAGAGGTAGTAAGTGGGGGTCAGGACACCACAACACTGCTTCTCAGCCTGGCTCTGCTGTGAGGGAACCAAGCTGACTCCAGTCTCCTCTTCCTAAGAGAGCTGCTCCTTCTCCCCTGGCTCACTAACACAAGAGGATTTTCACTAGTCCTGGGTACTGCACCCACACTTCAGCCCCAGACTGAGAAGAATGTAATGAGCTCCAAGCCACAGTAATTGTCCCCATACCCTGGCCAACTTCAACACCCCCCTGCGCTTGTCTCTCCAAGTGCCCTTTCCTTGGCAAGGCCACATGTATTGACAAACCAAAAACTTACAGCTCGTTAAGATAGAAAGATCTCCTTTATTAATGAACCCCAACAGTATTTCTTCAGATACAGGAGTTTTGAACTCAAATATTCAGAAGAAAACAAGTTAATATTGCATTATTCTCATAAGAAATACTGCAACTTATTTCCGGTAACATATTGCAAAGCGAAACAGCTTGAAAAGGAAAAAAAAAAAAAATTAAAAAAAAAAAAAGAAAAGAAATTAAGTCAATCAAACTGGAATTAAGGTTTGTTTCTTGGAACGATCGAGTCCTCGCAAGCACAGCTCGTTTCTGCAGATTACTTCCCAAACTGTCATACAAACAGACCCCGATTGCTTGAATTCCTTATGAGCCCACAGAGGTGCAACATTAAAAGCTACGATTATCAGGTAGCAAGTGCCCCAACCTTCATCCTCCACGGCAGCCTCAGTGACCCTGGCATTAACGGGTTGTGAATGTCTTCCCCCTGTAAGGATGCAGAGAGAGGTCAGCGCGGACTTCAGAGCTGCTTCAGGTTGCCTCTGGCTTTTCTGGGCTGCCCCAGGGTGAGTTTTGTGGGCACGTGCTTGCTTTGAGCTCTCAAAGACGCACTGGTACTGCTGGTTCAGAGCTCACAGGCATTGCTTGCAGCAAGACCAAGCAACTGGACCACACTGCTATGGGGAGGGGCTGGCTTTCACAAAGGGCACAACCCCAATGCCCCAGAGCAAAGAGGAAATACCAGGATGCACAGAAAAAGGATGCAAAGGAGCTCTGGGATCAAGAGGCCAGGATCATGAGGGGAACATGCTACACAACCACTGTCATTGGCGTGCATTGCTCTGGGCTGCTTTATTTGCCAAAGGGAGCCAGTCCCCAGGAATGCTCACAGCCTGAGTGAGCTAGTGGCCACAGGTTCTGGGGAGCTGCTGCAAGCCTTTGGGAAGGACCTGGCCACTCTCCCTCATGGGCTGGGCAGCAGTCTGACAGTACAATAAGCCCCAGTGGGGAGAGCCATGCCACGCTCACAGCAGGAAGATGCCCTGCAAGTACTGGGCATCAGGTCCCAATACAGCCATCCCACAGTATCACAAGCCTAGGAGCAGAGAATGAGCTGTGAAGAAATGAGCTTGTGGCAGACAGGGAAACCTGATTAATAAGGCCTTGCTTTGCTACTCACGTGATTGTTTTCATTTCTTTCTTCTCTGCGTCTGGACGGGCACGGTTCAGCACCTTGAGGAAATCTGATGTTTTTGCCCTCATACGTGTGTGAATATAGGCCTGCATGAACAAAACAGGGACACCTCAGGATCCTGTGTTCACAGCTAAGACTTCAGGCAAATCTTTCAGCTAACCACAGCTTTGGGCTGCTTATGGCTGGCTTTGGACTGCGAGCACAGCAGCAGAGATAAGCTGGTGACCTGGGTAAGGGCTGTCACTCCTGCCAGCCAGGCACTGCTCATGGCTAAGTTCCACAGGAGCTGGAGATGATGGGAGACCTGCCCCAGGGCCAGCTGCTGCTGGAGGGCACAGGGCTACATTTCTGTCCCTTGACAGGAAAGCAACTAGCTCTGCACAGCTACAGTGGGTACTCAGCCTCCCTGGCATGCAGTATGAGGGAAGCTGGGGAGCCAACAGTGAAAACTGCTGCCTGAGCTCTGGTCAAAGGCAGGTTTCTGAGTAACTATGCTTATTTTTATTCCCAGAAAGAAAACCACAGATTGAAAAGGGGAAAAAAAAAAAAAAAAATCCTACTTTGCTGCTAGGATGGGAGGTGAACAGGCACTGCCTGTACCAAGGAACAGGAAGAAGGCGATGACGCACCACTTGCCAGCCTAGCACGATTGTGGAGGGCAGTACTGTGCAGCAGTCAGTTCTCAGGGTGGGGGAAGTGAGGGTACTCCTACTCCATGCTTATTCCTTTTAGTCCCCCCAGATGAGATGAGCCAAGCCTCCCATTTTCCCCAGCCACATCCCCTTGGTACCTTCGAGCACTTGATGTGATAGTGCAGGTAGTCTCGGAATGTGTGGATCAGGTTTATGGTGTTGTCTCTGGCAGCAGCATTGGTGTGACGGGGGAACAGCACTGAAAGGAAAAGGGCCACACAAACTGTTACTGCTTCCTGAAGCTCTTCAGGGTCCTCCGGTGCTGCAGGCTGTAGGGCGCTTCTCTGAATGCCTGTTTACTGTGCTCATTACTGAGACACGTATCAGGATTAAGCAGCACTGATGATTTTAAACAGAAGGCTTAGCAGCACTTTCCCACCCACTGTTACACACTCAAGTTTCTCGAAGCAGCCTGGACACAGCTGGAGGACAAAGGCAAGGCCAAGTGCCCAGAGATGACGACACCTTAGGAAACTGCAGTGCATGGATTCAGTGCTTGTGCTGTGCTAAGTGTCCCAGATCCAAGGGCTGAAAGACCTTTTGTCTCAGTGATGATCTCACCTGGGACTGTCAGATCAGATAACAGAGAAACTGCCTCTAGACAAGGAGGAAGTCTTACTGGCAGTCCAAGAACTGCCATTAGGCAGCTCTGCCGTGACTGATTAAGTGCCTGAACCCAAGGCACTGTTCCCAGCGTGGGAGGAGAGCAGTGCTAGCTTTGCTTTCCTCTGCAGTGTCTGTGCTTTGTCTCTGAGCTCCAACCTGCAGGCATGCTGGCCTGGGAGACCCTAACAGCACATTCAACCATGGTCCCAGTTTCTCTGTAAAGAGATCTCTCCCTTTGAACAGGGGCAGGGTTTGGACTTCTCAGGTCAGTCATCAGCACTGCTGCCCAGGAGGAAATGACTGCTGGCCAAAGCAGCACCTTTGCAGGCAGGTGAAGGTATTTCATCAGAGATAGAAGTGATAGGCATAGAACAGAGAGGCAGCACTGGAGAAGCACATCTTGCAGCCCAGGCATCTGCAGTTACAGGTTACGTGCCCACGAGAAAGGAGCCTCCAGTTTCCACAACAAAGCCAAATGTCTCTTACTCCCACATGCTGAACTCAATTTATAGGCCAACATCATATGGCTTACTGTCAACTCCCTCACTGCCCAGAGCAGAGCTGAGGTGACTTGATGCCACAGAGACGCTGACCGTTGGGGAGAGAAGAGGACACACAACAACAGAACACCAGAGTCCCTTTAGGCCCAATAACTAGCATGAACACTCAGGGAAGGTGAACTAGGTTTTCATGCAGCAGCAAGAACCTCTCCCCACCCTGAGCATCCCTACACCGCAGAGCTGCCTGCTCACCAAAGGTGATGTAGCCGATATTGTCGCCGATGGCTGCGTCTGTATCTTTCAGCTCCAAGGGTGGCTCCCTGTGGCTGAAGAGCACCTGTGGGGCTGTGTGACTGGCCCGGCGACCCTCCTTGAACTCCTGAACAAAACAAAAATAAGGTGAGCCCCACTGCGGCACATCAGGCAGCACAATAGAAAAGCAAATAATATTTTCCAGTTCCACAGAGCATCTAAGCAGGAGGTTTCCCAGCTTTCCCTCTATGGGCCAATCTAAACAGGCCAAGCCTCTGGAAAACAATCATTTTTTCCTCCAGCAAAATCAAACCAAAATGCATGGCTCTCCCAGGTCTGTGTGTCCCTAGTACAAGCCCCTCAGTTTGTGCACATTTCAGCATCACATTTATTGTCACGGGACATAGGAGCGTTTCACGGACAGGACACCTCAGGCTGAGCAAGCAGATATGATACAGCACAGCTCCTATTCCAAATACTTCCAGTGAAAGTGGGCAGCAGCCATCATTCCAAAGGAGGGGAAAAATTCAGAAAGGGCTGCAGAGTCTCAAGTGTGTGAGTTTTAAAGGCTCAGCCATTTAAGAAAAGCATCTCCCACCACATATCTTTACCCAGGCATTAAAAGGCATGTAAAGGGTTTGAATCTTGTGCGTGAAACCTGCTTCTCCTAGCTCTTCTCTAAAACAGCCCTGAAACAACACTTGGATGCAAAGAAAACCACTTCTCACCAGGGAGCCTCTCTGACAGCAGCACAACACTCATCTCACGTGCAGTGAGTTTCAAGAGCATCTCCAAACAGGGCTCGGAAAGTCCAGACTCCATTTCCCTGCCCCAAGGCAGAACAAACACCCCTCTGCCTTGCTGACCTGCCCAGCCCGTGCACTGCCAGCTGTCCTTGGCCTCTCCTCCCTTCTCAGGACAGCACTGCACACCCCAAGAAGGGCTGGAGCTCTCCTGTTGGAAAGCCAAGTTTTTCACTGGGGTTTCCTTCATGAAATGCTTAGCTTGCACTTCCGCCTGTTTATACCAGAGGGTGAAATGGTTCAAATGGCTTTGCTGGTTAGTTAATGGCCAGATTTTCTCCATGAGGGAACAGATATGCAGCTGCCACTGCATTACGCAACAGAAATAGCTGGAGGAAAGGAGTCAGCGTGACTCAGAGTGGAAACTCTTGTGGCCAGGCAGGAATAAGGTTTGCTGTTGTAAAAAACCAGGAACTTGGGACATGCAGATTCTGGGACAGCTGCTCCCTTGAAGCTTTGCCATCTCCCCTGGAGCCTCACAAACCCTGTTCTATTCACCTCACGCCTCCCTCCTGGATTTATAAAGCTGAATTTCAGACTGTGGGATATGCTGGTGAGGAAAAGCCAGAGCAGATGCTCTGGATTTAGTTACAACACACAAAGAGCAAAGCTGTGAGGTAATACACTGCCACTACAACAGATCCTGTTAGAATGAACTCCAAACGTAGGTAAACTGGTATCCAGCAAACTGGGCCAGCAACATGCTGTCCACAAGCCCAACAGCAGACAGAAGGTGAGCTAGACAGGCAACATGGATGAACACACAAATCAGCTCAGAGCCAGCCCCAGGTGTCAGCAAATGTCTCAATCTCTGCAGGCTGGACCCCATTGCTAACAGAATTGCAAAGTGTTTACTATGGCCCTTTGAATGCTTCCCAGCTAAGTGGCAGTTGCAAAGGGCAGCTGAATCCAGAAGTATTTGGCATTATGACGGCTGATTCAAGTACGTAAACTAAGCAAACTCATAGCTTTTCAAAGCTCAAATCCAACATGCCATTGCTGCACATGAAAACAGTTACACTGAGCTGCTCCTGATCCAAGTATTTTTGCAGCTGTTGAGAATCAGCAGAAACAAACCCATAGCACCTTCTCGGGCATAGCACAACATTGCCCCATCCTCTCTACTCCTTCTACAGCCTCCCTGCCATGCTCCTCTCCTCTGCTGCTTGGTGATCCCTGCACCACAGCCAGTTGTGCGACAGGGACTTAGTGTGGATAAGGAAGTATCCACGTGGTGTTTTTCATCTGCAGTACATAACTTGTTTGATTGTGTATGTCAGCAAGACATCAATAATTAAGAGGACAGTGCAAGAGCCTGGATTAGTAGTCACACTCCTGTGCCTATTAGCACACTCTTCCATCCCAGGGCAGAGCGGAGCCCTGCAGAGCATTTACATGCATTAAATTGCCTGTGAGATTCTGTCTTACATGTGCTTGTTCAGCACTGCTGATCCAAGCAAGAAGTGAATGGAGGATGGGATGTTTTTCCCCAGTTTCCATACCTGCATGAACACCTTCCCAATCACCACGTCATCATCATCCTTAAATACCGTGCTGAACACAACCGTGACGCGGTCCTTCTTTGCCTCAACATACCTGCAGGTGGGCAAGAAAGGAGAACTCAGTTGTGAATACAACTGCCAGAATTGCAACTGGATGAGGAAGCAGCTGCGTGACAAGCTCAGATAGATGCTGAAACGCTCCCCCCCTTCCTCAAGACAGTGTTTAGAGGGAGCAAAACACTTTTGATGGGAGTGGCTAATTCCTTTCCTGCATGCAGCCACAAGTGCTACTGCCAACAAGAGACTCTTGTATAACACCTCTGCAGCCTGAGGGATGAGCAATTACCATCGCTGGGTACGCCTTAGAGCCTAGGACAGGCCCTTATTACCATGCCAAAGCACTGAGCAATAGCATTTCCCGACTTTCAACTGCATCCTACAGCTCTTAGTAGAAGCAGAGAGCATAGAAACAGCTGTCAGACTTCAATCCTGTGCCACTTGAACACTTACATCGTCTCATCATCTCTGTAGTGGATGACAGCTCTTTTCTCTCCTTCTTTGCCCTCTTCCTGGAATTTGAAATACTTCTCAAAGACCGAAGCAAAGCAGTTGCGCTTCAACATGCCGGCTTGGTGCACAATAGCATCTTTGTCTGCCGGAAGGTTCTCCAGGTCGTAAAGCAAAGAGACATTGTAGCCTGGTGAGGAACACACACCAACCTTAATCATCTATACAGGGTCTTAATACAACTACAGACATGTTTTCTGGAAAGAGACACCTACAATCCAAACATCGCTGCTACAGTCCCACCTTTGCCTTAAGGCCTTCCAAAACCTCAGGGGTGACTGCTTTCAACAACTACCACTGCCAGAAGCTGTGCCTGAACTCAACGTGTGACCATGGAAACGTTCCCAGGGCTCTTTCTCTAGCTCTGAGACACACATGCTGGCTGCGCTGCTCCTAAGTTTTCACAGTGAGTAGGAAGAGATGCTGTCACAGGTAACCATGGTTTTCCTGTGTCTCACAAAATGCCTTTGAGAAGAACAAAGACCCCAATTGTGAGCAATAGAGGCTTCCTGGAAGAGGACTGCATTGAGAGTTACTGCTTATACTGCAAGGAGCTTCAGCCCTGATGTATGTAAGACACCTTTTTTTATTGCCACTCACTGTACAGAAACATTAAGCTCTTGACATGTAGCCTTCATCTGAGCATTCTGGAGTTTACTTAAGCCATTTTAGAATTGCATTTATACGCACTGTAAGTGTTACAGCAGGGTTACCTGATTCAGGATTTACCAAGTAATTTCCATAGACTTTCTTCAACACCTAGAAAAAAAAAAAAGAAAAAAAACAGACATTGTAAACATAAGCTATCAGAGCTGTTTCCTGCTGCACTGTCTAGGTGATGCTCAGTCTCCATGTAAAAAACATCAAACTACATGCATCTGCTTCCCCTACTCTAACTGAACTTGGAGAATTACTAAGTAATCAGCTTTTAGTAGTACTGCCTGCTCCTACTCTCTGATCTCCACTGACAAGGAGCATGCTGCAGGACAGGAGTCAAAAGTAGAACTTCCTCAAGCTCATGCTGGTCTTGAACTTGCACTGGCAAGAAAATCTCTTCTGTATGCCTTCTATCCTCCAAGGAGAACCATCAGCAGTTTGACACAGCAGCTCAGGGGCTACAAACCTCCTTCCCATCCCAAAGGCAGCTCCCAGGGGTTCAGGGTGGGAGAGGCACCACAAAGCAGGCCCCGTCCTTCTCTGTGCACATTCAGTACTGGGGCAGGGCAAGGCCTGGCCAAGCAATTGCCTGCCCAGCCTCAGCCTATTCCTTGGGACAGATGGGGATGGAGAGGAGACTGCCAGGCAACTTGGATTCCTCCCAGAAACAGACGCCCACAGCCCAGCAAAAACGTTTCTTTAAGCATAATTACTGCTGAATTTTACATCAATGGCAATTTTCAATTGAGCTGTAGCACTGTGTCAATGAGGGGGCTGGGAACAGGAGGTATTTCACACAGAAGAACACTATGGCAGAACTGGCCCTCCTGGGATGACACCCTCCACCACGCAAAGAGGACGCACAGGCACTCTGCATGCCAAAACCTCCCCAGCAGAAAGCCTGTCTGGCCCAGGGAGATGCTCTCTCTTAGCAGGAACCCCACTTTGGCTTCTCACAGCGGGGTTTCACCAAAGACCAAGTGGAGGAAGTGCAGAAACAAGCTCCATCTTCTCTACGGAAGCACAGAGACTCAGTTTCTTAAACAGCGGTTTAAAAATGTTATTTCTATTTAGTCAGCACTTCCAAGGCAGTCCTGCAAAGATCCCATCTTCCTCTCAGAGCCTGACAAGCTGGCTGTCAGCTGCCCTCATTCTCAGCACAGCAGCCAGAGTTGAAAAGCAACACACACCACTGCTCAGCCACCACAGTGACTATTGGTGTAAGGCTGCTACCCTGCTACAATGCAGTGAACATCAGTCCCTCACCCACCACGGCACTTCTCCTGTGATCATCCACTGTACTGATCCTCACTAAATGTGCTGGAAAGGCTCCAGCACTTGTGCTGCTTGGCTCTTCTGCTTCCCAGCAGCAACTGCAGTGGGGCTGCTCCCACAGCCCTGTAGTACAGGAGGCAATGTTGGTCCTAGAAAGCAAGATGCTGAGTCACATTTATTCTAACTTCAGTAGGTCTTGTAGCAACTTGCAGGAATTCACCTTGTGTTCAAATCCCCTGCTTCTTGCCAGATTCTCAATAAACTCGTAGAGCAGTTTCTTTGTTTTCCTCCAAGGCAAAAACCTGCAGGGTGAACCCCACTTACTAGCATTAAGAGATTTGAAAACTAACTCGGGAACTGAGTCACACTTCCTGCCTTGCGACCCTACCACAGCTCAGAGAGGCGCCTTCTTTCTACCATAAATGGCCCTCTGCAGCTGGGGCTCATTCAACAGGAACTGAACCTGCTAACTTCACACAGCAGCAGCAAAAGGGGAACCAGACAGTCTGTAGAACAAGGTCTGTACGCACAGCTGGAGCCTATAACTTGTCTTAAGTGTGGTTAGAGTTAGAAGAGCACCGCTGTGGGACTCCAGAGTTGATCTGGTGCTTTCTGTTGCCATTGCGCTCAGAGCATCAGCCAATGAAACTATTTTTTGCCAGACCTCATACTCGTTTTGAAGGTACTTTCAGAATTAGTGATGCTTTGGCCTTTCAGGCTATCAGTTCATAAAAGATGACTACTTCTTCACAACAGAGTGGGAACACACTCTGTCCTCGCACTCCAGCAAAGCGAGACTCCTGGTCAGCACAGAAATTTCAACATGAGACAGGATTACAGACACTTCTCTATACATTAAATCTGAACATCACAAGGGCATGGCCTCTTCTGATAAAGCATTTGTAGTCTCAAAGCCCCAGATGCCCACAGATGCTCACTCACCTCATCGGCACCATGTTCTTGAAGTTCTTTGTAGAATTTCAGAGAAATACTGACCATCACTTTTGTCTTATCTCCATTGGGATTTGAAATATGGTAAAGAACTCCATCAAAATCTACAAAGCAAGTGAGACAAACGTGAGATGGATCAGTTCCTATTTCTGAGGAAACAATGGTGTTCTAGGAATTACATAGTGACACGATTCCCTCTGCCCCAGCCCTTACAGACGCATGACAAAGCTGTACTTAAGTGGTGTCACATAGGGAACGCTGTTATCATTCAAAGAGCTGAAATAGTTATGACACCTGTCCATCATGGGAAGATCTAGTCTAGTGTCATTTAGCATCCCTTTCAAGTCTGCTCGTGTCCAATGCACAAAGACACAAATACAGAGATGGGAGCCTTCTGGATGCTCAGCACACAAAGTGACTGACATGCCCACCAGGCCAGACCTGCAGCCTAGAGGAGGAAAAAACCTCCATCAGCAGAGCAAAAGCAGCTCAGGCAGTGCCTGCTGAGACAGCTTTCACTTCACTGCAGAACAGGCAGCCAGGGCAGGAGGCAGAGAAAGTCAGCCCTCCAGCTACCTCCACTTCCCCACGGAGCTCTACAGCTTACGTAGATCCTTGATAACAGAAACAAGACATCAGCTACTGAATGAATGCTTGTATTTTCTTGACACTTCCCATTCTAGAGAGCAAACTTCAGGCTATGAATTTATCCTGCTTCTCAATCCAATCCAGCCTTCTAACAATCTTAACTAGACAGTGCTAAAGACCTAATAACAAACAGCACCAAGTGCAGGACTGGGGAACAGGCAAAGTAAAACAGCTATCCAGCACTCACACAAAGCAAAGTGGGCACGGCCTGTTCTGACCGCTGAACTCACTGCTGTGTGCTAAGTCCCAAGGAATGTCAAGGGACAGAGAAAACAGCAGGGCAGCCTACAGGAGACTTTGCCTCTGCAGAACACAAACCATCAGCTTTGGGAAAGTGTGTGGTGTTCACACAGCCTGTCCATGTGCAGCTCTCCCCTGCCCCCCACCCAACTGTGCTAGTTGAATTTGACTGCACCAGACATAACCATGGGTAGGCCTTCTGAGTTAGCTCCCCCGTTTTTTTCAAGTCAGGAGCATTATGGAGCTTACCTGCAAATGTTACTTCTACTGCCTCTGGTTTATTTCTAAAAAGCAAAGAGAACAAGAGAGGTAAATGAGAAGTCAAACAGCAGTCCCCAAGTTGTGAAGGAAAGACGATTCATTTCATTTCTCACAAGCAGTTTTACCTGAAAACTCATCTGGACCCTGCTGTTCAAGCAGCAGATAACCTTTGACAGCTTGGGCTACTGCTCATTCCTAAAAGAATCAGTCTTACTAGAAATGAAATAAAACAGTCCTGGAAGCTGGCAGAGATTGCTGTTATTTGTAGTTTATTAATAGAATTTGAGACCACATACTGCAGATTTAGAGTTAGAAATGTCTGAGAAAGCTACTCATCACTAAGGAGCTGGTTTTAATAAGCACGTACAACTGCTAAGATGCAAATTCGCAGGACTGGCTCTTCTGCAAGTTCCACTGACACCAGGCAATGAAACGGACATAGCGGCTGAGCAATTCCTCCTTACGTGCCCCCTTCACCACCAAGGGCAGCTCTACCAATGGTTTGACACAAATTACTTTTAGAGCAGACCCACCTCCAAGTGTGGGGCTATCAACCGTCAGCAGAATGAAACTTTCTTGACACACGTTTCATCTTGACACCCTATCCCTAAACACCCCAATGACCGCTGCAGGAAAACTCCTAGATCTGGATTTGCCCACACACTCACGATTGCCTCAGGATCAGCAGCAAGAACATCCTGCAAGCCTAAGGCATACAGCCTCTCATGTTTTAGGTATGAAGATGTTATAAAATCTTATAGTTTAAGTGCCCTAGTCTACAACCTCTTGAAGAGCTGGATCCTGTGAACAATCAAATTGCATCCGAAAGGTGAATTTGTTGAGAACGGCACTATGTAAGTGCTTCAGCAGCTCCAAGAGGACTTATTAATAGGCCATCCTCCAAGAGGGACTGATGCAAAGCACGGAGAGCCAGGGTGGAAAATAAGAACAGGGTCAAAATGCCAATCAACTGCTTTATTTCACAGCCTACACCTCCTTATGTTTCAAAAGCAGCCAGTACAGAGTACAGGCTAATGATGCTGGATCTGTTTTACAACCCAGAGAAATCTCAGCCTTCATTCACACCTACCTGAACCAACTGAGAGCGCTCTCCAGGTCCAGTTAGCCTTGAGTTTGCACCTACCCTAACCCAGAGACCAACTCCAACCTTATTTGGGTAGAAATGGAGGTGCTAGCGACCAACCAGAGATTGTAAGTGGAAAAGATGAGGTGTTGCTGCTTTTTGAGAGCTGTTACAGCTGTGAAAAGCAACAGCCCTTTTTGCTGGGAGACAGGAAAGTCTCTGTTTTTTTGTGCTGCATCACTGAAGAAAAAAACACGCACTTGAAAGCAGCCGTGTGAGTGCACCCAGGGCAGGTCCTTTAGTTGGAGTCACACCAGTTACCTGGGACTTCTCTCACTCTTATCCTCCCTTCTTCCCTGTTGGCTGGAGATGGAAGTTTGGAGCCTCCCCCATGGCACGTTTAACACTTGGTTTTGAAAGGGGAGCATTTCCCCAGGTTGCATCTAAGCTCACTGAGGATTGATGGAAGCAGAGGTGGAAGAAAATCCCACCGATATCATATGGTCAGCCGATGCAGACGTGTTCTTCTTTTAGAGCACCACACTCAGATTTAGGAACCGGCTTGGATGGCAATAGACGTCTTATAAAAAAAGAAACCTGTGTAGGAAGCTTTAAAGATAGCACAGTCAGGCACATAAGAGCTAGGAATATTAAAGAGGATGCACCCTAAAAGCTTAGTTCCATCACTCCAACCCAATTCCACATGCACACAGAGCTGACAGCTGGCTCTCAGCAGTCCCTCCAAATACAGCACCTCACCCTGAGGAACTCACGGAAACAATTACAGACAGTGAGCAACAGCGACAGTAACTCAGGAGACAAGAGAAGGATAACTTGCCATGTTATTTAGGGAGCTGTAGCATCACAGACCCAAAGTTGGTTAATAGCTGTGTGCAAGAGCCTTTGTTCTGCACACAAAAGCTTACAGCAGCCATGACGTGACTCCCGCACGTGCCATTGCGCAAGCATGAATTTCTCAGAACTTATTTGTGCGTGGATTTCCCAAGTGGCTCAGTCCTCATACTTGAGGATGGTGAAGTTTAAAGGAGAAGCAGGTAACTGAACAGAACTTCGGGGCCCTGAATATTCACCAGCTTGCCGG
Source organism: Lagopus leucura (assembly GCF_019238085.1). Lineage (NCBI taxonomy): Eukaryota > Metazoa > Chordata > Aves > Galliformes > Phasianidae > Lagopus > Lagopus leucura. The sequence continues at coordinate 14,227,823 of NW_024962273.1, read as the reverse complement.
CACGCAGCCTCACGGAGGAAGCGCTCACGTGAGCCGCATGCAGAGCTCCTCACAGCCACACCGACCCTGTGTGCTGCAGGATGCTCCTGCCTCGTGGGGCACACCTCTCCCCAGCCAGCCCAGGGGGACCCAAAAGTTTCACATGCTTCCATTTATTTCTCCAGCTGACCTCACCAAAACTATTCTCGCTATTTAAAATGTTTCTGCAAGAGGGAAAAAAATCACCTCCTTCACCTCTATTAAGAAATACCCAGACAGAGAAGGAGCCTGAACCATCACCCCAGTGCAGCAGAGGAGTTCTCGTGCCCTATTACCCTGCTGGGAGCTCCTTGAACCTGCACCACCCAAACTGCAGCCTCCCTCCATGACCAGTAACACCCACTCTCCCACCAGGAACAGCTGAAGATGGCTCCTCTCTCTGCTACACACCAAACCCAGACCTTTCTGCAACACCTTGCCTGAACTCTGCAGCTAAAATGGCAGCTGCTCCAAGCGCAGGCGGCTGCCCATTTTCTGATAACACTTATCAGGTTTGAAGTCAAATCCACACCAAATCCCAGCTGCTCCCTGCTTATAACAATAAGAGGCCTTGATGGGTTTTTATTCCTTCTTGCCTGCATTCTCCTTATTCATCTCTAAATGGCTCCTGCACCAAGTCCATCTAATACAAAGCCAGCTCCAAATCACATTCATTTTTTCACCCCAGCAGTGGATCCAAGAAGAGCCACAGCACCCGTGGAGAGATGCCAACAAGCACTTAAGAGCAACAGCAAATCTTCTTTTTCTCCTGACAGCAGTTCCTCAATTTTGATTCGGACAACTTCCAAACTTCCCTGCCTTGTTCTCAGGCCACAGAGGCTCTCAGCCATATGTTACAACAAATTTAAGAACAGAAGAATGAAGGCTGTGTAATTATACAGAGCCCTCATCTTCTGCATTAAACAGACCTGCATGCAAATGCGAGCTTGGCCAGCAACCGCATCGATAGATGACTAAAGTAGCTCCCACATCGCAATTAAGGTTTGTACCCAATAAAGGAAGATGGCAATTATTTTAAAAGCTGCAGGCATGCAGATACTCTAATATCTTGCTCCCGAGGAGGGGAAAAAAATGAAAGGAGTAGGGGATATTTCAAAGCTTCAAGCTTCCAGCTCTGAGCAGAACCTGCAGATCACTCAGTTGATGCACTGTTGGAAGAGAGTGAGCCAGATTCAGTGACAGACTGCAGGCTCTCGCTACAGAAAGGTCACCCCAATAAAAAAATTTACAAGCAATGTCTAAAATTATCCAGGCAGTTCCTCCCCCCCTGGGCCTCACTCAACTTACAAAAGCTACTTCGCGTGAGCTGCAAGCATGCATGAAATCAAAGAGCTCCCGCAGCACGCCTGCTACAAACTTGAGAAGTGCTCTGCTGTGAGATAATGGCAGTCCCCACGTGTGCCCACCCACAGCATTGCTGGGAGCAGTGCTGGGACCTGCTGGGGTCTGGGGGGTTGTGCAGGGACTTGCCACTGCTAGTGACAAGATGTCCAGCAGATAGGGCAGCATCCCACAGCTCCCACTGCCAGCACAGCAGCCAGTCCGCAGGCTCTGCTGATAGCTGCTCTTCTCTTGCACTAAGTGCAGCAGCTGCGGGAGGTACTGATGATCCTGCACCCAACCCCAGAGTGCAAACTCTGCCAGCAGCATCACCTGAGCACTCCTCACCTGCTCCAGGCTGAGGGCTGGGCTTTCTGCAGATGCTGGGCTGCCCGAGCTCCTCCATCCTCTGTACTCTCCCCAGCTTCCCCACAAGGAACTCGCTCACAGGCCACATCACCAGCACAAAGGTCATGTCACCCACCTTCACCCAGCAGGGCCATAGCACTCTGCTCCAGAGCAGGCGAGCACCAAAGATGACCACAGATGGGAAATACCACAGAGCATGCGGGTGCAGTTTCAGCCAAACTCTCCAACCAGTCCACAGGAACTGGTTTACAGCAGAGAAGTTGAAGCTTCAGCTGTTTTCCCATTCAGCCAGCACTCACAAAACCCTGCAAATTTGTACCTATTAAAAGCTTTACAGAAACCTAACATTTAATGAGATATTTTTCCCTCCAACTCCAACCAAGGGAAAAGTCACACTGCTCTCCACTTATGCAAATTTTTCCTTTGCACAGCAAGTAAATAGAAAGTAACAATTTGAAACAGATGATGAATTTGCTGGCAGCTTAGGGCAAGCTATGTATGGCTGAAAAACCATAACCAGGAATACAAGCCCTCTGCCACACTTTTGCTGGAATCAGTTACATCAGAGCAGACCGGAGGGCAAATCTGTTTTGGAAGGCAGTTCTCCATTGTGCTTTAGAAAGAACTGAACACAGGAGACAGAAATATTTTACATTTAAAATAGGTTATTATTTTTTCTATCTGTGCAGTTAGCAAAAGGAGACAAATAAGAGAAACAAAATCTTCCAACTGGCAGAGCTCACCTCCCAACTCCTGAGCTTCCAGCCCAGGTCTGTTTCTTCCAGCTTCCAGGCAATTAGTCAAGTCAAAGAGAATTAGTCAAAAACTTACAGAAGAGCTTATTCTTTTGACACCTGCAGAAGCCCAACTCAAGTAATGAGCTGCCTGACTCTAACACATTTGCTCTCAGGTTCTGACCAGGTATTCCCCCACGTCAGCACTTTGACAGTCCAAGCTCTCAGCAGTAAATTCTTCACTAGAGGTATTTCAGCAGGTTCCGGTAGCTTTTGGACATTATTTAAAAATGTGGTTGGCTTAAGGAAGTTGATTTAAAACAAGAAATTACAGTCTTAAGAAATTCATTACCAAACTCCCTTGATGTCTAGTGGTGGCCGTCCAAGATGATGAGATTTCCACGGGCTCTGAGCACAAACATTACATTTGGAAATGGCTCTGAGTTCTAAGGGCCACCCAGCTCTACACACTATGGGGAAAATGTGAAGCACTCCGACCTGAAGGCCTGGGGAAGCTCTGCAGGGAGCTGCTGGATCCATGTCACAGTCACAGAAGGAGAGGAAAGTGCTGCTGCTCACATCATGGAGCAAGTCTAGATAAATTGTGCATCACATCTGCCCAATTCAAGTTTCAGAGCAGATAACTCAAGGCCAGCTCTCAGCGTCCAGACTTTCTCCTCTCAATCACTGAATCCCTTATGGTGTGTCCTTGCCCTGACCACCATGAGTCCATCCCCAGGACGCACCTTGGGTGGACAGTCAAATGCAAAGACAGTGAAATGCAGCAAATCCCCTCCTGCCTCCACGCTCAGTGCACAGGACGACCCCAGAACCCTAACTGGATGGAAAAGAAATTTCTCATGAATAAACATGGCATAATATAGCACCTCTACCCAAAAAGACTTGTTCAGAGAAGTGGATTTCCATTTTTCTTAGTATCATCTCTGACCTTCATCTATGTCGGGTTCTTGTCTGGACAGCACATGCACAGAAGAAAATGCAGAAGTGAACTACTTCCTCCTCTCCAGCAATATACTGAGGGGACAACACTGGTCCAGAAAGAGCACCTAGCTGGTCCTCTATCCAAACAAAAGAAAGGACAGCCTGTAGAACAAGAGGCAGAAGCAGAATGTCACTGGCCATGCTCACAGCAAGAGGAATTGATCCAGGAAGGATTGGTATGCCAGGCAAGCACACTGAGACAGTTAAAAGCTTTGCTGTACAGCAAAATGGAAACTCCATGGATTGGAAGTGAGCGAGCAACCTCAGCTCAAGCTGCACTGAGTCAGGGCTTTGAGGTGCATTCAATCTCCTGGTGGCTGCAGCCTCCACTTACTGCTGCTGCTCTTGTACTGATGCAAGGACACGTACACAGGCTCCCACCAGCAGAATGCCTCCATACGAGCTTGTGGTGAATGAGTGTTTTTGACACACACTATTAACCTCCATATAGTTAAGTTTTTTCTAATGGATGCAGCTGCAGCACCCAAGAGCTCTGTCCTCCCAGTGTGGTGCCAGTGCTTCGGGGATACTTGTCGCACTAAACGATCACATTCAAGAAGAATAAAGAGGCTGACAGCAGAGAGCAGCTTGGTGTTCCCACAAGGCAACACAGCCTAGGAGGTTATTGTATGAAATAAAAGAGCAAGAAGTCAACCAAGAGGAGAAAATGGAGGAAATGGCCTTTCTCTAAGGTCTGCACACAAAAGGCAGAACACTTCAAAAGCCACTTGTGGAAAAGGTGACAAACAAAAAGGCCTCACTGGGGAGTCCCTTCCCAGAGCAGCTTAGGCTGTGCTGCTTGCAGAGCCAGGACAGGCTCCACCCCACAGACAATAGTGCTGTGCTTTGCTTCTCTAGACTTCGTCCACACACAAAGGTGCACAGCACTACTCAGATGCAGCAAGTGCATGGTTGCAGATATGGACATTCACATGAAGTGACTCTCCCAAGCTGGATTGCGCTCAGACAAGGGCCTTCATGGCTCTAGTGCATCTCTGTCAGTAACGCTCAGTGGCTCCCCAGGAGCTGCACTGTCCCAGCCGAAGATGCAGGCGCAAATCAGCTGCCCTACAGCCTCCCCAAGGCCAAGAGGCTCACCAGCCCTACACTACTAGACAGAACACACGGGTCCCAGGTGGGGACAGCAGAAGATGCTGACAGGAATCTGCTCCCCACCCCCAAAGAAATAGGTTGAAGCTGCTGCTGTGCCACAGGTCACCTCCCTGTTCCTTCATTCCACATGAGCCCTAACACCACTCTGAACCTGCTCTGATGAAGGCTGCCAACCTTCCAGCCCAACGGCCCACCCCAGCCCGCCTCAACACCACAAGCTCCATCGCCCTCACGCAGTCCCAGCCCTCAGCACCCCATCAAGCCCTGCCTCACGCAGCCTCCCATTCATCCACCCTAGCCTTACAACTCCTCCAGCTCGGCCCCCCTCCACCCCGTGCCGCAGCCCCTTTCCTCCTCTCCCGGCCCCATCCCGCCCTGTCACTGCCCCCGGCACCACCCTATCCCACGCCGCCCTTCTCCCCGCCTAGCCCTGCCATGCCTCACGCCCAGGGCCAAGCCTCGGTACCACCCCGCCCAGGCCTCTCACACGGCCCCGCGCTCCCTGCCCCGCTCCCCTCCCTCAGGCCTCGCCAGGCCGGAAGGCTTCCTCCTCCGCCCCGCCCCGGCCCCATTCACCGGCCCGGCGCCCGGCCCTACCCGGCGGCCGCGCCCTCGAACTTCAGCGTGAGGGTCTCCTCGATGATGCGGTTGTTCACCTCGAGCAGGATCATGTCGGTGCCGGGGATGGGGAACGGCTCTCAGCGCGCCGAGGCCGGAGGGAGCCGAGCCCGCTGCGCGCACCGGGGACCCGCCCGAGCCTGCGCCGCCGCTTCCGCTCTCGCGCCCGCGCGTCACTTCCGGCCCGGCTGCCGCGGAGCCGGGCGGTGGCGGCGGTGATGGCGCATGCACGAAGGCCGCCGGTCTTGTCCCGGCCCCCGTGACGTCACTCGCTGCCCCCGCCTACCTCCCGGGGGGCGGGACCGTGCTGGGTGGGCGGGGAGAGCAAATGAGGGGTGCCGCCGGGGAGTCATGGGGTGCGCGGGGAAGGGGGGTTGGGAGGAGCCAAATGGAGGCCAAAGCTGAGGGGTGCTCAGGGAATGGGGGTCCTCGCAGCCTGGGGGTGCCCTCGGGGGGGTGGGGTGCTGCAGGGGCCCCAAAAATGTAGGAGGAGACAGGGTGCCCTGGAATATGGGGTGCCTTATGTGCGATGATGCCACAGGGATACGGAGCCCCAAAAGTGGTACCCCAGCCGGCTCCCTGCTGCTGTGTCACTGACAATATGAGAGTGCCCCAGAATAATATGGGGGTGTCCCCGGAGTACAGGAGCATCCACAGGGTGGAGTGAAGCCCCATGGCTATCGGAGTCCCATAAACAGACAGTACCACATGCATCCCGGGTGCGGCGTGCCCTGGGCTGGGGGTGCTGGGAAGGTGCCCCTTGAACCGCTGCTTCCTCTTCGCACTGCAGAAGGTTTTGCAACCTTGCTTCCTCCCTGCGCTGCATAAAGCGGCGGTGTCAGCTCTGGATCAGGGTCACTTAGCACAGGTGTGGGACCCAGTGGCAGCAGTGGGTCCACGTCCCCGCGCTCCCCAGGGGCTCTGTTTTGGGGTGACGGCAGGGGACATCCTGTGGCAACCCTCAGCCAGGCCTTGGAGCAGCCAAATCTGGGAGCTGGGAAGGGGAGAAGATTTGGGGTGCAGCAGAGGCAGCGAGTGGCGGGTGAGTGCCTGGGATGCTTAGCTTTGGGGTGCAATGGGGCACCCTACGAACCTGGACAAGGGGTGCAGGGAGGGCTCCGCATAGTGTAAACCCAATTCCACGTAGGGTAACCCCAACCTTGGGGAGATCCGGTATCCCCAAATAGTTCTCTGTGTGGGATTGGGAGAGGAAATGGGGACTTCCCCTTCTGTGGGCAGAAATCTAGCCCCAGAGGAACTGCAAGGAATTTGGGTGGGGAATCAGAAGAAGCCAAAAATACAGTGGGGAGAAGCGTTTTTCCTCTGCTCCGGGTACTGTGGTGCGCTTGGGGAGCTGGCACGGGAACTGTTTTTAGGGAGAGCAGTGGGATTCAAAGGACTCATACCAACCAGGGGGACTCAGAAGTGCTCCTTCATTGGGGATAGACTTGGAGGGGACAGGAGAGGGGCAGTGCTGAGGTGAAGGGGTGCGTACGGGGCTGTTGGGCAGGGGGACGTGTGGGGGTGGTGTCCAGGCATGGTTCACTGTATGGTGCAGTGAGGTTATGGGGTGTGGGAGAGCAGTGGGGGCTGGAGGTGCAGGAGGTGCCCTGAGCCCACACTGCTTTGTGCTTTGCAGGCAAAATGGGGACATTTTATGCTGACGAACTCTTTGACATCTTATACAACTACACTTCTGACTATGGCAACTACAGCCTGGCTTTGCCTGACATCGATGGCTCCTCTTCCCCATGCCGTAATGAAGGCTCTGTAGCCAACAAATACTTGGTAGCCTTCATCTACTGCTTGGTCTTCCTCCTCAGCATGGTGGGCAATGGGCTGGTGGTGCTGGTGGTCACCTCCAGCCACATGAATCGCTCCGTCACCGACATCTACCTGCTCAACCTGGCTGTGGCCGACCTGCTCTTTGCTCTCAGCCTGCCGCTCTGGGCCGCCTACTGGGCCCACGAGTGGGTTTTTGGCACCGTCATGTGCAAAGCCATCTCGGTGCTGCAGGAATCCAACTTCTACAGCGGCATCCTGCTGTTGGCTTGCATCAGCGTGGACCGCTACTTGGCCATCGTCTACGCCACCCGTGCTGTCACTGAGAAGAGGCACTGGGTGAAGTTTGTCTGTGTGGGCATCTGGGTGTTTTCGGTGCTGCTCTCCCTGCCCGTGCTGCTGTTCCGCGAGGCATTTGTCTCAGACCGCAATGGCACGGTTTGCTACGAGCGCATTGGCAATGAGAATACCACCAAGTGGAGGGTGGTGCTGCGGGTGCTGCCGCAGACCTTCGGCTTCGCCCTGCCCCTCCTGGTCATGCTCTTCTGCTATGGTGTCACCGTGCACACCCTCCTGCAGACCAAGAATGTCCAGAAGCAGCGTGCCATGAAGGTCATCCTAGCTGTGGTGCTGGTCTTCCTTGTCTGCTGGCTGCCCTATAACATCACGCTGGTGAGCGACACTCTCATGAGGACGCATGCCATCACCGAGACCTGTGAGAGGAGGAAACACATCGACACAGCCCTCTCCATCACGCAGGTCCTTGGTTTTGCCCACAGTTGCATTAACCCCATCATCTATGCCTTCATCGGGCAGAAGTTTCGCAATAGCTTCCTCAAGATCCTGGCACAGCGCGGCTTCATCAGCAAGGATGCTGTGGCACGCTACGGCCGCACCTCCTACACTTCCACCTCTGGCAACACCTCCACCACCCTCTGAGCTCCACTGCTCCCCAAGACCTGGTGCATGCAGTCCTGGCACCCAACACACCCCAGCATCCTAACCGAAGACACAGCCTTGGGCAGTAGGCATGGCCCCCTGGCACACAGATGGCTGTTACTGTGGGCTGCACATGGTCACACTGCACATGCAAAGGCACATCAGCATGGGGGTCCCAATGGAAAGATGCTGAACACTGCCCACTCTCCCTGCGCTTTGGGATAAAGCTTGTGACTTTGAGGACATCACGGCCCCAGTGTGGCAATGATAGCTGCCCAGCAATAAAGGAGGTGGCAAGTTTTTCCACACTTGTATGGCTCTGACTGGGGGATGACAGGAGGGGTTGGGGCACGTCCCCAGGACACTTCTCAGCCACGGCACTTCCTGGGGACAGTGAGTGCAGGAAAGTGCTGTTACCCAAGAGGCTGTTGCAGAGGGTTTGCATCCTGCACATCCCTCAAGGGGACCACAACCTGGCATCACTCTGTGCCACCACTGAGTCCTTCCGTAGCGTAGGGTCTGTGTGTCACCTCTGTGCACCTGGGAACACGGCTGGGGTCAAACTCTCACCACCCCCTTCCCAGTACCCATTTGAACTCAAATAAAGCAAATCCCTGCAAAATCCTTTAGTGGCTGTTCCCTGTCCTTGGTGACGCTGAGCTAGCCCTGTCTCCCCCCTGCAATCCACAAAGGTGGTAGCATGTGGGACACCCCCTGCCCACAGCACTGCGTTGTGCAAAGAGCCAGGAACCTGCCCCTTACACAACTGGGATGGGGCAGAGGGAGATTTCCGCACTGGCTTGGGCAACTGGGGCTGGTACCAGAGCAAAGAGGGGCTTGTGGCCCAGCTTGGGTCCCTCCTGCCACCTCATATGTGATCTGACATCATGGTCCCTGCCCCAGCGTCCCCCAGCATTTCTCTATTGGGGTCCCACTCCACTCCTCTGTCATCCATAACACAGCTTCCTGGGATCCTTAATCCTAAGGATATCAGAGATGTGTGGGATAGCGGAGAGGCTGGGAACAGGATATGAAGGTTCCTGGCACTGAGGGAGGAGGAATTGAGTTGGACAGAGACAGCAGGGGGCTTGCACGGAAGCAAAGCAGCAGATCAGGGCCAGCCCATCACCTTTATGTCTGGGAAAGGTCTTGCTCAAGCGGTGCCTGGCAGGAAACCAAGGCTGTTGGCTAAGAGCCCTCTCCCCTTGCATACTCCCTGCGTCAGGATGGGGTGAAGCCTGTCCTCGGCAGAGACACCCCATAAACAGACAGTCCCCCCAAGGAGGGCTCAGACTTCCCCATAGCAGCATGCCCATTCCCAATGCCCCTCAGGGCATCAAAGCAGCAATGACAGATTGATGACACTGGAGCCACTGGGATGTCAGCACCGGGTTGTTTCTTTCTCCATGGGCCAGCCATGCAAAAGACATCACAACCTGAAAACCAGAGCAGCAGGACCTACCCGCTGGCCCCATGTCCCAGGCACAGCAGGTTGAATGTCCTCCCAGCTCACATAGCCTGTGGGTGCCTTTGCTGGTAGCAGAGCAGGCAGCATCGCCCCTGCTTCCCCATGTCCACGGAGCACGCGTGGCACACCTTGCCCTGGCACAGCCTGCTGAGAGAGCAGATGGTAGGTTTGTGGTGGTGGTTGGTATCCCTGCTATGTTCCCCGGTGTCCTCCTGGGCCCACCTGCAGCTGTACCGCCGGGACAGGAGGCGAAAATCCTTGCCACAGCGGGTGCACAGCCCCACATCACGGGGCGCTGGGCTGGGTGCTGGTGGGTCAATACCCTCTGTCTTCTGCCACAGGGCATCCTTCTCCCTGCAAGGAGGGGATGGGTCACCCTTGGTGAGATACTGGGCCACTGCAGGTGGGTTGCATGTGCGATCAGTATGTGTGTGTGCGCTCCTGTGTTTGACAGGCTCCATGCAACAGCCCCTCTGCAGCTGCTGGCTGTGCCCAGATTTATCCCATAAATCCCATAAACACACATATGACAGTGTGTCCCTGCTGTTGTCTCTGCACTGCTCATGCAGTGTGAGGTGTCTGGGAACACAGTCTGATGTGAGTGACCTAAGGTTGGCACTGAAGTTGGGCACCCAAGATGGGCACTGAACCTCCCCAAGGTGGCAAGTGGGATTTCCCTGGGCTTTGGTGCCCTCCTCTGGGCAAAGAGCTTTGGGAGCAATCGTGTATGTGTGGCTGCACACCCACTGGAGGGGGTGGCAGGATGTATACAAAGGGCAGGTGAGGGGGCAGGGCCCTGCTCTCACCGCAGCAGTTCCAGCAGCCGCCCCTTCATGTCGCGGATGAGCTCCTGCTGCCGTGCCTGCTCTGCGCCACGCATGGCCTCCCGCTCCTGCACCTCCCGCTGTGTCCGCTGCAGGGCTGATGCCCAGCGCTCCCCGTCCTGACGAGCCCTGGCATTGGGGCAGGTGTGGCACCTTTGAGCCCAGCCCCAGGGTGGCAGTGGGGAGAAGGTCTGCCTGTCCCTCTGGTGGCCACGTCTCCATCCATTCCTAAAGCCATCCACTGTCCATCCTCACAGCCATCTTAACATCCACCCTAGCTGTCCATCCATCCTTCCCTGAAGCCATCCCTTTGTCTTTCTGCCCATCCATCTATCCATCCATCCCTTCATCCATCCATCCATCCATCCATCCATCCATCCATCCATCCATCCAT